>NC_064637.1:128626609-128932609 GCF_023864275.1 Schistocerca cancellata
GTCTGAAAGCCTCCGTGCGCGCTCTAAGCTCTCTAATTTAACATTCGTGATCTCCTCTGGAAGTATAAGTAGGGGGAAGCAATATATTCGATACCTCATCCAGAAACGCACCATATCGAAACCTGACGAGCAAGCTACACCGCGATGCAGAGCGCCTCTCTTGCAGAGTCTGCCACTTGAGTTTGTTAAACGTCTCCGTAACGCTATCACGGTTGCCAAATAACCCTGTGAAGAAGCGCGCCGCTCTTCTTTGGATCTTCTCTATCTCCTCCGTCAACCCGACCTGGTACGGATCACACACTGATGAGCAATACTCAAGTATAGGTCGAACGAGTGTTTTGTAAGCCACCTCGTTTGTTGATGGACTACATTTTCTAAGGACTCTCCCAATGAATCTCAACCTGGTACCCGCCTTACCAACAATTAATTTTATATGATCATTCCACTTCACATCGTTCCGTACGCATACTCCCAGACATTTTACAGAAGTAACTGCTACCAGTGTTTGTTCCGCTATCATATAATCATACAGTAAAGGATCCTTCTTTCTATGTATTCGCAATACATTACATTTGCCTATGTTAAGGGTCAGTTGCCACTCCCTGCACCAAGTGCTTATCCGCTGCAGATCTTGCTGCATTTCGCTACAATTTTCTAATGCTGCAACTTCTCTGTATACTACAGCATCATCCGCGAAAAGCCGCATGGAACTTCCGACACCATCTACTAGGTCATTCCCGCACTCAGCTTTGCTGGTTGCTCTCAGGATCAAAGTGATGTAGCCAAGGTTCATCAGCAGTGATTACATTTGAAAGAAACTCCGGATCTTCCTCTAACATCAACTTTAACTGCATGCAGACCCGCACGCGAATGTCCTTTTGTTCGGGAATCAACAGTCTTGGAACCCATCGCGCACAAACATGTGTCATGTGTAACTTTTCTGTCACCAACGTGTGGCTGGCACCCAATGAAATGTTCAGTATTTCAGAAAGTGATCTTAAGGTAATTCGTCGATCCTCTCTCACAATGACAGCAACAGTGTTGTTGTTCTCTTCCGTAAGAGCAGTAACTGGAGCACCGGGTCCACCTTCCTTTGAAATTTATTGTCTCCCCTCTTTAAACATTTTAAACCACCTTCGAGCTGTGCTGTAGGGAAGAATAGACTTTCCATAGACCTCCTTTAACACCGTATAGGCCTCAGCTGAAGATCTGTTGAGACGAAAGCAGAATTTCGAAGCCGCGTATTGTTCCTCGCGTGTTACCTCTATTGCGGCGATAGGCGATACTGAACCTTGCCTGCCTCTCACAGGCGGGAACCAGGAGTCCCAACAATGAAACTACTACGGCTTGTTTGTTGCACATTAAGCTAACAGAATATCAAAAGATTAAATTTGAGGGCGAGAAATTATGACCATAAAAAAACTATAATCATACTTTATTAAACAGCCCTCGTACTTAAAAAACTGTATACACCTTGCGGAAAGGCCTTGCAGGTAAAACTAGAGAGATCTCAGCACGAACGCTTATCAACAATGGTTAAGGTAGCGAGCTTGCGTATCCGACCACGTGACAGGTCTGTCACTTAAAAACCTCGCGCAATATTAATCGGCTGGCGCAAAAAAATAAAAACGGGCGTACGGAGCAGTCGAACAGATCATCATCATCATCATCATCATCATCATCATCATCATCATCATCATCAGTTACCTGCTATATTAGAAGGTCCTTTGCCTCTCCATTTTCTGCGATCCATTGCTTCCTTCTTAAAGACTGCTGTATGTTGTACCGTCCATCATGTCATCCAGTATCTGGAATCTCTTCCTTCCTCGCTTCGTTTTCCCTTCTACATAACCTTCTAAAACTGTCTTTATCACTCCGTCATTCTTTCTTAATATATGCCCAATACAATTACTTTTTCTTCTCTTTATTACATCTAGTATCTGTCTTTTCTCTCCCACTCTTCTCAGTACCTCTTCATTTTTTACTCTGTCCATCCAACTTATTCTTTCCATCCTCCGCCATGTCCAGATCTCAAAAGCCACCAGCCTTTCTCTGTCGTTCTTCCCCGTAGTCCATGTTTCAGCGCCATATAGAAGAACACTGCACACAAGACATTTTATGAGTCTCTTCCTGAGTTCTCTGTCCAGACCACTGCAGAAAATTCTCCTTTTCTTATAAAACGCCTCTTTTGCCGTTGCTATCCTTGTTTTAATTTCTGTGGTGCACTTCCAGTCGGTGTTATCCTGCTTCCAAGATACTTAAAATTTTGCACCTGTTCTAGTATTTCTCCATTCAGCATAATTTTTATTTCCTTATTTCCTCCTAGTGCCAATATTTTTGTTTTATTTGTGTTAATTTTCATTTCGTATTTTTTTCCGTTAGTTTCAATGGTGTTCACCAAATCCTGTAATTCTTTTTCCCTGTGGCTAGAAGGACCATGTCATCAGCAAACCTCAAACACCCTACTCTTCTTCCTCCAATTTCCACGCCTTTCTCATCTAATGAGCATTGGTCAATCATATTTTCCAAGTAGAGGTTGAAAAGAGTAGGTGATAGACAGCATCCTTGTCTTACTCCTTTTTCTTTTCCCTCATTATAGTCACCAGCTTGTCCCAAACCACTTTTTCAAACGATATCCCACAGTATTGGATGTTTCCTAGCAAACAGAGTGCCTCTTCTCGTTTTTAACGGAAAGGCACTGTGAGAGAGTAGCTAGGCGAAAGACAGCAGAAGACGTGACCTCTGCAGAGAACGGCCGGATGTGTTTACCTGGGCTCGGGGAATCCCCTGGCAGTAATAGAGAGTGGCGGGCAGCAGCCCTGGGGCCATGGCTGCCCCCCCCTTCCTCCCCCCCCCTCTCTCTCTCTCTCTCTCTCTCTCCCGCCCCCCATGCCCCATGCCCCATCCCCCCCCCCCCATCCAATCACCACCCCCTTCCAAGCCAGGGCCGGAAGCGAGTAACAGGTCGGGGCCCACGCCTTAACTCGGCTAATCGCTTTACTAGTTCGGCCCTTCTCTCTGGAGCAAGTTCGCGTGCCACACTGCGCTAGCACAATTAAGGTCAATATACACTGGGCGTCACCGCCAGACGGAGGTGTCTCCACATTAGGGGCAAAGTCAACACCTTCGCTTCGCTAAGCCCAGTACTGAATACTGAAATACGTATACCGGCAGCCTTAGAAACATCGGAATATACAGGGTGTTACAAAAAGGTACGGCCAAACTTTCAGGAACCATTCCTCACACACAAAGAAAGAAAATATGTTATGTGGACATGTGTCCGGAAACGCTTAGAGCTCATTTTATTACTTCTCTTCAAACCACATTAATCATGGAATGGAAACACACAGCAACAGAACGTACCAGCGTGACTTCAAACACTTTGTTACAGGAAATGTTCAAAATGTCCTCCGTTAGCGAGGATACGTCCATCCACCCTCCGTCGCATGGATGCGCTGATGCAGCCCTGGAGAATGGCGTATTGTATCACAGCCGTCCACAATACGAGCACGAAGAGTCTCTACATTTGGTACCGGGGTTGCGTAGACAAGAGCTTTCAAATGCCCCCATAACTGAAAGTCAAGAGGGTTGAGGTCAGAAGAGCGTGAAGGCCATGGAATTGGTCCGCCTCTACCAATCCATCGGTCGCCGAATCTGTTGTTGAGAAGCGTACCAACACTTCGACTGAAATGTGCAGGAGCTCCATCGTGCATGAACCACATGTTGTGTCGTACTTGTAAAGGCACATGTTCTAGCAGCAGCAGTATCCCGTATGAAATCATGATAACGTGCTCCATTGAGCGTAGGTGGAAGAACATGGGGCCCAATCAAGACATCACCAGCAATGCCTGCCCAAACGTTCACAGAAAATCTGTGTTGATGACGTGATTGCACAGTTGCGTGCGGATTCACGTGAGCCCACACATGTTGATTGTGAACATTTACAATTTGACCACGTTGGAATAAAGCCTCACCCGTAAAGAGAACATTTGCACTGAAATGAGGATTGACACATTGTTGGATGAACCATTCGCAGAAGTGTACCCGTGGAGGTCAATCAGCTGCTGATAGTGCCTGCACACGCTGTACATGGTACGGAAACAACTGGTTCTCCCGTAGCACTCTCCATACAGTGACGTGGTCAACGTTACCTTGTACAGCAGCAACTTCTCTGACGCTGACATTAGGGTTATCGTCAACTGCATGAAGAATTGCCTCGTCCATTGCAGGTGTCCTCGTTGTTCTAGGTCTTCCCCAGTCGCGAGTCATAGGCTGGAATGTTCCGTGCTCCCTAAGACGCCGATCAATTGCTTCGAACGTCTTCCTGTCGGGACACCTTCGCTCTGGAAATCTGTCTCGATACAAACGTACCGCACCACGGCTATTGCCCCCTGCTAATCCATACATCAAATCGGCATCTGCCAACTCCGCATTTGTAAACATTGCTCTGACTGCAAAACCACGTTCGTGATGAAAATTAACCTGTTGATGCAACGTACTGATGTGCTTGATGCTAGTACTGTAGAGCAATGAGTCGCATGTCAACACAAGCACCGAAGTCAACATTACCTTCCTTCAATTGGGCCAACTGGCGGTGAATCGAGGAAGTACAGTACATACTGACGAAACTAAAATGAGCTCTAACATGGAAATTAAGCGTTTCCGGACACATGTCCACATAACATCTTTTCTTTATTTGTGTGTGAGGAATGTTTCCTGAAAGCTTGGCCATACCTTTTTGTAACACCATGTATACCCTCTGAGCGAAAGTACCCGCAAGTGTGTAGTTACGAGAAACGTAGAGACATTCCCATCGGCATTGTAGAGTGCTGTAGCAAGCCTGGATTTGTTCCTGCAGGGGGTCGAATGGATACACCACCCCACACACACACACACACACACACACACACACACACACACACACACACACACACACACCCAAAATACTTAGATCATTTTACTAAAACTTGAAACGATAGTTAACTCGCAACAAATCCGTGTCCACAGGAAAGGCAGTCTGCATTTGCCACTATCGCTGAGCACTATAGTTCTTATGACTTGATACAATACAGAACGATGTCTCATCTCAAGATATATATATATATATGGAAATATTCTTTTGTTAAAATCGTGTACCTCCGAAAGTTCTTGACCGGCTGCTTTTAAATTTTGATACAACGTTAAATTCTGATACAGGCGTGCTTTTAGGTACATAATTCTATAATATATGGGTATTTTTAATACATTTTAATGCATTGTACCTTTCCACTTTACTTCAAACTTTTACACATATATAGATTCATGCTTTATAAAGATCAAACAATGGAAAATCCAGGGTGGAATGTAACAATACCAGGGAAGGAAAGTTGCTACTCACCGTATAGCGGAGATTCTGAGTCGCTGAGACTGCAGACGTGTGTGTGTTAGGCCTGTGTGTGTGTGTGTGTGTGTGTGTGTGTGTGTACGAGGTGTGGCTAGAAAAAAACCGGACTAGTACTGGTGAAACAATAAAACGAATGCAATAAGGCTCAAAGTCGCGTGGCCTGTCACGTGACTCTCGCTCCGCCTACTGCTCGAGTTTCATCTGCCTCCTGCACTCAGTCTGCCCGTGGCGTCTGTTTTAAGTAGTTGACGTTTTGTCTGTGCGTCGGAAAATGTTGAGTGTACAGAAAGAACAGCGTGTTAACATCAAATTTTGTTTCAAACTAGGAAAATCTGCAAGTGAAACGTTTGTAATGTTACAACAAGTGTATGGCGATGATTGTTTATCGCGAACACAAGTGTTTGAGTGGTTTAAACGATTTAAAGATGGCCGCGAAGACACCAGTGATGACACTCGCACTGGCAGACCATTGTCAGCAAAAACTGATGCAAACACTGAAAAAATCGGTAAACTTGTTCGACAAGATCGCCGTTTAACAATCAGAGCAGTGTCTGAGTTAACAGGAGTTGACAAGGAAAGTGTTACGCAGATTCTTCATGAAAGTTTCAACATGAACAAAGTGTGTTCAAAAATGGTTCCAAAGTGTCTCACAATTGAACAGAAGGAACGCCGAAGGATGATTTGTTCTGACATCCTGGAAAACATTGAAAGTGATCCCACCTTCTTACAAAATGTTATTACTTGCGATGAATCGTGGTTTTTTACTTACGATCCCGAAACTAAACGCCAATCGATGCATTGGAAAACTCCTGGTTCTCCACGACAAAAAAAAAGCACGAATGTCAAAATCGAAATTCAAGGCAATGATGATTGTTTTTTTGACATCAAAGGGATTGTGCACATTGATTGGGTACCAGAGGGACAAACAGTGAATCAGCATTACTACATTAGCGTCCTGGCTACCCTACGTGAGCGAGTACGGAGAAAACTGAACGATTTGTGGAGAAAAAAAGTCATTGATCCTTCACCAAGACAATGCCCCAGCTCACAGTGCGTTGTCAGTGAAGACGTTTTTGGCAAAACACAACATTCCCATCGTAGATCATCCACCCTACTCACCTGATTTGGCCCCCTGTGACTTTTTTCTTTTCCCTAAAGTCAAGTCAGCTTTGAAAGGAACTAGATTTGAGACGGTTGAAGCAGTAAAAGAAAAAGCGACCGAAGTAATGTATGGACTTACCGAAAATGATCTGCAGCATTGCTATGAACACTGGAAAATTCGTATGGAGCGGTGTAGAGACCGAGGAGGAGAGTACATTGAAGGAGATAACATGAAATTGTAAATAAATGTTTTTTCCAGCATCAGTCCGGTTTTTTTCTAGCCGCACCTCGTATACTGCTGTAAAGGCCTTAATGGCCGAAAGCTATAACTGTGTGAATCTTTTTGTTGTGCCTATCACAACTCAGCATCTCCGCTATATGGTGAGTAGCGACTTTCCTTCTCTGGTATTGTTATACATGTTACGAGGCATTCAAATCAAACCAGGTCACTAGTGTAAAGTAACGGTAACGATTTTGCTAACTCAAAAATGTAGTTATACACAGTACACACAAAAACAGTCGCCGAAACTGTTGGCACATTTATCCCATTGCGACACTGGCCGGTCGATTCCATCCTGGAAGAAGGTGGTAGGCTGCTGTCGGATCCAGGCCTGAAGCCAGTCGGACACCTCGTGGTCCGTTGTCAATGGATGTCCGCGAATAGCTCCGACCCCGTGAAAGACACACGGTGGGAGGTCGGGAGTGCACGGTGGATGTTCCGGTGTTTCCCGCCGAAACAGCTGCTATGTCGTCTTCACCGCATTGGTCATATGTGGTCGGGCATTATCGTGCAGGAGGATAACGCCAATGGACAATATGCCTCGCCGTTTCGACTTGATGGCTCGTCTAAGATCCTGAACAGTGGCTTGATAACGCTGGGCACTGATGGTGGTTCCCCGCTCCAGGAACTCAACGAGCAATGGGCCCTTGTCGTCAAAAAATGACATCTTGACCTTACCAGAACTTGTGTGCACGGCCTTTTATTTCTTTGGAGCTGGCGAACACGCGTGTTTGCACTGCTTGCTCTGTCGCTTGCTTTCCGGTTCAAAATGGTGACACCATGTTTCGTCACATGTGACAATACGCGACAGAAAGCCGTATTCCTCCTCATGACGACGTTGCAGATGACTCAAAGACAGCGCCAGTGAGTACTGCGCTGTTAGGGGGTCAGTTGGTGGGGAGCTCACTGCGCACAGGTTTTTCGAAAGCTCGAGTGTTGATGCATTAAGGTGTGGGCGGTGCCCACGCTAATACCCAGTGTAATGACACATTCCGACGCAGAGACATACAATACCTTAAAGGCTGCGCCAAAGATTAAATTGAGAGGCATGTAGGTTATAATCTTTGTAATGTTCACATTGGATTCTCTTTTGTTTCATACTCCAAGAAGGAGCTAAGGGACACTTTTGATTGTTGCTTCGTGGAGGATGGACGTAATTTTTGGTGTCTGCGGAAAGGTTCAAATGGCTCTGAGCACTATGGGACTCAACTGCTGTGGTCATAAGTCCCCTAGAACTTAGAACTACTTAAACCTAACTAACCTAAGGACAGCACACAACACCCAGCCATCACGAGGCAGAGAAAAACCCTGACCCCGCCGGGAATCGAACCCGGGAACCCGGGCGTGGGAAGCGAGAACGCTACCGCACGACCACGAGATGCGGGCTCTGCGGAAAGGCAGCCATATTGTTAGTAATTATGGTTTGTGCGACGAGCAGAGCAAGTCTTATTGTCTTGTGAATAAAAAATAGTGAGAAGTATCGAAGTGTTACGAAACTTATTTAAAGCAATGTAGCATTGTATTCCTTGCTTTCCACCGTCTTCGTGAAGTGAACCGATGCCGACTTAGGAAGATACACACGGTCAACAAAGAGAAGAACTTCGATGGCGACTGATGAATTAATATTGTGGCAGAAGGACTAATTCTACGTCTAAGGTGAGAACTCTGATTAAATCAACAATGACGTAGAATTCAAAATGTAATTAATCGGAATGGTAAATTATATTACAGGCATATTTCACGCAGCACTGTATTTGTCCGCATTCAAGCCGGTCAATACAATCCGTAAAAAAAGCCTTTCAAAAATTCTAAAGTTAAAAAAACACAATAAATTCAAATGTTTTTTTATTTATTTCGCCACACCAGTAACCGGTGGCGCTCGTCCACGGTGATTCTGCGGTTGTCCAAGACTAAAGCATTCACTTCCGCAACCATTTGCGGTGTGATGACGTGATGAGCCTGTCCAGGTGGAGCATCGTCTTCCAGAGACTCGCGCCCCTCGAGGAATCGTTTGCGCCATTCCACAACACTTGAACGACTCAGGCTGTACTCTCCGAATACAGCCTTCATCCGTCGATACCTTACACGGCCCCCAAACTCCCTCGGCCGCTAAAAATCGAATCACTCCTCGTTGTTCCTGCTTACTCGCCTGCATGTTCGGTAATAGCCGATAACTTATGTGACCACCTCATCTTCGGCGTGAAATCACACTTGTGCTATACAACATGAAGCGGTGCGCACGCGTCAGCCCCTCTGCCAACAGATGGCGCCACCATCACCCGCAGTTACGTGGTGCCACCTTACGTGTAAAGCAAAGGTAAGCGCGCTGGCCAGGTACTCGAGAAAGGTGGCACAGTCGTTAGCACAATGGACTCGCATTCACGAGGACGACAGTTCAAACTCATGTCCGAACATCGTGACTTAGGTTTTCCGTGATTTCAGCAAATTACTTCAGGTAAATGCCGGGATGGCTCCGGTGAAAGGACACGGCCTTCTTCCCGCATGAGGTGCCGGAGTTGGCGGTCGCGCGCACGTGTGTGCGTCATCAAGAAGGGATATGTTAGTGCAGCTACATCTGGTCGTGCATCGTCTTACTGAAAATGACGTCTGTGGTGTTGTGAGGAGCCGGCCGCTGTGGCCGAGCGGTTCTAGGCGCTACAGTCCGGAACCGCGCCGCTGCTACGGTCGCAGATTCGAATCCTGCCTCGGGCGTGGATGTGTGTGATGTCCTTAGGTTAGTTAGATTTAAGTAGTTCTAAGTTCTAGGGGACTGATGACCTCAGATGTTAAGGCCCCCATAGTGCTTACAGCCATTTTTTGCTGTGGGGAAAGAGTGTGGCTATATGTCACAGGATGTCATTCACGTACGAGGGCAGTTCAATAAGTAATGCAACACATTTTTTTTCTCGGCCAATTTTGGTTGAAAAAACCGGAAATTTCTTGTGGAATATTTTCAAACATTCCCGCTTCGTCTCGTATAGTTTTCATTGACTTCCGACAGGTGGCAGCGCTGTACGGAGCTGTTAAAATGGCGTCTGTAACGGATGTGCGTTGCAAACAACGGGCAGTGATCGAGTTTCTTTTGGCGGAAAACCAGGGCATCTCAGATATTCATAGGCGCTTGCAAAATGTCTACGGTGATCTGGCAGTGGACAAAAGCACGGTGAGTCGTTGGGCAAAGCGTGTGTCATCATCGCCGCAAGGTCAAGCAAGACTGTCTAATCTCCCGCGTGCGGGCCGGCCGTGCACAGCTGTGACTCCTGCAATGGCGGAGCGTGCGAACACACTCGTTCGAGATGATCGACGGATCACCATCAAACAACTCAGTGCTCACCTTGACATCTCTGTTGGTAGTGCTGTCACAATTGTTCACCATTTGGGATATTTAAAGGTTTAATCCCGCTGGGTCCCTCGTTGTCTAACCGAACACCATAAAGAGCAAAGGAGAACCATCTGTGCGGAATTTCTTGCTCGTCATGTGGCTGAGGGTAACAATTTCTTGTCAAAGATTGTTACAGGCGATGAAACATGGGTTCATCACTTCGAACCTGAAACAAAACGGCAATCAATGGAGTGGCGCCACACCCACTCCCCTACCAAGAAAAAGTTTAAAGCCATACCCTCAGCCGGTAAAGTCACGGTTACAGTCTTCTGGGACGCTGAAGGGGTTATTCTGTTCGATGTCCTTCCCCATGGTCAAACGATCAACTCTGAAGTGTATTGTGCTACTCTTCAGAAATTGAAGAAACGACTTCAGCGTGTTCGTAGGCACAAAAACCTGAACGAACTTCTCCTTCTTCATGACAACGCAAGACCTCACACAAGTCTTCGCACCCGAGAGGAGCTCACAATACTTCAGTGGACTGTTCTTCCTCATGCACCCTACAGCCCCGATCTCGCACCGTGGGATTTCCATATGTTTGGCCCAATGAAGGACGCAATCCGTGGGAGGCACTACGCGGATGATGAAGAAGTTATTGATGCAGTACGGCGTTGGCTCCGACATCGACCAGTGGAATGGTACCGTGCAGGCATACAGGCCCTCATTTCAAGGTGGCGTAAGGCCGTAGCATTGAATGGAGATTACGTTGAAAAATAGTGTTGTGTAGCTAAAAGATTGGGGATAACCTGGTGTATTTCAATGCTGAATAAAACAACCCCTGTTTCAGAAAAAAATGTGTTGCATTACTTATTGAACTGCCCTCGTAGATCACAATAGTCTCAGTGCACTGGTCACGCACGCACCAACTGTGATTTGTGGTTGTACCCAATAGCACCCCACACCATAATGCCTCGAGTTGGCGCTGTACGTCGTGTTCGAATGGAGCTACTGTGACGCCGCTACCACTGTGTGCGGCGAACCAAATTGCGGCCATCATTTTCAAGTAAACATAATCTAGATGCGTTCGCAAACGCTATGTGAAAGCATTCTTGTTGCCAGTGACGTCGTTCCATACACCATTGCCGTCTAGCACGTCTCTCCACATTCGCCAGTGGTAGGCTGTGGACGACGCGCACGTCACCCATGCCGTAATAAACGACGACGGACTTTTTTTTTGTTATGGTTTTAGGGCGCAAAGCTGCTAAGGTCATTAGCGCCCGGTCTGTGACTTAGGAAACAGTAAAAAAAACGAAAACGGAAACTAGCAGCAATGGGAACGAAAGTCATAAAATTGGAAAAACTAAAAGCAGAAGGAAGGCTTAAAAATTCACTACAGATGGGGGTTGGTTGTCCCAAAAAAAACTTCAAATGACTGACGTCATTTCACTGGCACGAATGAACTCTAGAACGCGATCGGCCGATCGCGTGTCATCTGCTAAAATTGACGATATAACAGGCGACAGCTGTAGACGGGCGCGTAACGGAGTAGAGAGGGGCACTCAATTAAAAGGTGTCTTACCGTCCACAACTGAGAGCAGTGGGGACAGAGTGGGGGAGGATCGCCGCTTAAAAGATGTCTATGGCTAAAAAGACAGTGCCCTATCCGGAGTCTAGTTAAAATTACCTCCTCCCGACGACGCGTTCGGGAGGAAGAGGTCCAAGCACAAGGAAGAGTTTTCACGTCCCGCAATTTATTTTGAGGAAGTGTCGACCAGTGCGCGTGCCATAAATGAACAACACGACGACATAAAACGCTCCGTAGATCGGCGACGGGAATCGATGGAATAGCTGGCCGAAGAAGAGAGACTGCAGCCTTGGTCGCTATATCGGCCGCCTCATTCCCACAGATACCAGCGTGTCCCGGGAGCCAGAGGAACGCCACCGAGACGCCCCCCCAGGTGGAGCAAGCGCAGACAGTCCTGAATCCGGTGGACCAGAGGGTGCACAGGGTAAAGAGCTTGGAGACTGAGGAGGGAGCTGAGAGAATCGGAGCAGATAACGTACTGTATCCGCTGATGGCGGCGGATGTAGTGGACAGCCTGGAGAACAGCGTAAAGCTCCGCAGTATAGACCGAACACTGGTCGGGAAGCCGAAAGTGATTTGGGGTGTCGCCAACAACATAGGCACTCCCTACACCTAACGATGTTTCCGAGCCATCGGTGTAAATAAATGTGGCTTCCGTCATTTGTGCACATAGAGCAGCAAATGCCCGACGATAAACAAGTGAAGGGGTACCATCCTTGGGAAATTGACAAAGGTCACGGAGCAGGCAGATCCGGGGACGGAGCCAAGGCGGTGCTGTACCCCAAGTTGTCAAGAAGGTTTTTGGAAAGCGGAAGGAAAGAGAATGGAGCAGTTGAAGGAAACGGACTCCCGGTGGTAGTAGGGAGGAGGGGCGGCCTGCATACCCTACATCAAAGGAGGCGTCGAAAAATATGTCATGGGCTGGATTAGCAGGCATGGAAGACAGATGGCTGGCATAACGACTCAGAAGGACTGCTCGCCGATTGGACAGCGGAGGTTCAGCAGTCTCAGCATAAAGGCTTTCCACAGGGCTGGTGTAAAAAGCTCCAGACACTAACCGTAATCCACAGTGGTGGATAGAGTCGAGATGCCGAAGAACAGATGGCCGAGCAGAGGAGTAGACTATGCTTCCATAGTCCAATATCGAGCGCACTAAGGCGCGATAGAGGCGGAGAAGGACCACTCGGTCTGCTCCCCAGGAGGTACCATACAGAACACGGAGGGTGTTGAGGGATCGCAGACAGCGAGCCGAAAGATACGAAATGTGGGAGGACCAGCATAGTTTTCTATCGAACATAAGACCCAAGAATTTAGCGACGTCTGAAAACGGAAGGTTGACAGGTCCTAGATGTAAGGAGGGTGGAAGAAACTCCTTACGTCGCCAAAAATTAACACAAACGGTCTTACTGGGAGAGAAACGGAAGCCGGTTTCGATGCTCCAAGAGTGAAGGCGACCGAGACATCCTTGAAGACGCCGTTCAAGAAGGCTGGTCCGTTGAGAGCTGTAGTAGATCGCAAAATCGTCCACAAAGAGGGAGTCCGAGACATCAAGAAGGAGACAATCCATAATTGGATTGATGGCAATGGCAAACAGTACAACACTCAGCACGGAGCCCTGGGGTACCCCGTTTTCTTGGGAGAAAGTACGGGAGAGAGTAGTGTTCACCCGCACCCTAAATGTGCGCTCTGCCATAAATTCGCGAAGAAAAAGGGGCAGCCGACCTCGAAAGCCCCAAGAGAACAGTGTGCGGAGGATGCCCGTCCTCCAACAGGTATCGTATGCTCTCTCCAGATCAAAAAATATTGCTACTGTTTGGCGTTTCCGGAGAAATTCAGACGTGGTGTCGATCTTCTCTGAGTGTGTTGTGGGTAGTGCGACATGACCCATCTCGTCGTGTTCTGCGGCCTTTCGTGAACCATTCCGCACATATCCGTTGCACTGCCGACACACTTCGTCCCACACGAGCAGCAATTTATGCACGAGATTCTCTCGTGCCAGTAATGCGACCTCTTTCACACTCACTGATTTGACGCTACAGTTCACGCATACATCTGCGAGCCACCCTGCACGTCTGTTCACGTCACCTTCAGTTTACAGCGACAACGACAGCCGCAGGCACATTTTTGCTGGTAGGTGGTGTTCCGCCGCGATATCCATGTTGAACGCGCGGGCCGACTTGATTCAAATGCTAAACATTTCTGCAGAACATACGAGGGCAGTTCAATAAGTAATGCAACACATTTTTTTTCTGAAACAGGGGTTGTTTTATTCAGCATTGAAATACACCAGGTTATTCCCCAATCTTTTTGCTACACAACACTATTTTTCAACGTAATCTCCATTCAATGCTACGGCCTTACGCCACCTTGAATTGAGGACGTGTATGCCTGCACGGTACCATTCCACTGGTCGATGTCGGAGCCAACGTCGTACTGCATCAATAACTTCATCATCCGCGTAGTGCCTCCCACGGATTGCGTCCTTCGTTGGGCCAAACATGTTTCATCGCCTGTAACAATCTTTGACAAGAAATTGTCACCCTCAGCCACATGACGAGCAAGCAATTCCGCACCGATGGTTCTCCTTTGCTCTTTATGGTGTTCGGTTAGACAACGGGGGACCCAGCGGGAACAAACCTTTGAATATCCCAACTGGTGAACAATTGTGACAGCACTACCAATAGAGATGTCAAGTTGAGCACTGAGTTGTTTGATGGCGATCCGTCGATCATCTCGAACGAGTGTGTTCGCACGCTCCGCCATTGCAGGAGTCACAGCTGTGCACGGCCGGCCCGCACGCGGGAGATCAGACAGTCTTGCTTGACCTTGCGGCGATGATGACACACGCTTTCCCCAACGACTCACCGTGCTTTTGTCCACTGCCAGATCACCGTAGACATTCTGCAAGCGCCTATGAATATCTGAGATCTCCTGGTTTTCCGCCAAAGAAACTCGATCACTGCCCGTTGTTTGCAACGCACATCCGTTACAGACGCCATTTTAACAGCTCCGTACAGCGCTGCCACCTGTCGGAAGTCAATGAAACTATACGAGACGAAGCGGGAATGTTTGAAAATATAAGACAAGAAATTTCCGGTTTTTTCAACCAAAATTGACCGAGAAAAAAAATGTGTTGCATTACTTATTGAACTGCCCTCGTACTAATGTAGATGTTCTGTGAGTATGAACGTGTTATCTCTAGTCGTTCAAGTCGTTCTGAACACGAGCGTAAATTTGAACGAAATCTTCAGTACACGAGTCCTATTCTCAACTGGCCAATTTTTTTAAACGTATTGTTAATTTATTTAATTATTGTTTAAATTGAAAAATCATTGAATGTAAATTTTATTTTCCCAATAATTGTCACTTTTAAGATTATTTTGGTGCAATGTGGGTATTTGCTTGAAGTTTACGATTGTTGAGCAGATATTCTTAAGTGTGTAGTGCGGGCACTGAAATTCAGTATTTGGAGCACACTTGTCTGTACAGTAGCTGCGGCTCCATTTTCTTAATCGTACGTTTAAGTTGTATTGCGCTCACTTGTTCTTATCGTACTTGGTTATGATGGATAGCAGGTGGATAAAGTAATTTTCCTTCTCTGTTTCATTATTCTTTGGGGTGTACTCAGCCTCGTGATGCCAACTGAGGAGCTACTCGACCGAATAGTAGCGGCTTCGGTCGAGAATACTATCATAACGACCGGGTATTCCTCCATCGAGGATGACGCGGCGGTCGGATGGTCCCGATGGGCCACTTGTGGCCTGAAGACGGAGTGGTTTTATTATTATTTGTCTGATATTTATTGAACCACGGGCAGCCAAGACTACAACTAATTAAATTTCACCTTTACGTACGTCGTATAATTACATTTATATCGCAATGTTTTTAACTTGTTGTCCACTTGCTTTAATACTGTTTTAATCGAGAGGTCTCTTCTTAAATTTTTATTACTCGCTAACTTTCAATTTGTGTTTTGAAATTGTTTGAGCTGTAAGAGCAATTCATCCTGCTGCCGTAAGCAAGCGTCCTGTAATAAAAAGCAAAGTGGAGTATCTGAATTTGTCTGGTAATAAACTGGTTTTTCAAGTAATCGTCTTTTCTGGTGCAAAATGTCAAGTTTCACTTCTCAGCACCTCAACGCTGCCTGCTAGCTGCGGCATTTCAGGTGTAACGCAACAAGGGAAGTTGTTTTTAACCAAATCTGCAATGAGTTTTCTTTCCGGAGACACGACCTATAACTGGCTAATTGATCACGCGAGGGCATTTGCTGGAAGGTGCAGAAGTATATTGGCATTCGCGCTCCTGGAACGCTTATACGCCGGTGGCGACCGTTCAGAAGTTTGCCCACGGGCTCTGCGATCGCTAAAACCACTTTACTAGGGTGTGGGGGGGGGGCGGTGGAGGGGGGGGGAGGGAGGCGGGGGGGGGGGGAGTAGCGACGCTTCGAGCCGGAAAGCGCTGGAGTACCCAGGCCTTGCGTGTTGCTCTCCAGCTTCCGTGCTTTTCGGATGTTTTCCCGCTAGAAGCAGATTTAGATGATATGTCTGCGTTCGTATCGCAGTAAACCACATTTCTTTCACACACTTCCACATAATCAGAAAATACACAGAAGGATGTCAAATGTAACAGCTCGTCAGACGCAGGCAGTAATTCATTGCGATCAATCACGTGTCCGAAATGGACATCTACGGACGTCCCTCAAAATCGGGGGACATCTACACTTTTAAGCCAAAACGTTATGACGACTGCACCTGCACACTGCGACGGCGGATGCAACCTGGTGGCGTTGCGAGCACTTGACGTGGTAACGAAAGTACACTACTGGCCATTAAAATTGCTACACCACGAAGATGACGTGCTACAGACGCGAAATTTAACCGACAGGAAGAACATGCTGTGATATGCAGATGATTAGCTTTTCAGAGCATTCACACAAGGTTGGCGCCGGTGGCGACACCTACAACGTGCTGACATGAGGAAACTTTCCAACCGATTTCTCGTACACAAACAGCAGTTGACCAGCGTTGCCTGGTGAAACGTCGTTGTGATGCCTCGTGTAAGGAGCAGAAATGCGTACCATCACGTTTCCGACTTTGATAAAGGTCGGATTGTAGCCTATCGCGATTGCGGTTTATCGTATCGCGACATTGCTGCTCGCGGTGGTCGAGATCCAATGACTGTTAGCAGAATATGGAATCGTTGGCTTCAGGAGAGTAATACGGAACGCTGTGCTGGATCCCAACGGCCTCTTATCACTAGCAGTCGAAATGACAGGCATCATATCAGCATGGCTGTAACGGATCGTGCAGCCACGTCTCGATCCCTGAGTCAACAGATGGCGACGTTTAAAAGACAACAACCATCTGCACGAAAAGTTCGACGACGTTTGCAGCAGCACGGACTATCAGCTCGGAGACCGTGGCTGAGGTTACCCTTGACGCTGCATCACAGACAGGAGGACCTGCGGTGGTGTACTCAACGACGAACCTAGGTCCACGAATAGCAAAACGGCATTTTTTTCGGATCAATCCAGGTACTGTTTACAGCATCGTGATGGTCGCATCCGTGTTTGGCGACATCGCGGTGAACGCACATTGGAAGCGTGTATACGTCATCGCCATAGTGGCGTATCACCCGGCGTGATGGTATGGGGTGCCATTGGTTACACGTCTCTGTCACCTCTTGTTCGCATTGACGGCACTTTGAACAGTGGCTCTACCCGTCATTCGATCCCTGCGAAATCCTACATTTCAGCAGGATAATGCACGACCGTATGTTGCAGGTTCTGCACGGGCCTTTCCGGATACAGAAAATGTTCGACTGCTGCCCTGGCCAGCACATTCTCCAGATCTCACACCAACTGAAAACGTCTGGTCAATGGTGGCCGAGCAACTGGCTCGTCACAATACGCCAGTCACTACTCTTGATGAACTGTGGTATCGTGTTGAAGCTGCATGGGCAGCTGCACCTGTACACGCCATCCAAGCTCTGTTTGACTCAATTCCCCGGCGTATCAAGGCCGTTATTACGGCCAGAGGTGGTTGTGGGTACTGTTTTCCCAGGATCTATGCACCCAAGCTGCGTGAAAATGTAATTACACATCAGTTCTAGTATGATATATTTGTCCAATGAATACCCGTTTATCATCTGCATTTCTTCTTGGTGTAGCAATTTTAATGGCCACTAGTGTATGTAAGCGGAGTAGACAGGGACTGGGAATCACCCTAGCGAAGGTATGTGCTGGAAATTGGGAAATCCATTTAGATAAACGACTCTGAGAAAGAGCGGATTATTACGCAGAGCCTGTGAACGAATATCTCGAAAAAGACGAAGCTGGTCGAATGTTGGCGTGCTACCGTCGTGAGCATCTACGGAAAGAGGTAGGACGACAGTGAAACTACCACTAGGCGCTAAATGGTTGGACGTCCACGACTCTTCACAGGACGCCGCGGTGCCTATACACTGACTGTCGCGTCAAATGGACGGAAAACACACAGCTGGCCGCTGCTTCTCTCCTTCTCATGCTCGCATCCGCGCCGCGTCCGCATTAGTGTTGCTACGTTATTATAAAGTAGCATATGTAAATTTCAGCCGGTCTGGTTATGACGTTTCGAACCTTTACATTTGAATACTCCTCATAGATTTCACAGAAGACGATGGTGTGAAACCCAGGTGACGTTTTTCGTGCAATAGATCCAGGAAGACCCAGAACGCAGCAAATACCTGAGTCCGGGTAACTGCCGTGCTCCTCGACTTCCGGAAGGCGTTCGGTTCACTTCCGCACTGCTGCCTACTGAAAGAAAACACGAGCGTGCGGAATATCTGACCAACTGTGTGACTAGATTGAAGAGTTACTTGCGAACAGGTCACAGCACGTCAATCTCAACGAAGGTAAAGTAACAAAGTCCCCTCCCCCCCCCCTCCCCTCCCCTCCCCTCTCCTCTCCTCTCCTCTCCTCTCCTCCCCTCGTTCCCTGTACCCTAGAAGGTGTCAGAAGCTCCACAACACTATTTGCGTATGGTGCCGATGTTAAATACGGGGTAATTACGGGAGAGGGGTCAGATGGACCAGCGTGTTAGTTCCTAACAAACCGCTTGGACGCGCCACCGGCGGTCTTTTAACAACATGGCGGATAAGAGCGTCTTGTGCTTTTCTTCTTCTTCTTCTTCTTCTTCTTCTGCTTTTACGACCTCATTGGACCACTTCAGTCAATCATTTCTGGTCCTCTTCTTTGGTATTTTCCCCTTCCGAGTGGCCCAGTATCTCTTCATTCGTTCCGATGCTTTTCGTCGTTCCTCATCTGTAAATACCCTTTTCATTGTATGTCGTTTGTCAATTTTTGGTTTAAATCTTATTTCTGTGTCCCTCAACTTCTTTAAATTTGGCGTTTTGTTCTGCAAATCATCCAGAGTTATTTCCAGTTCTTCCATATCCTCTCTTATTTCCTTAAGCCATCCTCCTTGTTGTTTCAAATTCCAGAGTTTCTCAATAATTTTCCTTGATAATCTGGTTTCTGGTATCCTCAGAATGTGACCACAAAAAGAGATCCTTTTCTTTCGTATAGTATCGGTGATGGGCTCCAGTTCTCTGTATACCACTTCATTTGGAACTATCCGCCATTGCCCAGCTTTTTGATATTTCTTATTTATGCATGTTCTAGCAATTCTTCTCTCTACTTTTAAAATTTTGTCAATTCTGTTTTTCTGGGTGACTTTAAAAAGAGTTTCACTTCCGTATGTAACCTCTGGTTGAACCACCGTCTTGTAATGTTTTAATTTTGTTTTAATTGATAGACATTTTTTATTGTACGTAGACCATGTTAGTTTTTGAGCTTTTATCATTTTATTAGTTCTTGCTCGCCATGCAGGTTTCTCGTCCAATTTATGTGTTATAATTTCACCCAGGTATTTAAATTGTTTCACTATTTTAATTTCCCTAATTGTTCACTGTGATGTGATCTAATACAAGTGGATCCGTTACCATTATTTCAGTCTTTTCAAATGATATCTGGAGTCCTAATTTTTGTGCTATATTTTGTAAGCATGTTATTTGTTTCGTGGCTTCCTGAATATTATTAGCTAGTAATGCTAGGTCATCAGCAAATCCCAAGCAATTTAGGTTTATTTTATCTTTCCTAGTTGTGCTTTTAACCTTTTTTTTTTTTGCAAGTTTTCTGTCTGTAAAGTGCGTAAATGTGAATTCAGATACGTGAAAGTTCTCTCTCCACCTCCAGAAAACATTTTTCACACCAGCATTATGTTGCGTAGCTTCACTAACATGCAGTATTTCTGCAGTTACGTATCTTACGACCACAGTTGTGAGATTAGAAACGTCTCGTATACTTGGTTCATCATAAGAATAAACCTGACATGAACAAACACAAGCGCGATGATTGGTCAGCAGCCGTAGCTCTCGTACACTGGTCTTGTTCCGCTTGTGCAGCTTATGTATCAGGTATCTAATTACATCACTGTAAAAGAACCTGTAAGACATTCTGATGTATTAACAGCCATCAAAGTTTTTATTGATTGTACTTTAGCTACGTAATTTTTACTAACAAAATCGTGTACAGGCTCTGTAAACGCTATTTGAGCTCCGATTGTCTCGCTCTTAATGCTCACTGTGAAAACCGATGGCACTGCTTTCTGCTTCGTAGTGAAACACGCACGCGGTCAATGTTTTTCACAGGATTACAGAGAAAAATCAGCTTTGAAATTTTATGAGAAACACTACGTACCAAATAAAATGCCGTGTTTCAAACAAACACATGTCGTGATTGGTAGCGTCGTAGATTGTAAACTGGGGAGTCGCTGTTCGAATCTCGTTGTGATATAAAATTTTGTTGTTTTGAAAACTTAAATCATTTAAATATGAAACTCATCAAATATATGTTAATTAACCCATACGTAACCATCATTTTTTCAAGAAAAATGCACGTCTTCCAGTTCCTAATTATACACAGCACACAAAATTCTAGTTTTCATTGGTAACATACAGGGTGTTTCAAAAATGACCGGTATATTTGAAACGGCAATAAAAACTGAACGAGCAGCGATAGAAATACACCGTTTGTTGCAATATGCTTGGGACAACAGTACATTTTCAGGCAGACAAACTTTCGAAATTACAGTAGTTACAATTTGCAACAACAGATGGCGCTGCGGTCTGGGAAACTATAGTACGATATTTTCCACATATCCACCATGCGTAGCAATAATATGGCGTAGTCTCTGAATGAAATTACCCGAAACCTTTGACAACGTGTCTGGCGGAATGGCTTCACATGCAGATGAGATGTACTGCTTCAGCTGTTCAATTGTTTCTGGATTCTGGCGGTACACCTGGTCTTTCAAGTGTCCCCACAGAAAGAAGTCACAGGGGTTCATGTCTGGCGAATAGGGAGGCCAATCCACGCCGCCTCCTGTATGTTTCGGATAGCCCAAAGCAATCACACGATCATCGAAATATTCATTCAGGAAATTAAAGACGTCGGCCGTGCGATGTGGCCGGGCACCATCTTGCATAAACCACGAGGTGTTCGCAGTGTCATCTAAGGCAGTTTGTACCGCCACAAATTCACGAAGAATGCCCAGATAGCGTGATGCAGTAATCGTTTCGGATCTGAAAAATGGGCCAATGATTCCTTTGGAAGAAATGGCGGCCCGGACCAGTACTTTTTGAGGATGCAGGGACGATGGGACTGCAAACTGGAGCTTTTCGGTTCCCCATATGCGCCAGTTCTGTTTATTGACGAAGCCGTCCAGGTAAAAATAAGCTTCGTCAGTAAACCAAATGCTGCCCACACGCATATCGCCGTCATCAATCCTGTGCACTATATCGTTAGCGAATGTCTCTCGTGCAGCAATGGTAGCGGCGCTGAGGGGTTGCCGCATTTGAATTTTGTACGGATAGAGGTGTAAACTCTGGCGCATGAGACGATACGTGGACGTTGGCGTCATTTGGACCGCAGCTGCAACACGGCGAACGGAAACCCGAGGCCGCTGTCGGATCACCTGCTGCACTAGCTGCGCGTTGCCCTCTGCGGTTGCCATACGCGGTCGCCCTAACTTTCCGGCACGTTCATCCGTCACGTTCCCAGTCTGTTGAAATTTTTCAAACAGATCCTTTATTGTATCGCTTTTCGGTCCTTTGGTTACATTAAACCTCCGTTGAAAACTTCGTCTTGTTGCAACAACACTGTGTTCTAGGCGGTGGAATTCCAACACCATAAAAAATCCTCTGTTCTAAGGAATAAACCATGTTGTCTACAGCACACTTGCACGTTGTGAACAGCACACACTTACAGCAGAAAGACGACGTACAGAATGGCGCACCCACAGACTGCGTTGTCTTCTATATCTTTCACATCACTTGCAGCGCCATCTGTTGTTGAAAATTGTAACTACTGTAATTTCGAAAGTTTGTCCGCCTGAAAATGTACTGTTGTCCCAAGCATATTGCAACAAACGGTGTATTTCTATCGCTGCTCGTTTAGTTTTTATTGCCGTTTCAAATATGCGGGTCATTTTTGAAACACCCTGTACATTCTTAACTATCGACATTTTATAAAAGAGTGATAAAAATTTTTGACGGTAAGAAAACTTTACGCAATCAAATATTTTGGAGAAAAATGAAAAATCAAATACTCTTTGTCTGAATATGCCCATTGTCTTGCAGGACACATGGGCTCACACACGAGCCAGAGTGACATGCGTCATAGAAACATGGAAAACAATGACGTCGAGCACACTGTACAAAAGCATTTTCACAGTTGCCACCCCACCACTGCAATCTAGACGCAACATAATTAATCTGGAGCCAAGTTAAGGGATTCGTCGCGAGAAATAACAATTAAGATGCCAAACGTACTGGAACTGATGCACGAAGGTTTGTGGCACGTCACTGCCGAACGATGACGAAATGTCGAACAGCACGTCGTGAAAGAGGAGAAGAAAACGTGGATGTGTTGGTGGTTTGGGATTCTGTTACTGATCATCTCGTTGACAACGTAGCAGTACTGAAATGTATTCCTCGGAGTCCGATATGGAAATTCAGATATTACCAGACCTTCAAATGGCTCTTAGCACTATGGGACTTAACATTTGAGGTCATCAGTCCCCTTAGAACTTAGAACTACTTAAACCTAACTAACCTAAGGACATCACACACAACCATGCCCGAGGCAGGATTCGAACCTGCGACCGTAGCAGTCGCGCGGTTCTGGACTGACCTTCAGTGGCTTCAATATTTGGCTACATGGTGAAATCCCGCAGTGCGCTTTTACGTTACGGATAGCTCATGCCGAAAAATTGCCCTTGTTAAAGTCAGGAATTTTCATAATACTTTGTTAGCTAAGATCGAGACCAAGTTGTTTTCCGTCCGGTCACCTAAGAAGCGTGTCGCCTGAGTTTTACCATATATTGCTTCACTCTGTTTAAAAATTAAATGACACTCAAAGCTATATTGTTCTCTGCTCGACTCTTTTTACGTCTTTTCTGCAATAGTTTACATCACTGCAGGTTAGCTGTATCACTGCCTGGCCAGTGCTGTCCCAGTAATGCGGCAGTGGAGCTGCTGATCCGCATCATCGCTGAGGTTTACATGAGGTTCATTCTTATGATGAACGGACTAATGCAACAGGCTCGCAATGGCGGCTTGCTGCATCTCTTCCGGAAACTGGGCAGAGATGGACCACTAGACTGGCCAGGCTGCGATGCACAACTGTGATTTTGAGCACAGCCTTTAACTATTACAATTTCAAAAATAGTAACTAAAGGGAACATTGAGCCATGGCTGGCTCATACTATGCATTGGATCAAACCTTGGCTGCTATTCCGTGTTTAGTCTCCCTTAGTTATCGCGATTATGCTGTTATCCTCTCTTTCCGTGGGTGGCAGCAGCGGTGGTTGTTGTTGTTGTTGTTGTTGTCTTCGGTCCTGAACTGGTTTGATGCAGCTCTCCATGCTACTCTATCCTGTGCAAGCTTCTTCATCTCCCAGTACCTACTGCAACCTACATCCTTCTGAATCTGCTTAGTGTATTCACCTCTCGGTCTCCCCCTACGATTTTTACCCTCCACGCTGCCCTCCAATACTAAATTGGTGATCCCTTGATGCCTCAGAACATGTCCTACCAACCGATCCCTTCTTCCGGTCAAGTTGCGCCACAAACTTCTCTTCTCCCCAATCCTATTCGATACTTCCTCATTAGTTATGTGGTCTACCCATCTAATCTTCAGCATTCTGAAGCACCACATTTCGAAAGCTTCTATTCTCTTCTTGTCCAAACTATTTACCGTCCATGTTTCACTTCCATACATGGCTACACTCCATACAAATACTTTCAGAAACGACTTCCTGACACTTAAATCTATACTCGATGTTAACAAATTTCTCTTCTTCAGAAACGCTTTCCTTGCCATTGCCAGTCTACATTTCATATCCTCTCTACTTCGACCATCATCAGTTATTTTGCTCCCCAAATAGCAAAACTCCTTTACTACTTTAAGTGTCTCATTTCCTAATCTAATACCCTCAGCATCACCCGACTGAATTCCACTACATTCCATTATCCTCGTTTTGCTTTTGTTGATGTTCATCTTATATCCTCCCTTCAGCAGCGGTGTGTATCGATATTCGCACCTTGGCCTGGCGCTTCCAGTTTCTGGCAGCCGTATGTGGGCAGTTGGTCGGCTGACGTGGATCAGCGAGGAAATCTCTACTGCTCATAGTTTGGCCGGGCCCGTTGGCGGGCTCTATGCGGTGTCGGAATGTGTGGTGCTGCTCCCATTGCTACGAGGTTCTTGGCTCACCAAGTTGAATTTTGACTTAATCTACCAGCAAGTCACGACTGTTCACATCGTGTCGTTTGGAGTTCGTTGTCGGCTGTTGGGATATTCCCGCGAGCAACAAAGTGTGTTTTCTGCCTTGTGGCCGTTAACATTCCGGTCACCTGCCCTGGCCATTGACGTAAATTCAGGCAGTGTATTTTCCTCATCGTGTTGTCGCTGTCCAGCACGGTGTGTAGTTTGACAGCTCAATGGGCGCCAATACCTTCTACGTTGTTCCATTGAAGTCCCTGTTGTGTGCCGGTCGGTAGAAGCAGCGGTTATCTTGTCGGTGGGGCCGTTGACTGTCTGTCGGTTGGGTTGTCGTCGAATCGGCAATGGTTGGGCCGACTGCCTGTCTCACCTAAGCGAGCGTTAGTGCTTGAATTCCAGGCTGACCGTCTGAACTTCTGAGCGCCATTGGGTGTACTGCCTTTTCTTGTTTGTTCTTGTTGATTGTACTTGCATGGCTTCTAGCCGATTGTTAGATTAAGGTTGTTTTGCCCTTAAGGCGTCAGATGGTTTGGGCCTTCAGCCTAATTTAAGAACTGTTTTACATAAAGCCTTTGGCATTTTTAAAATTAATGTTATTAAGTCTTAAGTGTTGAGCCGTCAGCCGATTTTGAATTTAAGTTGTTTGCTCTTAAAGTGTCAGATTCTTGGGCCTTCAGCTTAACTAAGGAGCTGTTTTAAGATAAGGCTTTGTCTTTTAAATTTCTGGTTGAGCTTTAAGTTATTGGCTTTCAGACGTTTTTAAATTAAAGTGGTCTTACCCTTAAGGCATGATATTGTGCGGCGCATTCACCCGCTAATTAAGTTCCAAAACTAAAGCTGTGTTTGTTTAAAAAAAATTCTTGGCTCTTGTAATGTTTGATCAAATAAAAGGTTGTATTTTCGAGAGTAACTGACAGCCGCTTATTTTGGCCCCTTTCCACAACTTAGACTAGCTATCCTGTCCTGTCCTCCAGCTTTAGCAGGGCGCCTGAAATATAACTAAAATTACCCCTTTAATGTTCTTTGTGTTATTAATAGATTCTATTTAGAATTACTCTTTTATTTTAATTTTTGCTTTAAGCTGAATTATATTAAATAAGCGTTTACTTCTGAAATTAGACAGTTAACATAATTGTAATATACAATCATCCTCCTGAACTTTTCATTGTATTTGCATAAATTTAAATGCAAGTTCTCACTAAATTTTTTATGTTCGTATTTGTGCAGAAAAATGCCGACACTTTTGAAAGAAAGGCAGATTCCTTAAGGGGTGCTGGAGGGGCGAAACTGTGCAGAAGGCCCACAGTACTGCGGAGAACCGCGCAGTGGAGCGTCCGTGCAGCTGCCACACGTTACAGCTACCGTCAACCACATTAAAAAGAAGATTAAAAACTGGCAACGCGTCCAAAGTTCGTCTTGGCCCACTACTTGTTCTTGGAGAAGATGCTGAGAAAAAAATGGTGCAGCATAAAATGGCAGTCTAGCGGTTTTTCTCCTAATAGAGAGAGAATTCGAGTGATGCCTTTCAAACTAGCTGAAAGGCTCAAAATTCTCCACAATTTTAATAAGGAATGGCAGAAAGCACATTATGACGGGCTTGAAACGTTCCTGGTACGGAACCCTGAATTATTAGTTGGAAAGGCTGAAAGAGTGTCGATAAACAGAGCTACAAGAATGTGTACGGAAACCGTAGAAAAGTACTTCATCACGCTGGAGAGAATCCTCCGGGACAATGATTTACTTGGGAAAATAGGTCACATTTTTAATGTAGATGAGAGCATGTTACAGCTGAATAATGAATCCGGGAAGTAATACCGGAGAGAGGCTCAAAAAATGTGAGCACCATTACTTGTGGTGAAAGAGGCGAAACAATTTCAGTTCTTGCTACTTTCAGTGCTGAAGGGGCGTACATTCCCTCCCTACTGGCTTTTCAAGAGGAAGAATAGGAAACATGAGTTCACTGACGGAATACCACCTGGATCACAAGTTGTGATGAATGAGAAGTCAGCCTAAGTGACTTTTGACATATTTTGTGCTTGGCTCAGAGATAATTGTTTTCCAAGGAAACCAGCTGGAAAAGTCCTCCTTAATGTGGATGTGCATGCCTCACGTTGCTCAAAGGTACGTATGTTAGAATGTACGGAGATTAATGACATCATACTTTTTGCTAAGTGTGCCGAGTCATATGACCCACTTCCTGCAGTCTCTTGCCCGCTATTTCTTCAAGTCACTGATTATGTTTTACTACCCTGCCTGTAATAATTTCATCTACAATAACCCTGGCAGACAAATAACAGCGCTACAGTTCGGCGAATTGTTCGGATCTGCTTCGGCAAAAGCAGCAACAGTAGCGAACACCGTGTCCGGATTTAGGGCATCTGCGATCGTAACTTTTGGTATGGCATTTATTCCAGAGCATGCCTACACCTCACCACCGAAGAGTCGGCACAACCAACACTGGAAGAAGCACCTCTCACCGCCAGC
The DNA here is from genome assembly GCF_023864275.1 of Schistocerca cancellata. Lineage (NCBI taxonomy): Eukaryota > Metazoa > Arthropoda > Insecta > Orthoptera > Acrididae > Schistocerca > Schistocerca cancellata. Next base: position 128,653,585 of record NC_064637.1, read on the forward strand.
GGAGAACCTTCAAACAGTTTTCAAGGCATCCCACAGTTCAGTCACCAATGAAAATCCTAAATAAAAAAATCTCTCCAATCGTGGAGATGAAAATATAAATAAACAAAAAATCCCGCCAGGAGGTGCTTTTACATGTGTTGCTACACCTCTAGCTGAGAAGACTCTGATCCCAAACTGGATGATAGTGAATACTGTTACGAGAAGCTTACGCGTGCTGTGGGTAGGGCTATTACCGCACAACCAGGAAAGCTAACTGGCTCAAATGTGTGTTCTGCAGCCTATCGTTGCATGAAGGCTGCACGAAATGCGAAAACACTTGTGAAGTATGTGGTAAATTTAAGAAGTGAAGACAGAGGTACGAAAAAAGATTTGAATTTTGCTGAATTTCATCACTTTTAAATGTTACCAGCTTGAACGGTGAAGGACATTGCAAACGCTTATTTCTTTATTCTGAATGTCTCCTACGATTCATTTCACTTGTTAATCAATAAAACATTGTATTAATTCACAGACTGTTTTGAATTTGTTACCTAGTAATTACTGGTCCATCTCATCCGGGTGGTCCGGGTTAGATGGACTAGTAACCTTTCTTTTTTATCCTGGCGTCCTAGTTGACAATTTGCAGGAATTTTTCCTGTGATTACTGTAAATGTATTTGGTATCAGATAACTGTGTGTCTTTTTAATTACTATAAAATGGCTGGGGTGTCCCAGAATGGCATTATGAAAAAGGTGGTCCATCTCTGGCGGAATTACCCTACACAAACGCAACAACAGGTAATTGTAGCTACATGCAGGAATATCTGCGGGGGGATACACGATTGATGCAGGGTAAATCTCATGCACTACACATAAATGGGCGAAATAAGTTTCATTGCTTGAGTATACGATCACTGAATAAACGGCCGAAGGTCTTAAATATACCGACTTTGTTACGGAGCCTTCGACAGTGAACCATCACATGAATCTAAACATGGGAAAAGGAAAAAGAATATCTGATACTGAGGAATTCTCATGAAGCGTAGTCCACCACTGTTTGACTGCAACGCCCGCTCCAGTCAAAAGCAAGAAAGCCTGAGTTAGACGCTGACAGGTACCCCCTTGAATGCGAGGTCGCAAAAGGCCAATTGATGTTTACGGCGCTCGACGCCCCACATATTGTCTACGATGCCACCACAGTATTGGTTGCTAATGGCAACAGTGGGCAGGACTGGAGGTTTCCAATGGAGAGCACCGCAGCAGGTTACGGAACGTCGTTGAGCTGCTTAGTCTACGAGTACTTCACAACAGGGCTACAGTGCTAGTGGTGTTTGATACAGAGTAGAACAATCGAAACGACAAAGAAAGCAGACATCTCCAACAGTTCACATTACGTCAGGAAGGAACTCAGCGAATTTCGCAGAGTGAGAAAGAAGTGTCAGATGAAGTATTAACGTTTCTGCTAGATTAGTCAGTGGAATGCGTGGCGTCGCATACGCCCGACTGCGCGGTCAGTCTACATGCGGAGTACAAAGGTGATGATACCTGCTTGACACGTGTCGTGCCGTATAGTTCATCACCCTTGCAGGACAGGGAGCCACAAACTCCATCTCCAGTGAAAAGTATTTCAAAAAATGGTTCAAATGGCTCTGAGCACTATGGGACTCAACTGCTGTGGTCATAAGTCCCCTAGAACTTAGAACTACTTAAACCTAACTAACCTAAGGACATCACACACATCCATGCCCGAGGCAGAATTCGAACCTGCGACGTAGCGGTCGTGCGGTTCCAGACTGCAGCGCCTTTAACTGCTCGGCCACTCCGGCCGGCAGTGAAAAGTAGTAAAGCACAATCGTTGTCCAAGGAGCGGGTACTAAACATAATTACGTATATGGTATATCATCCACAGCATAGTACAAAAGAAAAAAAAGAGAACATATTTAGAATAAGTCCACTGTAGTATGACCGTGAATTGCAGAAAAAAGAATTACGGATATTCAAGGCGGGGCAAAGTGCGCTTGTTACAGAAACGGGTGTTTGCGGGTTTCAAGGATACTCGATACAGTTTGCAGGATCTGGACGATAGTGACCTCCTACGTTATGCACAACAAAATGCGCGCGACATAGATTTGATTGATTTCAAGGGAAGCAGTGGATGGTTGCATAACTTCAAAGAGTGCTACAGAATTGGAAGACGTAAGACAGCGAAATTACACTACTGGCCATTAAAATTGCTACACCAAGAGGAAATGCGGACAATAAACGGGTATTCGTTGGACAAATATAATATACTAGAACTGACATGGGATTACATTTTCAAGCAATTTACGTGCATAGATCCTCAGATATCAGTACCCAGAACAACCGCCTCTGGCCGTAATAACGGCCTTGATAGGCCTGGGCATTGAGTCAAACAGAGCTTGGATGGCGTGTACAGCTTCAACACGATACCACAGTTCATCAAGAGTAGTGACTGGCGTATTGTGAAGAGCCAGTTGCTTGGCCACCATTGACCAGACGCTTTCAATTGGTGAGAGATCTGGAGATTGTGCTGGCCAGGGCAGCAGTCGAACATTTTCTATATGCAGAAAGGCCCGTACAGGACCTGCAACATGCGGTTGTGCATTATCCTGCTGAAATGTAGGGTTTGACAGGGATCGAATGAAGGGTAGAGCCACGGGTCGTAACACATCTGAAATGTAACGTCCACTGTTCAAAGTGCCGTCAAATGCGAACAGGAGGTGACCGACACGTGTAACCAATTGCACCCCATACCATCAAGCCGGGTGATACGCCAGTATGGCGATGACGAATACACGCTTCCAATGTGCGTTCACCGCGATGTCACCAAACACGGATGCGACCATCATGATGCTGTACACAGAACCTGGATTCATCCGAAAAAATTACGTTTTGCCATTCGTGCGCCCAGGTTCGTCGCTGAGTACACCATCGCTGGCGCTCCTGTCTGTGATGCAGCGTCAAGGGTAACCGCAGCCACGGTCTCCGAGTTGACAGTCCATGCTGCTGCAAACGTCGTCGAACTGTTCGTGCAGATGGTTGTTGCCTTGCAAACGTCCCCATCTGTTGACTCAGGGATCGAGACGTGACTGCACGATCCGTTACAGCCATGCGGATAAGATGACTGTCATCTCGACTGCTAGTGATACGAGGCCGTTGGGATCCAGCACGGCGCTCCGTATTACCCTCCTGAACCCACCGATTCCATATTCTGCTAACAGTCATTGGATCTCGACCAACGCGAGCAGCAATGTCTCGATACGATAAACCGCAATCGCGATAGGCTACAATCCGACCTTTATCAATGTCGGAAACGTGATGGTACGCATTTCTCCTCCTTACACGAGGCACCACAACAACGTTTCACCAGGCAACGCCGGTCAACTGCTGTTTGTGTATGAGAAATCTGTTGGAAACTTTCCTCATGTCAGCTCGTTGTAGGTGTCGCCCCCGGCGCCAACCTTGTGTGAATGCTCTGAAAAGCTAATCATTTGAATGTCACAGCATCGTCTTCCTGTCGGTTAAATTTCGCGTCTGTAGAACGTCATCTTCGTGGTGTAGCAATTTTAATGGCCAGTAGTGTACATAAATGATTTGGCGGACAGAAATCTGCCGTTGTTTGCTGATGATGCTGTGGTGTACGGTAAGGTGGCGAAGTTGAGTGACTGTAGGAAGATGCAAGACGACTTAGACAAAATTTCCAGTTGGTGTGATGAATGGCAGCTAACCCTAAATGTGGAAATGTTTAAGTTAATATGGATGAGTAGGAAGAACAAGCCCGTAATGTTCGGTTACAGTATAAGTAGTGTCCTGCTTGACACGGTCAAGTCGTTTAAATATCCGCTCGTGACGTTGCAAAGTGATATGAAATGGAACGAGCATGTGAGAACTGTGGTAGGGAAGACGAATGGTCGACTTCGGTTTATTGGGAAAATTTTGGGGAAGTGTAGCAGAGTTACAAAGAAGACTGCATATAGCACAATATTGCGACCCATTCTTGAGTACTGCTCGAGTGTTTGGGATCCTTACCTGGTCGGGTTTAGGGAAGGAAACGGGCTGCTAGATTTGATACCGGTGGGTTCGAACAACAGTCTGCTGAATGTCCAACACTTGAGACTTAATAACATTAATTTTAAAAAAATGCCAAAGGCTTTATGTAAAACAGTTCTTAAATTAGGCTGAAGGCCCAAACCATCTGACACCTTAAGGGAAAAACAAACTTAATCTAAAAATCGGCTAGAAGCCATACAAGTACAAACAACAAGAACAAACAAGAAAAAGTACACGCAAGGGCGCTCCGTAGTTCCGAGGGTCGGCCTGGAATTCAAACACTGACGCTCGCTTAGGTGAGACAGGCAGTCGGCCCAACCATTCTCGATCCGACGACAACCGAACCGACAGACAGTCGGACATGCTCCAGGAACTCAAATGGGAATCCCTGGAGAGAAGGCTGTGTTCTTTTCAAGAAAATCCATCGAGAACATTTAGAGAATCGGCATCTGAAACTGACTGCCGAACGATTCTACTGCCGCCAACATAACCTGCGCGTGAGGGCCACGAAGATAAGATACAAGAAATTAGGACTCATACGGAGACTTACAGACACTCGCTTTTCGACGCTCTGTGTGAGAGTGGAACAGGAAAGGAAATGAGTTGTAGCAGTACACCCTACGGCATACACCGCGCGGTGACTCGCGGAGTACCGATGTACACTCCTGGAAATTGAAATAAGAACACCGTGAATTCATTGTCCCAGGAAGGGGAAACTTTATTGACACATTCCTGGGGTCAGATACATCACATGATCACACTGACAGAACCACAGGCACATAGACACAGGCAACAGAGCATGCACAATGTCGGCACTAGTACAGTGTATATCCACCTTTCGCAGCAATGCACGCTGCTATTCTCCCATGGAGACGATCGTAGAGATGCTGGATGTAGTCCTGTGGAACGGCTTGCCATGCCATTTCCACCTGGCGCCTCAGTTGGACCAGCGTTCGTGCTGGACGTGCAGACCGCGTGAGACGACGCTTCATCCAGTCCCAAACATGCTCAATGGGGGACAGATCCGGAGATCTTGCTAGCCAGGGTAGTTGACTTACACCTTCTAGAGCACGTTGGGTGGGACGGGATACGTGCGGACGTGCATTGTCCTGTTGGAACAGCAAGTTCCCTTGCCGGTCTAGGAATGGTAGAACGATGGGTTCGATGACGGTTTGGATGTACCGTGAACTATTCAGTGTCCCCTCGACGATCACCAGTGGTGTACGGCCAGTGTAGGAGATCGCTCCCCACACCATGACGCCGGGTGTTGGCCCTGTGTGCCTCGGTCGTATGCAGTCCTGATTGTGGCGCTCACCTGCACGGCGCCAAACACGCATACGACCATCACTGGCACCAAGGCAGAAGCGACTCTCATCGCTGAAGACGACACGTCTCCATTCGTCCCTCCATTTACGCCTGTCGCGACACCACTGGAGGCGGGCTGCACGATGTTGGGGCGTGAGCGGAAGACGGCCTAACGGTGTGCGGACCGTAGCCCAGCTTCGTGGAGACGGTTGCGAATGGTCCTCGCCGATACCCCAGGAGCAACAGTGTCCCTAATTTGCTGGGAAGTGGCGGTGCGGTCCCCTACGGCACTGCGTAGGATCCTACGGTCTTGGCGTGCATCCGTGCGTCGCTGCGGTCCGGTCCCAGGTCGACGGGCACGTGCACCTTCCGCCGACCACTGACGACAACATCGATGTACTGTGGAGACCTCACGCCCCACGTGTTGAGCAATTCGGCGGTACGTCCACCCGGCCTCCCGCATGCCCACTATACGCCCTCGCTCAAAGTCCGTCAACTGCACATACGGTTCACGTCCACGCTGTCGCGGCATGCTACCAGTGTTAAAGACTGCGATGGAGCTCCTTATGCCACGGCAAACTGGCTGACACTGACGGCGGCGGTGCACAAATGCTGCGCAGCTAGCGCCATTCGACGGCCAACACCGCGGTTCCTGGTGTGTCCGCTGTGCCGTGCGTGTGATCATTGCTTGTACAGCCCTCTCGCAGTGTCCGGAGCAAGTATGGTGGGTCTGACACACCGGTGTCAATGTGTTCTTTTTTCCATTTCCAGGAGTGTAGATGTACCATCTCGAAATTAAATATGAGTAGTGCCAAAGTCAACAGAAATGAAATTGTCGGGAAATATAATAAACAGGGACCGAGGTTTCAGTTTAGACAGGCCTCGGTTGCGCTCCGGCACTATTTATGAAGACCTCATCGGCCGCCACATCCAGCACAGCTGGTGAAAGCTAAGAGAGAATTTACGTTTCAATGAATATCAGTGAGAGCTCCGAAAAACAAAAGAGCTTCAAAGGACCCAGTGGCCGTCGGGAACGGATAACACTCATGTAACAACAAGATTTCGTGCAAATACGACGCCATTTTGGCGTCACACACCCTGCACTGAACACTGGAAGAGCACTCTACAGACTTTCGTAATAGTGCGGTTCAAAACACGCGAGGCGAACATGACGTTCAAAACAATTACATTCGTGTCAATTAGAAAGACGCGAACGTTAAGCTTTTTCTTTACTGCAGGGTAAGTTAACATCGAAGTTTATAAATGTACAACGTTCTGCTTTCATGTGGACAAGCCTGGGCATAAGGGAGACATTAAAGTGTTTGCAAGAATTAATTCTGAAACTTGCTGAAAAACTTGTGCTTACAGTTTACCCTGATACGTCTGCATCAACAGCAAATGTGAGACGGCTTGCTGATTTAAGAGCAATAGGCAAACCGAAGACAGCCATCCAGCCAGCGCTGGATCCAGTTAAGGTACTGTATACTCCGGAATACAGTGATCTAGGGGTAGCGTCTTTGATTCATAATCAAAACGTCTTCGGTACCGGGTTCGCCTAAATTTTGATAAATAATCAGCATTGGCGGCCGAAGACTTCCGGCATAAGAAGTCAGCCTCATTCTGCCAACGGCCTTGTCAAAGAGGGCGGAGGAGCGGATATAGGTTCAGGGCACTCTCTTGTCCTTTCGCCCCTACCCTTCAATCTGTACATCGAGGAAGCAATGATGGAAATAAAAGGAAGGTTCAGGAGTGGAATTAAAATACAAGGTGAAAGGATATCAATGATACGATTCGCTGATGACATTGCCATCCTGAGTGAAAGTGAAGAAGAATTAAACGATCTGCTGAACGGAATGAACAGTCTAATGAGTACACAGTATGGTTCGAGAGTAAATCAGAGAAAGACGAAGGTAATGAGAAGTAGTAGAAATGAGAACAGCGAGAAACTTAACATCAGGATTGATGGTCACGAAGTCAATGACGTCAAGGAATTCTGCTACCTAGGTAGTAAAATAACCAATGACGGACGGAGCAAGGAGGACGTCAAAAGCAGACTCGCTATGGCAAAAAAGGCATTTCTGGCCAAGGTAAGTCTACTAATATCAAATACCAGCCTTAATTTGAGGAAGAAATTTCTGAGGATGTACGTCTGGAGTACAGCATTGTATGGTAGTGAAACATGGACTGTGGGAAAACCGGAACAGAAGAGAATCGAAGCATTTTTGTGGTGCTATAGACGAATGTTGAAAATTGGGTGGACTGATAAGGTAAGGAATGAGGAGGTTCTACGCAGAATCGGAGAGGAAAGGAATATGTGGAAAACACTGATAAGGAGAAAGGACAGGATGATAGGACATCTGCTAAGTCATGAGGGAATGACTTCCATGGTACTAGAGGGAGCTGTAGAGGGCAAAAACTGTAGAGGAAGACAGAGATTGGAATACGTAAAGCAAATAATTGGGGACGTAGGTTGCAAGTGCTACTCTGAGATGAAGAGGTTAGCACAGGAGAGGAATTCGTGGCGGGCCGCATCAGACCAGTCAGTAGACTGTTGACCAAAAAAAAAAAAAATACATTCAGCAGTATCAACAACCTCAGTCTATGTTGAGTAACGCCGAAGACCAGTTTCACGAGTATGTCTGTAATTACAGAGGGCGGACAGTCATTCTACCAGCTCATGTAACGTATCTTCCATGAGCAAGTGCTGTCTCGAAACACCGACACATCGTGGATCTCTCGAAAACAAAACACGTCATAACACTGATGCAGATGAAACGAAAAAAGCATGCCAAATTCAGAAGAACGCAAAATCCCCAAGACTGGCTAAGTTTCACGGAAGCTCGAAATTTAGTGCAGACGTCAATGAGAAACGCTTATAATTGTTTCCACAATGAAACATTGTCTCAAAATATGGTAGAAAACCCAAAGAGATTCTGGTCGTATGTAAAGCACACCAGTGGCAAAAAACAGTCAATACCGTCACTGCGCGATAGCGATGGAAATGTTACCGATGATGGTGCCACCAAAGCGGAGTTACTAAATACAGTTTCCGTAATATCTTCACGAAAGAAGACGAAGTAAATATTCCAGAATTCGAAACCAGAGCAGCTGTTAGCATGAGTGACATGAAAGTACATATCTTAGACGTTGCGAAACAACTCAAATCACTTAAGAACAGCAAGTCTTCCGGTCCTGATGGTATACCAATCAGGTTCCTTTCAGAGTATGCAGACACAATAGCTCAAAATGTTTCAAATGGCTCTGAGCACTATGGGACTTAACATCTAAGGTCATCAGTCCCCTAGAACTTAGAACTACTTAAACCTTACTAACCTAAGGACATCACACACATCCATGCCCGAGGCAGGATTCGAACCTGCGACCGTAGCGGTTGCGCAGTTCCAGACTGAAGTGCCTAGAACCGCTCGGTCACACCGGCCGGCGACACAATAGCGCCTTTCTTAACAATCATATAAAACCGCTCACTCGACGAAACGTCTGTTCCTAAGACTGGAAAGTAGCACAGGTCACACAAACATTCGGGAAAGGAAGCAGGAGTGAACCATTGAATTACAGACCCATATCACTGACCTCAATTTGAAGTAGGATTTTGGAGCATATACTGTACTCCAACATTATGAATCACCTTGAAGAAAATGACTTATTGATACATAACCAACACGGATTTAGAAAACATCGTTCTTGTGCAGCACAGCTAGCTCTTTATTCCCATGAAGTAATGAGTGCTGTCGACAACGCATCTCAGATCGATTCCATATTCCTAGATAACCATAGCGCTTTTGATACCGTTCCTCACAAACGACTGTTAATCATCCTGGCAGATTAAAACTGTGTGCCCAACCGAGACTCGAACTCGGGACCTTTGCCTTTCGCGGGCAAGTGCTCTCCTGCAGGAGAGCTTCTGTAAAGTTTGGAAGGTAGGAGACGAGATACTGGCAGAAGTAAGGCTGTGAGACCGGGCGTGAGTCGTGCTTCGGTAGCTCAGTTGGTAGAGCACTTGCCCGCGAAAGGCAAAGGTCCCGAGTTCGAGTCTCGGTCGGGCACACAGTTTTAATCTGCCAGGAAGTTTCATATCAACGCACACTCCGCTGCAGAGTGAAAATCTCATTCGGGACTATTAATCAAACTGCGTGAATATGGAGTATCGTCTCTGTTGTGTGACTGGATTCGTGATTTCCTCTCAGAGAGGTCACAGTTCGTAGTGATAGACGGCAAATCATCGAGTAGAACACAAGTTATATCTGGCGTTCCGTAAGATAGTGTCATAGGCCCTCTGCTGTTCCCAATTTATGTAAATGATCTAGGTGATAATCTGAGCAGCCCCCTTAGATTGTTTGCAGATGACGCTGTAATTTACCGTCTACTAAAATCAGACGATCAGTTCCAATTACAAAATGATCTATGGAGAATTTCTGTATGGTGCGAAAAGTGGCAATTGGCATTAAACAAAGACATGTGCGAGGTCATCCACAAGGGTACTAAAAAAAACTCGATAAATTTTGGGTATACGATAAATCGCACAAATCTAAGGGCTGTCAAGTCGACTAAATACTTAGTAATTACAGTTACGAGCAACGTAAATTGGAAATACCACATAGGTAATATTGTGGGGAAGGCGAAACAAAGATTGCGCTTTGTTGGCAGAACACTTAGAAGATGCGACAAACCCACTAAAGAGAGAATCTACATTACACTTGTTCGTCCCCTGCTGGAATATTGCTGCGCGGTGTAGGAAGTTACCAGGTAGGATTGACGGATGACATTGAAAAAGTGCATAGAAGGACAGCTCATTTCATGTTATCGCGCAGTAGGGGTGAGAGTGTCACTGATATGATACGCGAGTTGGGGTGGCAGTCACTGTAACAAAGGCGGTTTTCTTTGCGGCAAGATCTATTTGCGAAATTTCAATCACCAGCATCCTCTTCCGAATGCGAAAATATTTTGTTGACACCCACCTACGTCGAGAGAAATGATCATCATAATGAAATAAGAGAAATCAGGGCTCGAACGGATTGATTTAGGTGTTCCTTTTTCCCACGCGCCATTCGAGAGTGGAATGATAGCGGAGTAGTATGAAAATGGTTCGATGAATCCTCTGCCATGCACTTATGTGTGAATTGCAGAGTAACCATGTAGATATAGATATAGAAAACCGGCCGTTATTAGTAGATTTTGTTAAAATGACGAAAAAAGTCATACTGGTGGTAAGAAGATGCAGGCCTTCTTTAATTAAAGACATTGTAGTTTGACAAAAGAATACTAAATGAATTAACTCTTAAAACTTCTTTTATACTTTTTAGATGGCTGAGATTAAGTTACCTTTTCATTCTTTGGCCAATGAGTCGGTGTTTTACGCTTTTTCCTTCGAGCGCTGGTTTGTTTTTCCACAGATGACCTAAGTGTTCACCTGTTTCGTGCTTAATTTGTAAATTACTGACAACGACAATTCACTCCTGAGAGGGCGCTCTTGTACGTACATAACATCGAATATCACAGAACTTGCTTCTATTTAATTAATGAGCGTATCACGGAATATCTTAGAAAAGGGGAAAAAATGGAAGCTGTAATACGCGAACCAGCAATCTTCTGCTTCACGGTTCCACAGTCATAGCCACTACACCATAATGACGCTGTTAAATTTTAGAGAGTATGCTGCAACTTAGACCTCATAAAAGATATAGCCGCCGATATGCCAGTAAGTGACCTTTAATTATCATGATCATTATAATAAATCGTACCAAGAACGAGGTCGTTTTATAAATCTTCGATACTGCGTGTGACGTCACGTGTGCAGCAAGTTCAAATAGTTCAAATGGCTCTGAGCACTATGGGAGTTAACTTCTGAGGTCATCAGTCCCTTAGAACTCAGAACTACTTAAACCTAACTAACCTAAGTACATCACACACATCAACGTCCCAGGCAGGATTCGAACCTGCGACCGTAGCGGTCACGCGGTTCCAGACTGTAGCGCCTAGAACCGCTCGGCAATTCCGGCCGGCGTGCAGCAAATGAAACAAGTGTTACCCATCGGCAATCGAACTCGGCTATTAGCGGCGCGAGATCAGCAGTAGCTGACATTCTGATTAGAAATCAGGCAGCGAGAACACGTAACTGATAGCACCTGAAGATGACGGCTGATTCTGTCGTCGAAACATAGTGCGTAAAACGGAAAACGAGAACTCCCTTCTATACCCGGAAGAACAGCACCAACGCAAGGAATCTGTCTCCGCAGTGAAGACCACAAGAACGGCAAACAATATTATCGCTAGACGCTGATGAGATGCGAGGTGCTCTAGACGCCCACCACTACTCCTGTGTCGGGAGAAGCGTATAAAGATGTGGAGCGACGTACCCAGACCCTGAGCCTGCCGTGGCGGTCGCGGAACTTCCTGGGCATCTCGGAGCAGTGTGGCCTGGACTGGACTGGCCTCTAGCTGGACGGCTGCTGGCTGCTGCTTCGCCGCCCCAGTGACTGAGGACGGGTCCGTAGCGGACCCACCCGCCCGTCCTCCGTCTGGTAGCGGGCAGCACGTGGTCCGCACGCCCTTGGCCGACCACTCAGCGCCCACTTAGACACCTCACGGCTATTCCTCACCCGCGCCGAATACTCGGGACCACTGGACGGGCTCGCGCAGCAGGACCCATGATTCCGGCGAGGGTCGCCGTTTTGATACACTCACCATCCAACACTCCACTCTTGGCATGAACTTTAATTGCACCCACCAATCTTTCATTTGGATAGAATTCGCGTGGGATCCACAGTACACTGTTGCTGAAGTAATAGATAACTGAAGTCATCCCATCTTCACAACTGGCCATTAAAATTGCTACACCAACAAGAAATGCAGAGGATAAACGGGTATTCATTGGACAAATATGTTATACTAGAACTGACACGTGATTACACTTTCACGCAATTTGTGTGCATAGATCCTGAGAAATCAGTATCCAGAACAACCACCTCTGGCCATAATAACGGCCTTGACACGCCTGGGCATTGAGTCAAACGGAGCTTGGATGGCGTGTACAGGTACAGCTGCCCATGCAGCTTCAACACGATACCACAGTTCATCAAGAGTAGTTACTGGCGTATTGTGACGAGCCAGTTGGTCGGCCACCATTAACCAGTAGTTTTCAGTTTGTGAGAGATCTGGAGAATGTGCTGGCCAAGGCAGCAGTCGAACATTTTCTGTATCCAGAAAGGTCCGTACAGGAGATGCAACATGCGGTCGTGCATTATCCTGCTGAAATGTAGGGTTTCGCAGGGTAGAGCCACATCTTAAATGTAACGTCCACTGTTCAAAGTGCAGTCAATGCGAACGAGAGGTGACCGAGACGTGTAACCGATGGCACCCCATACCATCATGACGGGTGATACGCCAGTACGGCGATGACGAATACAAGCTTCCAATGTGCGTTCACCGCGATGTCGCCAAACACGGATGCGACCATCACGATGCTGTAAACAGAACCTAGATTCATCCGAAAAAAATCAAGTTTGTCATTCGTGCACCCAGGTTCGTCGTTGAGTACACCATCGCCGGCGCTCCTGTCTGTGATGCAGCATCAAGGGTCACCGCAACCATGGTCTCCGAGCTGACAGTCCGTGCTGCTGCAAACGTAGTCGAACTGTTCGTGCAGATGGTTGTTGTCTTGCAAACGTTCCTATCTGTTGACTCAGGGATCGAGACGTGGCTGCACGATCCGCATAAGATGCCTGTGATCTCGACTGCTAGTGATACGAGGCCGTTGGGGTCCAGCACGGCGTTCCGTATTACCCTCCTGAACCCAACAATTCTATATTCTGCTAACAGTCATTGGATCTCGACCAACGCGAGCAGCGATGTCGCGATACGATAAACCGCAATCGCGATAGGCAACAATCCGACCTTTATCAAAGTCTGAAACGTGATGGTACGCATTTCTCCTCCTTACACGAGGCATCACAACAACGTTTCACCAGGCAACGCCGGTCAACTGCTGTTTGTGTATGAGAAATCGGTTGATAACTTTCCTCATGTCAGCACGTTGTAGGTGTCACCACCGGCGCCAACCTTGTGTGAATTCTCTGAAAAGCTAATCATTTGCATATCACAGCATCTTCTTCCTGTCGGTTAAATTTCGCGTCTGCAGCACGTCATCTTCGTGGTGTAGCAGTAGTGTAAAAGCTGTCGTTGCTACTAAACGATATCCTCTCTGACAGGCGCTTTACACTGAGGTGATACCTCCTAATATCTTGTCTGACCGCCTTTTGCCCGACGAAGTCCAGCAACTCGACGTGGCATGTTCTCAACAAGTCACTGGAAGTCCCCTGCAAAAATATTGAGCCATGCTGCCTCAATAGCCGTCAATAACTGCGAAAGTGTTGCCGACGCTGGATTTTCTGCACGAAGTACCCTCTTGGTTATGTCCACTAAATGTTCGGTCGGATTCATGTCAGGTAATCTTGGTGGCAGTCATTCGCTCGAACTGCGCAGAATTTTCTTCAAAACCACCACGACCAGTCGTGGTCCGGTGACATGGCGCCTCGTAATCCATAAAAATTTATGGCTGTTTGGGAACATGAAGTACGCGAATGGCTGCAAATGTTCTCCAACATAACCATCTCCAGTCAAAGATGGGTTCAGTTGGACCAGAGGACCGTCTCCATTCCACGTAAACACAGCCCTCACAGCCACCCCCAACTTGGTTCCATGGCTTCGTGGGGTCTATGCCACACTCAAACCTTACCATCAGCTCTTACTAACTGAAATTGGGACTCATATGATAACGACTCCGTTTTCCAATCGTATAGGGTTCAGCTCGTGATATTCGCTATTCTTGACTTCATTAAAACAGCAAATACGAGTAGTTAATACTTTCAGCCAAAAGGCAAATACTTGTTTATAAATAATGATTAACGTATAATGAGGCGTCGCATGGCGACGGTGGAATTTTCTAAATAATGTAATTCGTCGTCTTTGGGCGGCAATATAAACAGAAAACTACGGATGGATATGCGATCCTTCACTATTTGGTTCGCTGGAGAACAAATGAAGCCTTGAGCACTAAAGACTTGTACTGTTTTTCTCGAGTAAGACGGACGCAGATTTGTGGTAGTCTGATCTAATTTTTGCTAAATGTATAAAAACGTGTTATGTCTAAGTTTGAGTGAAGTGTAAAGAACTGTTATAACTTACCGTGACGACGCACGAGCGACTCTAAGAAGACAATGGCTATATAAAAGAGCGCTCAATGGACATGATACGGACATAAAAATCTACCGTCATTGTAGTATTAAGCTTAAGGTACGATATATGTTTTAGTTATAATAAATATTTGTTCTGGGAATACTGAATCATTTAGCAGTGCTCATTTCTATTATCTCCTCAGTATTATTTTCATTTTAATTATGCATTTTGCTAATATTACAGACACCAAGATCAGCAGTCCAATGTGCGTGTTACATTGATAAAAAGAAAACTGTTTTATCGTCTTCTTGCATCAGCTTTAATATTGAATTTCCCGTTTGTGTGATGTTACAGTTGTTTCTGCGCCCTTAAGAACTTTCTGGTCCCTTAGGAAAATGTTTTGTCGTAACAATAACTTCACAACCGGGTATGATCGTATCTACGATCATGAAGTAATTAGAAAGATGATAATGCGATTTCTTAGTCAATAGCACGCTAGTTGTGACTGCCTCAAGCCACGCGAAACTGCAAGTAAAAACTAATCACATCTTATAATGCAATATTTTATGACAATGGTCAATCAATGATTCTTACGCCAATTGTGATTGATAAAACAGTAAGCTAAATCTCAATTTCCAACTTTCCATTGAATAACAACATCACTTTTATTTTGTAACATCACAAGCTGATACGGTCACAAGCCCAGGACAGGCGCTGCAGGTTTTGTCGCGTTGTTAGCAAAGATGCCCATCTGCTGCCGTAGCGCATCATCGCCAAATTTCGCCGCACTGTCCCAACGGATACGTTCGCCGTACGTCCCACACTGATTTCAGCAGCTATTTCGCGCAGTGTTGCGCGTCTGTTAGCACTGACACTTCTACGCAAACCCCGCTGCTCTCGGTCGTTACGTGAATGCCGGCCGCCACTGCGATGTCCGTGCTGAGAGGTAACGCCTGAAGTGTGGAATTCTCGACGCACTCTTGACACTATGGATATCGGAATATTGAATTCCCTAACGATTTCCAAACGGAATGTCCCACGATACTAACTCCAATTATTAACATTCCACGTTCAAAGTCTCAATTCGCGTCGTGCGGTCATAACCACGTCGGAAACTTTTTCACATGACTCACCTGAGTATAAATGACAGCTCCTCCAAGGCACTGCGCTTTTATAACTTGTGTACGCGACACTAACGCCGTCTGTATACAGGGTTATTACAAATGATTGAAGCGATTTCACAGCTCTACAATAACTTTATTATTTGAGGTATTTTCAAAATGCTTTGCACACACATACAAAAACTCAAAACGTTTTTTTAGGCATTCACAAATGTTCGATATGTGCCCCTTTAGTGATTCGGAAGACATCAAGCCGGTAATCAAGTTCCTCCCACACTTGCCGCAGCATGTCCCCATCAATGACTTCGAAAGCATCGTTGATGCGAGCTCGCAGTTCTGGCACGTTTCTTGGCAGAGGAGGTTTAAACACTGAATCTTTCACATAACCCCACAGAAAGAAATCGCATGGGGTTAAGTCGGGAGAGCGTGGAGGCCATGACATGAATTGCTGATCATGATCTCCACCACGACCGATCCATCGGTTTTCCAATCTCCTGTTTAAGAAATGCCGAACATCATGATGGAAGTGCGGTGGAGCACCATCCTGTTGAAAGATGAAGTCGGCGCTGTCGGTCTCCAGTTGTGGCGTGAGCCAATTTTCCGCGGGCTACGCGTGAAACTTGACCGCACGCGTTCAACCGTTTCTTCGCTCACTACAGGCCGACCCGTTGATTTCCCCTTGCAGAGGCATCC
This sequence comes from Schistocerca cancellata, assembly GCF_023864275.1. Classification (NCBI taxonomy): domain Eukaryota; kingdom Metazoa; phylum Arthropoda; class Insecta; order Orthoptera; family Acrididae; genus Schistocerca; species Schistocerca cancellata. Next base: position 128,669,945 of record NC_064637.1, read on the forward strand.
AGAAGCTTTAAACTGCGCATACCATCGCCGAATGGAGTTAGCAGTTGGTGGATCTTTGTTGAACTTCGTCCTGAAGTGTCGTTGCACTGTTATGACTGACTGATGTGAGTGCATTTCAAGCACGACATACGCTTTCTCGGCTCCTGTCGCCATTTTGTCTCACTGCGCTCTCGAGCGCTCTGACGGCAGAAACCTGAAGTGCGGCTTCAGCCGAACAAAACTTTATGAGTTTTTCTACGTATCTGTAGTGTGTCGTGACCATATGTCAATGAATGGAGCTACAGTGAATTTATGAAATCGCTTCAATCATTTGTAATAGCCCTGTACGTGTGAATCGCTATCCCGCTATCCCGCTCAGCGGACACTAGAGAACATGAAGAAAATCCTGGAAAAATTCCAACGAAACCTCGACGCCGTTTATGTGTGTGTAAGTGGGGAAATTAACTGATCTTCGTGTCGAAACATGGAGAAGACCCTGTATGTGTACTCACACAGATTTACATTTGAGCATCAGTTAAAACCTCCAGACGAACTTCACCGCGTTGACCAGTGCTGATAGTTTCTGGGTGAAATGGAATCACGACTTGGATCCTCAGTTTTTCCATGTCTCGAGATGAGGCCCTGTTCAGCATGTCAGGGTGCGTGAAGTCACAGAACTTGCGCCATTATGTATCGCCATCTCCATCGGTACTCTGCACATCCATTGCGCAATCTCAAGATTGGTCAGTAATTTTTGAACTCTTAACTGGCTCAAATGGCTCTGAGCACTATGGGACTCAACATCTGAGGTCATCAGTCCCCTACAACTTAGAACTACTTAAACCTAACTAACTTAAGGACATCACACACATGCATGCCCGAGGCAGGATTCGAACCTGCGACCGTAGCGGTCACGCGGTTCCAGACTGAAGCGGCTAGAACCGCACGGCCACACCAGCCGGCGAACTCGTAACTGAAACATCAGCGATCTTGCGTCGTAATGTTAGAAGAAACAGTGTCCTGATCGCAAATGGTGTTTATTTTTACGGAATGGCAGCCGGTTTTAGTCGTGCAGACATCATCTTCAGACAAGTAATGTCTCCGCTCGTGACAGTGGATGCATGGAGCCATTGTGAGTGCAACGTCAGTATACAAGTTTCCTACGTTCCACATTCACTGATTTGACTGCAAGTGTAGTGAACTGAACTGAACTTCACCTTGTTGAGAAGACATCTTTCTGCAAAATATCAGGTCTGGTGTTTACTAGCCATTTTTTGTTCTTAAAAGAAAACGACATTCTTCAGTAAATATTTATAGGTTACAAGAGAATCGTAAAAGAACTGCTCCGAGACTAAAGAAACACAAATATAGTGCGGCCCCATTTCTTAGTTAATGTTGACTTTTATGGCACTACGAAGGGCGTTTGAGAAGTCCGTGCAAAAAAAAAAGACTACTTACGTGTTTGGGGTAAACCTTTTTTATATTTCTACATAGTCTCCTTCTAGACTTATATACTTCGTCCAACGCTGTTCTAATTTGTTGATCCGTTCCGAATAATACGAATTGTCCAAGTCTGCAAAATAGCTATTAGTTGCTGCAATCACCTCCTCGTTTGAATAAAATCTTTGTCCCGCCAGACATTTCTTCAAATTGGCGAACAACTAGTAGTCCGAGGGAGCCAAGTCTAGAGAACAGGGGGGATGTGAAACGAGTTGAGTCCTATTTCCATTAATTTTGCGGCCACAACTGCTGAGGCGTGTGCTGGTGCATTGTTGTAATGGGAAAGGACTTCTTTGCGGTCCAATCGCCGGCGTTTTTCTTGCAGCTTGGTTTTCACACGGTCCAATAAAGATTAATAATATGCATCTACAATAGTTCTACCCTTTTCCAGACAGCCGATGAGGATTGTCCCTTGCGATTCCCAAAAGACAGTCGCCATAACCTTTCCGGCCGAAGGGCCGGTCTTGGCCTTTTTTGGTGCAGACTCCTTTGTCTCCTTTGGTAACCCATTGTTTAGATTGTTCTTTGGTCTCAGGAGTATAGTAAGCTATCCATGTTTCATCCGCAGTGACGAAACGACGCTTAAAGTCCTGCGGATTCTTCCTGAACAGCTGCAAACCATCCTTGCAACACTTCACACGATTCCGTTTTTGGTCAAGCGTGAGCAATCGTCGAACCCATCTTGGCTTTCTGACGTTAAAATGTTTATGCAAAATATTAGGTACCCGTTCATTCGAGATGCCCACAGTACTAGCAATCTCACTGACCTTAACTCTTCTGTCATCCATCAACATATCATGGATTTTATCAACGATTTCTGGAGTAGCAACTTCCACAGGGCGTCCGGAACGTTCAGCAACACTTGTGCCCATAAGGGCACTCCGAAAATTTTGAAACATGAACTGTTCTAATCGAAGGTGCAGAGTAACCGTAATGTTTATCAAGTTTCTCTTTAGCCTCCTGAGGCGTTTTGCCTTTCATATAGGAATTTTTAATCACCACACGAAATTCTTCTTCGTCCATTTTTTGACAACCACTGGACTTCCTTGATCCACGCGAATGCCAAACAGAAAGAAATAGACCAATATGGCTGAAACTTGGTGTGCGTTCTTTCCAAAGATGCTACTAACTAGACATGACCTCGATACGCGCCTGTGGTGCCATCTCTCGGACTTTGCACGGACTTTTCAAACGCCCCTCGTACGTACAGTTCAAATGGCTCTGACCACTATGGGACTTAACTTCTGAGGTGATCAGTCCCCTAGAACTTAGAACTACTTAAAAATAACTAACCTAAGGACATCACACACATCTATGCCCGAGGCAGGATTCGAGCCTGCGACCGTAGCGGTCGCGCGGTTCCTGACTGTAGCGCCTACCCGTTGTAAAACCTTCGTTACAAATCACTCCAAAGTGTTCGAAAATTCCCGTTACATACATCTGGGACTCGTACAGGAAGTGAGTACGAAATATTTTCAATAGGAACTCATGTCCGAAAACGTACCGTTTCCGGTCCATGACAGTTCCAATTCAGATGTGTAAATCGTTGACTTCTTCTTGTAGACCTAAATTAGCAGTGATGCAGTACAAGTATTAAGTAACAATTAAAAAGGAAACACAACAAACATCCATTTATTACTTTTTAATGCCTGTGCAGTGCAGTAAACGTGGTTCGGTACACGTTTTCGGATTACGCAGACATGCTCCTTGTGTATGGCGAAGCTCGAGGTAACGGAAGAGCTGCTAGTCGGCTGTACCACGAACGTTTTACGCAACGCAGCACGCCACCGCACGAACTTGTTGCCCAAGTTACGCAGCGGTTCCGAGAAGCAGGTACCTCCACCGTGATGAGGAATGACTGTGGTTCTCCACGGTAACACCGCGCGCCCGGTTTCTCGCAGCAAGGCAGACGTTAAGTGACGACATGCGACCGTCTGCCCTATTGCACAGCAGGACAAACAACTCCGAGGCTTTCCTCTTTGCCTCAGCAAGCGTGGACGCGATGCACATATGAATTCTAAAATTTTTTGAAGGAAAACGGTACATTACCTGACATGGCTTCCTATTCAAAATACACACATCAAAAAAAGTTATGTATCACCTCGGTTCCGAGAGTTCCGGAACCTGTACAGAAAATATGAATAGACATAAACATCATTTCCGCCCTTTTATTGCTCATGAAAACCACACATTGTATGTTGTACAGCCATACAGTGAGACCCTCAGAGGTGGTGGTCCAGATTGCTGTACGCACCGGTACCTCTAACAACCAGTAGCACGTCCTCTTGCATTGATGCGTGCCTGTATTCGTCGTGACATACTATCCACAAATTCATCAAGGCACTGTTGGTCCAGATTGTTGCATTCCTCAACGGCGATTCGGCGTAGATCCCTCAGAGTATTTGGTGGGTCACGTCGTCCATAAACAGCCGTTTCCAATCTATCCCAGGCAAGTTCATGTCTGGAGATCATGTTGGCCGCTCTAGTCGAGCGATGTCGTCATCCTGAAGGAAGTCATTCACAAGATGTGCACGATGGGAGCGCGAATTGTCGTCCATAAAGACGAATGCCTCGCCAATATGCTGCTGATATAGTCGGTCGGAGGATGTCATTCACGTATCGTACAGCCGTTACGGTGCCTTCCATGACCACATAATGCCACCCCAAAACAGCAGGGAATCTCCACCTTGCTGCACTCGCTGGACGGTGTGTGTAAGGCGTTCAGCCTGATCGGGTTGCCTCCAAACACGTCTCCGAAGGTTATCTGGTTGAAGGGATATGCGACACTCATCGGTGAAGAGAACGTGATGCCAATCCTGAGCGGTTTATTCGGGATGTTGTTGTGCCCATCAGTACCGCGCTGCATGGTGTCGTGGTTGCCTATCCGTGGACGTTGAGAGTGAAGTTGTGCATCATGCGGCCTATTGCGCACAGTAACACGAATTCCTCTGGCTGCACGAAAAGCATTAATCAACAAGGTGGCATTGCTGTCAGGGTTCCTTCGAGCCATAATCCATAGGTAGCGGTCATCCACTGCAGTAGCAGCCCTTGGGCGGCCTGAGCGAGGCATGTCATCGACAGTTCATCTCTCTTTATCTCCTCCATGTCCGAACAACATCGCTTTCGTTCACTCCGAGTCGCCTGGACACGTCTCTTGTCGAGAGCCCTTCCCGGCACAAAGTAACAACGCGAGCGCGATCGAACCGCGGTATTCACCATCTAGGCATGGTTAACTACACGAGCCGTGTACCTTCTTCCTGGGTGAATTACTGCAACTGATCGGCTGCCGGACCCCCTCCGTCTAATAGGCGCTGCTCGTGCATGGTTGTTTACATCTTTGGACGGGTTTAGTGACATTTGTGGACGGTCAAAGGGACTGTGTCTGTGATGCAATATCCACAGTCAACGTCTACCTTTAGGAGTTCTGGGAACCGGGATGATGCAAAACTTGTTTTGATGTGTGTATCATGTACTCACACCCCTCTACAAATCCTTGAAGTTTGCAATGGGAATTTCCCAACACCTTGTAGAAACGATACGATTCGCACTCGTCCGATACCGTATTGAGAAGTAATTAAAATTTTGTATTTGTAGGGATCCACAGCCTCCAGATGCTCAATAAACGTAGACATGGTCCATAGTTTGCGGCCTACTATGAAGCATGTTTACGTTTATTACATATTCAGAAGTGTAGGTTCCTGTCCACTTGGAGCGCTGTTGTCGCAGAGTATAACAAAACTGTGCAGGGAAGCCGTGACTGAGCTAAGACCACGTAAACGATCAAAAGTGTTCGACAAAATCGCTCTTATCTAGCCACGGACTTGCCAAACAAACCGATACACGCTCAAACAATGTTTGTCAGTTTTTCACTTTGATGCACACGCTATGTGTGTTCGTGTGTGTGTGTGTGTGTGGAGAGTAGCGAGAACGGCCGCAAATGCAGACATTGACTTTGGCACTGTGTTTAAAGAAGGAGAAAACAAGACTCTGGTGCAGGGAACGGCGTAAAATGAGACATTTACCCTTGAAAATAAACGCATACGTAGGATATGTTACTCTCAGAACACTATGATTACGTCAACCTTCACCTAATGGACAATGAAGCTTTTTAAAACTTATCCAGTCCTTCCTGAAAGGGCAAACTTGTCTCTCAAGTTCGCTCGTACCTAGCCACGGATGTGACAAACGAACCCCCACACGTACTACGGAAACTTTTCAACTTAACCTTTCTTTTAAAGCAGAGGCTTTCGCGTGTGCTGTTTTTTGCGCACTAGTGGGAATGGCTACAAATGCGGATAAAGCATTTCTAACATTGACTCTGGCACTGAAAAGAAAAAAAAAGAAGAAAACAAGACGTCGGTCAAAGGGAATGGTTTAAAACGAGAAATTTGCAACTACAAACCTGTTAATGGAAATGTTTCGCTCAGAACCTGATGATTACACCAACTTTCTGCGGATGCACAGCGAAATTTAATAACTTTTTCAGCGTTACTTTGCCCTCACACTGAAAAAAAAAGAGACAATTGTGCGAAAATTTATTCTCTTCTGCTTGGGCCTCTAACGACAGGTAATTAAAATACCGCAACGTGGGAACATACTGTACAACCCACACAGTCTGTGGAAAAACCGGAGAACTTCGATTTCTTTTATTTCATTCCACTCCGCTTGTATGTCACTGTGTGTGTAAAATTTTTATTTTGTTCATAACCTCTTCATGCGTAATACAGAGTGAAGCGCAGCTTCGCAGCGCGACTCTTCACCGCATGCCAGCGAAAAAAAAAAAAAAAAAGGACGTTGAGTGGCGGTCTGGCAACACTGTAACCATATGTATGGTAACTAGCTCAGTCAACACGTTTGGTCGTGCTGCAGGGTTGGTGCAGTGGATAGAGTTTTGGGTTAGCATGCAGGAGGCCGAGGGTTCGATCCTGGGTTCAGAAATGTTTTTATTTGGTAAATGTAGTCCAAGTGGTTCGGTACCTTGCATCTTAATCGTCAACAGCGATTGCAGCGGGTCCTCTGCAAAACATTTGCACTTACATACGACAACCGTAGAAATGGAACACTGGTCAGCTTTGAAAGATGTCCTTTCCACGTCATGGGCTCGAACTTATTCGCTCCACTTCCTCTACTAGAAGCGAAACCTGTTTTCTTTGTGCCCTCCTCTAGTGGTCACATAGATTAGTGCCAACTACTATTCTTGCCTCGTTCAGGTCGATTACGTTTCGTTAGGACCTTACGTTACCAGTAGGACTAGCAACATGCTTTGCGAATAATGTCCAAACTCGGTTACTATTTGTATGTGTTATCACCATGGTCCCATTAATTGTTTCAACTGTCTATTTCTTATTTCTCTAACCACGCATTTGTTGTGTTCAGCGTTACAAAATGTTGTAAATTTTGTGCAGCACGATTAACATGTGTTGTCAGAGGTGGTTACCATACGTGTTGTTACGGTGTTGCCAGATTGCCGCTCTTTAACGTCCTTTTTCTGCCGGATATACTCGCCAGACGAAATTTTGTGACAGACTTTTTTTTTATTGCTGGCATGTGAGAAGTCGCGCTACGAAACCGGAGTGCCCGAATTTCGCTCCACCCTGTGTACGGCTGGTAAAGATGTAATACCTCTACCATTTTGGTAATTGTCAGTGTTATTTTGTTTTTATCCTTGATCATAGTTTTCATAGTAGTGGGAACCCACGGTACAGTGAGTTAAATCGTAATAAAGCAATTTTTCACTGAACAATGCCGCGAAACGTCGACACAAACAACGTCTGGAATCGTGTGGAACTTCCCGTCAATCAAAATTTCTCGCGTAAACCTCAAACGCGCTCTATGCTTGACAAACACGTCAAACGTCCGAACGCGGTAAAATATTTGACAAGCATAGTTTAAGTTTGGCAAAATGTTTGAGCGTCTATAGACTGTGCCCGAATGTCTTCATCAGGCGATCGCACTGCCCTGCAAGCCCCAGCAGAGCAGTTAGCTCGTGCAGACGGAACACACGTCCCGCCATCTGAGCAGACAGACGCAGCTAAGCATTGAATGTGGGGGGGGGGGGTCCGTGTGGGAGAGGGAGGGGAGGTAAGAGGAAGTTACGCCACTACCGTTGCAGCATCAGCAGCAGGGATTCCACTGTGACGTCAGCAGCGCCACGCTCCACCTGGCGCTAGATTCAAAAGGCGGGCTCCACGTGAATGAGAGCCAATTACGATAAGTTGTTGGACCTTCAGTGAGATTGCCGTCGCTTTTTAATGGTCAAATCTACTAACTCATAGAGTCCACTATTACAATTTCGATTATTTTCTTGTTATTAGGTGTCACAGTCACGTAGAACTATCTGAATGATAATGCTTAAATCATTTGAGTGTTAATTATTTTCTTCTGGTGACACTACCACAGTTCCGGCTTCATAGACTCTGTCAGTACGTTTTGCACGTAACATACACGTTCAGGGTGTATATGTGGACAAGGAAAAAAAATTCCCAGGTTTCTCACGGATTTCCCGGTTAAACATACACTTTCTCCTGGGTGGAAACATAGTTTTTCCCTGTTAACTGACAGTATATTTTCTCTCGGAACTGTATAACTTATCAATCCTTTGAATGGTTATGGTTTTATACATGGGCATAGGATTTCCCAGCGCTTTAGAAAACGAATCACCTTTTAGAAAGATGTTTGATGTGCAGTAACATGTACGCTGCATATTTTCGTATTACGAAAGTATGAAGTCGAATTCCACCAAACACCGCATGTTACTTTCCGAAGCATTGAAATCGAGATTGCGATGCGTCGTTGTAACCCAGTCATAGCTCATGCCACATGATCTCGCCAGCCGATGACAGCGGATATTCAGAGATTCGGACACGTGGTGTAGTCAGCCAATAGCAACATCACTGTTAAGTAGCGCAAACACACGAATAGGAAAAGTTAATGGTTTAAATTAATATATATAATGTTGCTACAAGAAAAACAAAGCTTTCACATATAATATTGGTCTCTAAGGCCAATACGCTGCAAGAGAAGCTAAGCTTTCACATATAATGTTGGTCTTTTATGCATGTATTACATTTTAAGATGCATCACACAAATGTGCCAGTAAATTTTTTAATAACATAAAAGTGTGATCTTCTGGGCTATAAATTCTTCTAAGTGGCTCGTCACCAAAGAGCTGATTTTTAAATGAGTCTCACATTCCCAGTGAAGTAGGCATCGACCTGATATTAAGTTTTTCAATGTGGTTTCGGGATGTAAATTCCGTTGGTACCATTACTTTGTTATCTCATGTCTGGTTCTTTGTTATGGCATAATGCCATACGTGCTATAAGATGAAAACGTACACTTGAAATGCACCGAACAGTTGAAACTAGCCAACAGTTTGAAATTAAACCCTTTGTTTCAAATATATTGACTGCCTCAGCGGAAAAGATTAATAAAAGAAAATTTCTTCAGCAAACCGATAAAAATAACTTCATTGTTCTGCATGGCAATTAGTGCTTGATTGTCAGAAAGGTGGAAATAAAATAAAATCTGAAACTAATAACGTATTTTAGCCTTCCGTAATTATGTGAATGTATTTTAATTCACATGATAGCCCCCGGCCAAAGATATCAATTTTGTTTTCATTTGACGTGAGTGCAGTAGACAAAGAGGAAACAGCAAAATCACTAAATGTAAACACGGGTCCCTTGGAGACTATCCGCTTCCCTATTATAACTCAGACTGCAATGCGCATCAGACCCGTATCTACGATATTTCCGAACCGGGGCAATAGTAGATAGGGGTGTCCCTCGAGCGTTTGAGATAGGACGCCAAAAATTTAAAAAAAATCGAATTTTCGAAAATATACTCATTTTGTAGCGCACATCTTTCTGAAGACTCTGATACATAAAACATACATGTCCGAGGAATTGTAAGACATGTTATCTGACCCTAAGTGTGCCAAAGTGCAGCGCCACAACTCTTCACACAGCATTCCTCTATCCCACGTCACAGTATTTCGGTCTGTGGAACTGAAACGTGTATATTTTGTAGTGGATGCCATCAAATTGTATTCAGGACAGCGGAAATTAAAATGTCCTGTGGTGCCCTCTCCTGCTTCCAGTCGGCCGGTTTGACCTCCTGCCCCTCTTTTCTTTCTTTTTTTTTAAAAAAAAAATTACTCTTCAGAAAATTTGCACTCTTTATTCCCTATTAGCTAACAACTTGCTGCTTTGTGTGACATAAAATTAAGTATAGGATACATAAAGCCAATGAAGAGAAGAGACAAGCAAGACCGTACACATTTCTTCAATCCTTAGCTCCTAGAATTTTTTTCCTCTCTAATCTTGCTACAGCTTTACATAGCGTGCTTTCCTTTCTACGAAAGGATCTGTTACCTCATCAAAGTTCGTCACACGTTTTGCTACATGAAAAATCGAAATGTCGTTGCCTAATACTGAAAAAGCTGTAATTACAAATAGGCCCAAGACAGGTGTGGTTTCTCGACCTGATTACCTATATTTTGTCACTGTCTGCGAGATAAAATAGGCCTTTATAATACTGCAGCAATTGTAACACACGCCAAATAAACGAGATTGTTTAAGCAGGAATGGTCATTTTTATAACATGACAGAACATAATTCACGAAGTACCAATATCAAATGCCTACTAGGCCTACTACAAACAAAAAGCTTTACGTTAGGAAATAGTTTTACACTTCATTCATACGCTCCAGTTTCTCAAGCATGAGATCGAAAAGTAGTAGTGCGAAATTTTTATATAAATTTGGAATAGTCTTATTCTTCCATAATTTGTGTGATGTCCCCGTTTCTTCTCCTTCCTCGTTCTAGGAAACAATGTTGTCATCACTAATTCTGTATCTATTCCTACTAATGTCAAAGCTTATTCGCCGGTTAACTTCACTAACTCTGCCAGAATCACCAGTTTAGTTATCCCGCGATTATTCTCCGGTTAGGCATCGTTACGTGTTCGTACAACTCGTTTTCCGCCCTACTTCCAGAACAGACCTTAAGGAGGCTGCTAGCCGGAGACTGTACAACTGGCCCTTACTAGTACAGCGATCTGGCCAAACATTTTCTGTCAAAATTTCATTTTCTTGGATACACCGAGAAGATGATACATGATCTTTCTTACCTTTTATTCCTGTTAGTCGTTTATTCGCACTCTGGTAGTTTAAATCTATGGATTTCGCTGGAAATCGTAACAACGCTCATCATTCGAAAACCCAATCAACTACATAATCAGACAGTGGTTGGCTTTCTTTCGTCCGGCTATACTCTGCTCAGTTCGTATAGCCCCTTTTGTCAGCAGGAAAGTTTATTTCTAAATGTGATGAGGATTCCACTGACAGAGACATCACTATGCACGCATTCACAAATCAACTTATGATTCATTCAGAAATCAACTTAGAATGTGTTCAACACTGTTCAAAAACCGACAGGGACACGTTTCAAAGTCATACGAATAATCGATAGACCAACGTGCGCTGGATGCTAGATGCTTTGTAAAAGAAGGTTTATATGAATTTGCACCCCCACCCCCCCTCCCCCCGCTAGTAGATCCAGGGCTGCTGCGCAATCTGGCAGCTTGGGCGCGCCAGTAAAATTTTTCCCGGTAGCACCTAGCTGCCTTTCCTTTTTTTTTGTTTACACAACCAACAGCCACGTTTCTGTAGCCAGAAGCGGAAGAAGATACTACCCAACTGCGCATGCGCATGAGCCTGCTCGTAACGGCTAAAACAAATCTAATGTTAACAGTTGTGACGTCATGCTCATCGGAGGTAATTTGTTGTTACGAAGCATCGCATAGTCTTCCTAAAGCCTTTGACACATTTTGCTGTTGGCAGACGATTGTATGAGCACTGTGTTTTGTTGCTGTATGTGGCACATTTCCTTTGCAATTTAAGTTTTATTTTAATTTTTTCTCTCGACCATGTTTTATTGCTGCAGTAGCAGGACACAGTAATATCCTTTGTTAGAGTATTGGTTCTTACCAGTCAAAATTACAAAAATTTAACTGAGAACAAAAACAATGAACAATTCCAGGAATTCAAAAAAATTCCCGGGTTTTCCCCGGTTTTCTCCCGGATGAAAAAATTCCCGGGTTGTTCCCGGATCTCCCGGTTGTCCCGGGTCGTAGACACCCTGGACGTTTCAACATTACTATACAGGGTGACACTGTATTTCTGTGACTACAAAACTTTACTTATAAGGAACTTTGCTATACAGGGAGGTCGGAAGTAGTCGTAAGAGCTTGTAAAGTTGCTGCGGGACAGGATGTGCTGACAAATAGCTGTTAGGAAAAAAATTCGACACATATCGCTGTTTCCGAGTTAATTGGTATCGAACTTAGCCAGTCAGGCAGTTGCGTGCAGAAATTCAAGTTGCCCGCCAGAGACGGTGTCGCCAATCCTGCTCTTCCTTTGGTTTCCTGATACCGAACGAAAGCGACACAAAACTTGGACATGGGACGGTAATAAGGATCGATTCACAGGCAAAGGCTGAGCAGTCTCACGCGCAATCATCTACGTTATAACAACTGACGAACGGTTCAAATGGCTCTGAGCACTATGGGGCATAACATCTGAGGTCATCAGTCCCCTAGAACTTAGAACTACTTAAACCTAACTAACCTAAGGACATCACACACATACATGCCCGAGGCAGGATTCGAACCTGCGACCGTAGCGGTCGCGCGGTTCCAGACTGAAGCGCCTAGAACCACTCGGCGACACCGACCGGCAGCTACACAGTGGCTTAAATCTATCTGCAATGAGCACATTAAAAAAAGTACGACCGATGCTGCCCCATCCTATCTTACTTCTCATAACACGGCCGTGTAGCACGCTGTTCCTGGTGGAAACAAACATGACGAAAGATTTATAGACCAACTTTACGATCTCGAGTGTATATAAATCTTGCACTTCATGTATTCATACGATATTTCAGTAGATAACATTTATAAATACATTCATAATGACTACATTCTAGAAATATAGTATCAGTTAAATAAGGAAGTTCGTTGGGACGCTTGCAGTTCATGTTACGTATTAATGATCATGTAGACACTATTAGTAGCACCTTAAGATTTTTTTTTGAGATGATTCAGTTATCTACAGTTTTCGTAAGGGCGTGCAAAAATGTAACAGGACATACCGAACGCTCCACTGAACAATTTGAGATAGGGAATCTGGGGTCGAAGAAGGCAGCTGAAGGAGATGCGGAAGTAAACTTGTCTACCGCTTTGTCTAGCATTACACTTTTCCAGATAACTTACAACTAACATGTGTACAAGTGTACAAGTTTACTTACATGTACATTCTTTCTTTCCTGCAAGGAAACAGGGAAGACGAGCCTGACTACCAGGAAGTCATGATGCAAGTTTTGTTTACTTTAGTTGTCCGTAAGTTGGATCTGCTGTATCGTTTTACACTGTCCCGTCACAGAACGTGCTATGAATCAACGACAGATCCTTTCCATTACTCAGTGCTATTCAGACACTTACAGCACAATACGATGGAGCAGTATCGGTATTTCCTGGTCGTTGGATTGGGAGATCCTATTCCACGGCCTGCGAGGTCACCTGACCTCAGTCCCATTATTTCCTGTGGGGAATCTAAAGTCAACTGGGTATGAGACCGCTGTGGATACGGAGGTGGAATTAGTTGCCAGAACTGTATCTGCCTGTGATGTGATACGAAACACGCCAGGAAAATTGTCAGGGTGCATCAGAATCTTGTTCGACGATGTCGTGCTCGCATTGATGGTTCAAATGGCTCTGAGCACTATGGGACATAACATCTGAGGTCATCAGTCCCGTAGAACATAGAACTACTTAAACCTAACTAATCTAAGTACATCACGCACATCCATGCCCGAGGCAGGATTCGAACCTGCGACCGTAGCGGTCGCGCTGTTCCAAACTGTAGCGCCTAGAACCGCTCGGCCACCCCGGCCGGCTGCTCGCACTGAGGTTGATGGCCGTCAGTTTCGGCACATTTTTATAAGATACAGTGCAAATGGTATCTGCATTTTTTTTTTTTTTTGGTTGGGTTTAAGGGCGCTCAACTGCTGAGGTCATTAGCGCCCAGTCACTGTTGTTTGAGCACATGGAATCTGGTAAAACTCAAGGGGATGGAGGGGACACCAGAAGGACCCGACAAAGATGCAGACAAAATAAGTAAAAAGATTAAATGTCCTTGGCCCAAGCCAGTTAAAGTTATAAAACGCAGAATACGAGCAGCTGCTCGAGCGTCATCAGCTAAAACATCTGGTAAAGTAGATGGCAGCGACAGGACAACACGAAATTGACTAAAACGGGGACACGACAATAAAACATGGCGCACTGTTAATGCCTGACCACAAGGGCACTGCGGGGCTGGGTCACCGGAGAGCAGGTAGCGGTGGCTAAACCGGCAATACTCAATCCGCAACCTGGTCAGAAGGACCTCCTCGCGCCGAGATGGTCGGGAGGATGTTGTCCTAGCAGTTGGTAGCGGTTTTACTGCCCGGAGCTTGTTTCCTTGGAGGGATGACCAAGCATCCCACCACAACGACACAAGCCTCTTACAGACATCCCCACGAACGTCGGATGACGGGACACAATGGGAGGCTGGCCGAGGCAGGAGGACTGCAGCCTTGGCTGCAGCATCCGCAGCCTCATTCCCAGGCACTCCCACATGTCCGGGAACCCACAGAAAGCTGACAGAACCACCGTTATCAGCCAAAGAATGGAGGGACTGCTGTATCCGTTGTATCAAGGGATGGACCGGATAGGGAGCTCCAAGGCTCTGAAGAGCACTGAGTGAGTCAGAGCAGAGTACATATGATGAATGGTGGTGGCGGCGGGCATACTGAACGGCCTGATGGAGAGCAAAAAGCTCGGCCGTAAAGCTGGAACATTGGTCGAGGAGCCTGTATTTAAATGTGGCGGCCCCGACGACAAAGGCACAGCCGACACCATCGTCAGTTTTGGAGCCATCGGTGTAAATAAAGGTGTGACCGGCAAGTCGAGCACGAAGTTCGGCAAACCGTGAGCAATACATTGCAGCCGGAGTACCATCCTTCGGGAGTGAGCTGAGGTCGAGATAAATATGAACCGGAGCCTGGAGCCAAGGTGGTGTCGGGCTCTCACCCTCTCTGAAGGTGGTAGGGAGGGCAAAATCCAATTGTCGAAGCAGGCGACGGAAGCGGACTCCGGGGGGCAGCAGGGCAGACACATACAACCCGTACTGACGGTCGAGAGAATCGGCGAAGAAGGACTTGTAAGAGGGGTGGTCGGGCATAGACGACAGCCGGCAGGCATACCGACACAGCAGTACGTCGCGCCGGTAGGTCAACGGTAACTCGGCAGCTTCAGCATAAAGACTCTCGACAGGACTAGTGTAGAAGGCTCCAGTCGCAAGACGTATCCCCCGATGGTGGATGGAGTTGAGCCGGCGTAAGAGGGACGGCCGAGCGGACGAGTAGACGAAGCTCCCATAATCCAGCTTCGATCGGACTATGGATCGATACAAGCGAAGCAGGACAGTGCGATCCGCTCCCCAAGATGAACCGCTAAGAACTCTGAGGATATTAAGGGAACGTGTACAACGGGCCGCCAAATAAGAGACATGTGGAGACCAACACAGTTTCCTGTCCAACGTGAGCCCTAGAAACTTAGTTGTGTCCACGAATGGGAGAACAACGGGACCGAGATGTAAGGATGGCGGAAGGAACGCTTTATATCGCCAAAAGTTGATACAAACCGTCTTTTCTTCAGAGAACCGGAAGCCATTTGCCACGCTCCATGAGTAGAGGCTGTCTAGACAACGCTGAAGGCAGCGCTCCAGGAGGCATGTTCTCTGGGCACTGCAGTAGATCGCGAAGTCATCGACAAAGAGAGAGCCTGAGACATTAGGTGGAATGCAATCCATAATGGGATTGATCGCGATGGCAAAAAGGGCTACGCTCAAGACGGAGCCCTGGAGGAAGACGTCGGACAATACGGAGCCCACACGTACCCTAAACTTTCGATCCGTTAAAAAGGAATCAATAAAAAGGGGCAGGCGACCGCGTAGGCCCCACCTGTGCATAGTGCGGAGGATACCTCCTCTCCAACAGGTGTCATAAGCCTTCTCCAAGTCGAAGAACACGGCTACCGTTTGGCGCCTTCGCAAAAAGTTGTTCATGATGAATGTCGACAAGGTCACGAGGTGGTCAACAGCGGAGCGGCGGCGACGAAAGCCGCATTGGACATTAGTAAGTAGCCGTCGAGATTCAAGAATCCAGACTAACCGAGCATTAACCATGCGCTCCATCACCTTACAGACACAGCTTGTAAGAGAAATGGGGCGGTAACTAGAAGGAAGGTGTCTATCCTTCCCGGGTTTGGGTATAGGAACAACAACGGCGTCACGCCAACGCATGGGGACCTGACCTTCGGTCCAGACGCGATTGTAGGTACGGAGAAGGAAGCTTTTGCCCGCCGGAGAAAGGTGTGCCAGCATCTGAACGTGAATGGCATCCGGCCCCGGAGCAGAGGACTGGGACAGTGCAAGCGCACGTTCGAGTTCCCGCATAGTAAAGGGGGCATTATAGGTTTCCAGATTCAGCGAGTGGAAGGAAGGTCGCCGAGCCTCTTCTGCCTCTTTCCTGGGAAGGAAGGCAGGATGGTAATGGGCGGAGCTTGAAACCTCCTCGAAAAAGCGGCCAAAGGCGTTGGCGACAGCCACCGGATCAACAAGGACCGCATTACCTGAGGTCAGGCCAGGTACCGAGGAGTGGGCCTTAATACCCGACAGCCGGCGCAGGCTACCCCAAACGACGGAAGATGGAGTAAAACTGTTAAAGGAGCCGGTGAAAGAGGCCCAACAAGCTTTTTTGCTGTCTTTGATGACTCTACGGCATTGCGCTCGGAGTCGTTTGTATTCAATACAATTCGCCAACGTAGGATGGCGGCGAAAGGTGCGTAAAGCACGTCGTCGAGCACGGATAGCGTCCCTACAAGCCACGTTCCACCAGGGGACGGAAACGCGACGTGAAGAAGTAGTACGAGGAATGGAACGTTCGGCAGCATGGATGATAACAGCCGTGAGGTATTCGACCTGACTGTCACAACTGGGAAAATCGTGGTCCGGAAAGGTCGCCAGGGATGAGTAAAGTCCCCAGTCAGCTTTCAGTATGTTCCAGCTCGTAGGACGTGGGGATGGGGTGTGGTGCAGGAGACGAACGACACAGGGGAAGTGGTCGCTCGAATAGGTGTCAGAAAGGACATACCACTCGAACCGACGGGCAAGAGTGGTAGAACATATCGAGAGGTCCAAGTGGGAGAAGGTATGAGTGGAGTCCGAGAGGAAAGTCGGGGTGCCGGTATTGAGGCAGACAAGATTGAGATGGTTGAAGACATCTGCCAAGAGTGAGCCTCTTGGACAGGATGCAGGAGAGCCCCAAAGGGGATGATGGGCATTGAAGTCGCCAAACAATAAAAACGGCGGGGGAAGCTGAACGATCAGGTGCATCATGTCAGCCCGACTAACGGCAGACGACGGTGGAGTGTAGATGGTACAAACTGAAAAAGTAAAAGCAGAAAGAGTAATGCGGACAGCTATTGCTTGGAGTGGGGTGGTCAATGGGATGGGATGGTAATAGACGTCGTCCCGAATGAGCAACATGACCCCACCATGAGCTGGGACACCGTCCACAGGGGTAAGGTCATACCGCTCCGAGGTATAGTGGGTAAAGGCAATACGGTCAGTCGGGCGCAACTTGGTTTCCTGGAGTCCAAGGACGAGCGGACAGTGCAGGCGGAGGAGCAGTTGTAATTCCTCCCGATGAGATCGAATACCTCTTATGTTCCAATGAAACAACGCCATCGCTAGTCAAAAAGTTGGGGGAACGAGACGGGGGAAGAGCTGGTCACCTCGACGGCCGCGGCGGGCCAGGTTGCGAGGGAACAACGCTACAACCGACGGGAGGCGGATCCGGTTCCATCGACTGGTCGCCAGCTGCGGCCGCTGTCCCTGGTTGTGTAGGAGGGGCAGCATCATTTGCCGACGAAAGGCCAGCTGAGCGCCTGGCAGCAGAGCGTCCCGGCGAAACTGAGGACGGCCGGGAGCGGCGACTCACGGATGGAGCGTCAGTCGAAACGCGCCGGGGTGGAGAGGGGGATAGAGACTTCTTCTTGGAGGCCTTCTTGGAAGGCCGAGGAGGCACAGGGATGGTGGGCTGGACCCGAAGAAGGTCCTCACGCGCGGGGTCCGTTTTGGAACGCCTGAACTCGGAAGCCGGGGTCCGGAACGTGTCCCCGATGGACGCCTGAGAAGAGGATCGCTTCTCAGGTGGCGTGTGGGGAGAAGGAGGAGGAAGGCTGGCCCCTGGGGCAGAGGGGGTGGGGGCCACGGGGGAGGAGGATTTGGAAGGGAGGGATTTGGGAGGCGGAGGCAGAGCCCCCTGATGGGCGGAGGAGGTGGAGGGGGGACAGGAGAGGGGTGAGGATACTGCGGAAGGAGTGGACACAACTGAGGCAAATGAAGTGGTCAATGGCACGGGATGGAGGCGGTCGTACTTCTTCCTGGCCTCAGAATAAGACAGCCGATCCAAAGTTTTGATTTCTTGTATCTTCTTCTCCTTCTGATATGCGGGGCAGTCTGAGGATCTAGGCGAGTGGACGCCAGGACAATTAACGCACCGAGGTGGTGGGGTGCATGTATGTTCCTCACGAAGAGGACGGCCACAATCGCCACAGAGGGGCTCAGCCTCACACCTTGACGACATGTGCCCAAAGCGCAAACACCTAAAACAGCGCATAGGAGGCGGAACGTAGGGTCGCACGTCACACCGGTAGCACATTACCTTTACCTTCTCCGGGAGAACGTCCCCCTCGAAGGCGAGGATAAAGGCCCCAGTGTCGATGCGACGGTCTTTGGGGCCGCGCTGGACTCGCCGGACGAAATGCACGCCTCGGCGCTCCAGGTTGGCCCTGAGCTCCTCATCAGATTGTAGCAGGAGGTCACGATGAAAAATAACCCCCTGCGTCCTATTGAGTGCCAGATGTGGGACAATGGAGACTGGAATGTCGCCTAGGCGGTCGCACGCCTGGAGCGCCGCCGACTGTGTGGCGGACGTGGTCTTGATAAGTACGGACCCTGAACGCATCTTGCTGAGAGCCTCGATTTCCCCGAAGATGTCCTCAATGTGCTGAACAAAGAACATGGGCTTGGAGGTGGCGAATGTCCCCCCATCGGTTCGAGAACAGACCAAATAGCGGGGGAAGTACTTCGCTCCAAGCCGGCGGGCCTGTCCCTCCTCCCATGGAGTGGCCAAGGGGGAAGGGGCAGGAGAACCAGAACCAGAAACGGTACTTTTTCTTTTAAAAGACTCGGCCGCAGAGCGACCCGATACGTGGTGACGTTTCATCTGCGAAACGTCCGCCCCGATACCACCCACTCCGACCAGGGGCTCTCCCCACGGGCGCCACCCAGCCGCAGCAAGGGCCACCTGGCAGGATGACCATTGCCGGGAGTCCTGATGCCCCAAGGAGACGGGCATCTACTCCTTGGCCGACGTGGGGAGGGTGCAGCTCAGGTATCGGCAGTACGATCCCTGTGTTGTCAGGGGGCTACAACCTAGAGGGTACATGACGACCCCACCACAACGGGCTGGCTACCGTGCTGGATTTCTGGTGCCATGGAAAGTCCATCATGATCTATGGTGCAGATGGAGACGCACTATGGGCGTAACTGGGACAACCCAAAAGGCGTTTAGGCCCAATTTGAGTAATAGTGGGTATGGTTACAACGCCAGTGCAATGCTGAGTGCCAAGGTATGAGTGCACTTAGGACCAGTGGTACACCACGTAAGGTGTCCTTCCCCAAAAGGCTCGTACTTCTGTAGAAATTTAGAAAAATGGAGGTCAAACCCCAAGGGGGACCATCACATGGAAGGCCGAAACGGTTGAAACTCCTTTTAGTCGCCTCGTACGACAGGCAGGAATACCTCGGGCCTATTCTTACCCCGGACCCGCAGGGGGGAATGGTATCTGCAGTTAACTAATGTAAATAAAAAAAGTAGACAGTACCGGTACGTACACTACTGGCCAGTAAAATTGCTACACCTAGAAGAAATGCAGATGATAAACGGGTATTCATTGGACAAATATATTATACTAGAACTAACATGTGAGTACATTTTCACCAATTTGGGTACATAGATCCTGAGAAATCAGTACCCAGAACAATCAACTCTGGTCGTAATAACGGCCTTGGTACGCCCGGGCATTGAATCAAACAGAGCTTGGATAGCTTCGATGGCATGTACAGGTACAGGTCCCCAGGCAGCTTCAACACGACGCCACTGTTCATCAAAAGTAGTGAGTGGCGTATTATGACGAGCCAGTTGCTCGGCCACCATTCACCAGACGTTTTCAATTGGTGAGAGATCTGAAGAATGTGCTGGCCAGGGCAGCAGTCGAATATTTTCTGTATCCAGAAAGGCCCGTACAGGACGAGCAGCATGCGGTCGTGCATTATCCTGCTGAAATGTAGGGTTTCGCAGGGATCGAATGAAGGGTAGAGTCACGGGTCGTAACACATCTGAAATGTAACGTCCACTGTTCAAAGTGCCGTCAATGCGAACAAGAGGTGACCGAGACGTGTAACCAATGGCACCCCACACCATCACGCCGTGTGATACACCAGTATGGCAATGACGAATACACGCTTCCAATGTGCGTTCATCGCGATGTCTCCAAACACGGACGCGACCATCATGATGCTGTAAACAGAACCTGATGTCTTGCAAACATCCCCATATGTTGACTCAGGGATCGAGACGTGGCTGCACGATCCCTTACAGCCATGCGGATAAGATGCCTGTCATCTCGACTGCTAGTGAGACGAGGCCGTTGGGATCCAGCACGGCGTTCCGTATTACCCTCCTGAACCCACCGATTTCATATTCTACTAACAGTCACTGGATCTCGACCAACGCGAGCAGCAATGTCGCTGTACGATAAACCGCAGTCGCGATAGGCTAGAATCCGACCTTTATCAAAGTCGGAAACGTGATGGTACGCATTTCCCCTCCTTACACGAGGCATCACAACAACGTTTCACCAGGCAATGCTGGTCAGCTGCTGTTTGTGTATGAGAAATCGGTTGGAAACTTTCCTCGTGTCAGCACGTTGTAGGTGTCGCCAACCTTGTGTGAATGCTCTGAAAAGCTAATCATTTGCATATCACTGCACCTTCTTCCTGTCGGTTAAATTTCGCGTCTGTAGCACGTCATCTTCATGGTGTAGCAATTTTAATGGCCAGAAGTGTAATATTATTACTATTACCTCTGTAAGTTGGCTTCTTGGACACCCGGTTCCCTGGCTTAAATTGTTCAGTGGAGCATCTTCTATCTCGAGTTAAATGTTTGCACGCTCTTACGGAGGCACCCCACATGAAGAAGCACCGCCCACAAACAGCTGCAGTAGTAGTCAGATCTTGATAAAATTAAGAGATTTGCGAAAACTGGCTACTCACGTTAGATTTTCAGAAAAGAAAAATTTACGAACGTCACAAAACTAAAATAAAAAGTACTATCGCAACGAGCCACAGTTGGAATCGGCCAATTCATACAAATGGTTCAAATGGCTCTGAGCACTATGAGACTCAACATCTTAGGTCACAAGTCCTCTAGAACTTAGAACTACTTAAAGCTAACTAACCTAAGGACATCACACACACCCATGCCCGAGGCAGGATGCGAACCTGCGACCGTAGCAGTCCCGCGGTTCCGGACTGCAGCGCCAGAACCGCACGGCCACCGCGGCCGGCAATTCATACAAATACCTAGGTTTATCACTTTGTGCGGATATGGAATGCAAAGATAGCATAGACTGAGTCGTAGGTAAAGCAGGTGGTAGGCTGTGATTCACTGATAGAATACTGCGGAAGTGCAATCAGTCTGGAAGGGAGACTGCTTACAAAAGTTTCGCGTGACGCATCCTAGGATATTGCTCAAGTGTGTGGAATCCGTACCTAACAGGACTAACAGGGGTTATTGGACGTACACAGAGAATGGCAGCCACGAATGGTCACAGGTTTGTTTGACCAGTGGGAGAGTGTCACAGGGATGCTGAAAACGCTGAATACTGTACTACTACTGCTGCTGCCGGCCGGTTGTGGCCAAGCGGTTCTAGGCGCTTCGGTCTGGAACCGCGCGACCGCTACGGTCGCAGGTTCGAATCCTGCCTCGGGCATGGATGTATGTGATTTCCTTAGTTAGGTTTAAGTAGTTCTAAGTTCTAGGGGACTGATGACCTTAGATGTGAAGTCCCATAGAGCCATTTTTATACTACTGCTACTGCTGTAGGGGCTAATCAGAGAGCGTACAGAGCCGACTAAGTAGCCATTCTCCCACCGCTCCACATGCGGTTTGCAGGGCACAGATGTTAACGTATTGGGTTGGTGGATACGTTCGTAGCGTTTTTCCATTGGTTTAATATAAACACAGCGGAGACTTTAGTCATCAATAACATATTCTCCTTCACTATTCAGAACTGGCTGCCAACGCTGGGGAAGCTTTTACATTCCGTGACTGTAGAAATCGCGTGACTTTGAGGCGAAGACCTCGTCGAGCCATCTACGGAGCGCATTTTCATCCGGAAAGGAAGTTATTTGAAGGTAGTTCGATAGCGAGCGGAAAAGGTGAAAATGTGAGGGCGCAAGATCAGGTGAATAGAGGGGTTCAGGAATGACTTCCCAACCTAACACCTGCATAGTCTTTCTTGTCAGTCTAGCAGAACGAAAGCGGCCGTTACCGTCGAGTAGAATCACTTCACGCAGTCTTCTTCGTCGTTGCTCTTGAACTGCGTGTGCAAGACGTCTCAGTTGTTGACAATAATAATAATAATAAAAAAAAAAAAAAAAAAAAAAAAGGCTCTCAGCACTATGGGACTTATCATCTATGGTCATCAGTCCCCTAGAACTTAGAACTACGTAAACCTATCTAACCTAAGGACATCACACAACACCCAGTCATCACGAGGCAGAGAAAATCCCTGACCCCGCCGGGAATCGAAACCGGGCGCGGGAAGCGAGAACGCTACCGCACGGTCACGAGCTGCGGACAACAATGAATGTCAGCAGTAATGGTTACATCTCGGGGAACCAGTTCGTAGTACACCACACCATCGCCGTTTGACCAGATCCATGACGTTATCTTTTGTGGATGCGCGCAGGTCTCCGTAAGGAGAGCTGCTGCTTTGCTTCGGCTCGGCCACTCGTTTCTTTTCCATATGTTATCATAAAGACATCGTTTCTCGTCACCAGTAACGATACAGGATACGAATGGTGGGTGTTGTCCACAAGCCAATTGATGACGAACAAGCAGAGATGCACATATGGCTACCTGCTGATTTTTGTGATTTTGGCTTACAACATGCGGTACTTATACACCAGATTTTTGAACCTACCCCACTGTATGCAAATTTCGATGGTGGAATGATCGAAGTTCGCCACATTGGCCACTTCTCGAGTACACTGTCTTAAATCATTCTCGATCAGTCAGTTTATCTTCTTCACACTCCGAAGGTCTTCCTGAACGTAGAGTCACTAATGTCAAGCCGGCCAGAGTGGCCGAGCGGTTCTAGGCGCTACAGTCTGGAACCGCGCGACCGCTACGGTCGCAGGTTCGAATCCTGCCTCGGGCATGGATGTGTGTGATGTCCTTAGGTTTAAGTAGTTCTAAGTTCTAGGGGATTGATAACCTTGGAAGTTAAGTCCCATAGTGCTCAGAGCCATTTGAACCATTTCAACTAATGTCAAAACGATCCCCCTTAAAACGAGGAAACCATTTTCTTGCGGTGCTCTGTCCGATGGCATTAACCCCATACACGACGCAAATGTTTCTGGCTGTCTCAGGTGCTCCCACCCGTCTACTGAAAAACAGAAGAACATGTCAGAAATGTTCCGGTTTCTCGACTTGGCACTCATTTCCTAGCGCCCAGAGCTCCATTCACTATCTCCGAACGACAAAATGACAACACAGAGGGGTCCAGAAAAATGTAGACACTCTTTGATACCGTTTTATTAATGGCACAAAATGACATACCGTTACAATTCTTTCACGGGTGGAAGATAATTTTGTGTGTTCAAAGTGACCCCATTAGCAGCCAAACAATTTCGATGCCGCTTAACTGTAAGCGAACTAAGACTGTCAGTGTTGCTGGTGTGATAACCGCAAAGACACTCTTTCACTGTAGCTCGCTCCTGCTGGTAAACATTTTTTAAGGTCCCCTATAGGTAGAAGTCAAGAGGCGTAACGTCTGGAGACCGTGGTGGGTACTCAACAGCTCCTGTTCGACCTGTCCATCGTCCAGGTATATTCTGATCCCAGAAGGATCTGACATCTCTGTGGTAGTGAGGCGGAGCGACATCATGTTATAGGAAAAATCATTTCCAAATACCTCTCGGGTGGCAGGTAAAATCAGTGTTTGCAGTATATGAAGATACATCTCACCAGTTAGTGTACCTTTAAGGGAGAATGGGGCAATCACACCACGCGATGACAGAGCACATCACATATTAACACCTGGTAGATTGATACGTTCGCAGTCGTGAACGTGAGAATTTTCAGGAGCCCAGTACCCGCAATTGTGGCGGTTTACAGTACCGTTCAGTTCGAATCGCACGTCGTCAGATCATATGATCATCCGTGCAGACCGTCATCCTGGCGAAGCAGGATTTCAAACCACTAGCGATACTTCATCCTTGGACGCGGGTCGTCCTCGTTCATAGCCTGCAGCGATCTTGGAATGTTCACTTTTCCACTTTGCAGCGTTCAGAATTCGTGGTGCACTTGATAGGCTTATCCCGCTTTCACTTGCACCCTGCTTCACAGATTGGAGACGTGCCCTAGCAAAAACTTGCAACACGGTAGCGCTGGAAGGCAGACTCGTTGACGTTTTTGGTCGCCGGACCTATCCTTATACGAGTGTTGGAACTTTAATAACAGTGGCAACTATTTATTTACGGCTCGTACAAAATAGGTTTTAAAGTTTTACTGACCTTCAGACTAGTCACCAGCATTGTGTATAACCCGTTGCCAGCGATGTGGAAGTCGTAGGATGCTCCTAGCAGTGCCAGTTGTGTTGACAGTTCGAGCGGCGCGGTCTATTGCCCGACGAATTTGTAGCAGTTCTGAAGCGAATGCCGTGAAGTGTTTCCTTCAGTTTAGAAATGGAGTTGAACTCACGAGGGCTTAAGTCAGGGGAGTGCAGTAGGTGGTACAGCACTTAGCAGCCCCATCAGTCAAACAAATCACTAACAGCTTGCACTGTACGTGCTTGAGCATTGTCCTGCAAAATGATGGACAGGCCCTGCAGAAAGTATCAGCACTTCTGTCTCTGTGCTGTTCATTTTTGGAACACAACCTAAGACCAGCTTAGAGACAGAAGTGATGACACTCTGCAGGACCTGACCATCATTTTCCAGGACAATGCTCAAGCACGTTCAGTTACTGATTTGTTTGACTGATGGGGCTACGAAAGTGCTACTGCACTCCCCTGACTTAAGCCCTCGTAAGTTCAAGTCGATTTCTAAACCGAAGGAAACACTTCACGGCATTCGTTTCAGAACTGCTACAAATTCGTCGGGCGATAGGCCGCGTGCAGTCCGGAACCGCGGGACTGCTACGGTCGCAGGTTCGAATCCTGCCCCGGGCATGGATGTGTGTGATGTCCTTAGGTTAGTTAGGTTTAAGTAGTTCTAAGTCTAGGGGACTGACGACAGAAGATGTTAAGTCCCATAGTGCTCGGAGCCATTTTTTTGACAGAACTGTCAACACAACTGGCACAGCTAAGAGTATCCTACGACGTGCACGTCGCTGGCAACGGGTTGTACACAATGCTGGTGGCTACTTTGAAGGTCAGTAAAACTTTGAAACACGTATTTATTTTGTAAGAGCTGTAAATACCGGGTGATCAAAAAGTCAGTATTAAATTTGAAAACTTAATAAATCACGGAATAATGTAGATAGAGAGGTAAAAATTGACACACATGCTTGAAATGACATGGGGTTTTATTAGAGCAAAAAAAGTATTGCTAGACGCGTGAAAGATCTCTTGCGCGCGTCGTTTGGTGATGATCGTGTGCTCAGCCGCCACTTTCGTCATGCTTGGCCTCCCAGGTCCCCAGACCTCAGTCCGTGCGATTATTGGCTTTGGGGTTACCTGAAGTCGCAAGTGTGTCGTGATCGATCGACATCTGTAGGGATGCTGAAAGACAACATCCGACGCCAATGCCTCACCATAACTCCGGACATGCTTTACAGTGCTGTTCACAACATTATTCCTCGACTACAGCTATTGTTGAGAAATGATGGTGGACATATTGAGCATTTCCTGTAAAGATCATCATCTTTGCTTTGTCTTACTTTGTTATGCTATTTATTGCTATTCTGATCAGATGAAGCGCCATCTGTCGGACATTTTTTGAACGTATGTATTTTTTTTGGTTCTAATAAAACCCCATGTCATTCCAAGCATGTGTGTCAATTTGTACCTCTCTATCTACATTATTCCGTGATTTATTCAGTTTTCAAATTTGTAGTGACTTAAATAAATAGTTGCCAAGTACAAGTTCCAACCCTCGTACACATCCTGAGCAGTACCGTCTGCTTCAAGTTTGTCCCGAATACGATAAACTGTTTGTTGGTGGCAGAGTTCCGTACACGTTACGCCATTGCCGTTCTGCCTCCATCATGTTTTCGTACTTGCCGTATCATTTCTGTGCGGCCTTGCATTGGTCAAACGACTATCTTACTTCATTCATTGCTACATTGTGATCTGCTGGAAAACGCGCGCGCCAAGGGGTGTTGAGAAATCAGTGCAGTACGCTACCGCGCAAAGTTGCAACGATATGTCGTTTTATTTCAAAGATATTAACTAACAAAGAGTGTCTACATTTATCTGGACCCCTCTGTATGTAAACTCAAACAGCAACTGTCAACCACAATAATACAAAAACGACAAGTGATAAACCCGTAGCAATTGGAGTAGCAACACACAAAACGAAAATGCTACAAACTTTAGGACCAACGTGGTAAATGCGAGTCCGACTGCCTCCATTCAGCTCGCGCTGGGGAGTCCTTGGTCTGACCTCTACTTACGGAACAGCTTCTTCCGGCAAGCACAGCGCGCAGCCAGCTATTCGGGTACGGCACGTGACGTCACGCCTGACACACGCGCGCCAATGGGTGCAGGGGACAGGTGGCAACAGGGGGTGAAGTTAGTCGCGATATGCTGGCCAGAACTCAGGCATTCGCCGCTCAGCAGGTGGCGTTGCTAGGAGACAGCGCGGGGCGTGGCGGGCTGGCGCTCTACGTACCCTCATCCGGCCGTGCTCGTCCTTCACCTTCACCATGGCGCCGGCTGCTCGCGCACTAGAGACACGCACACGCACACTACACGCACGCAACACGCCACACGCTCCTCTCGCGCAGACTGCCGCCGCCGCTCGCCTATCAGCACGCCTCGGCAGTTGTTCTCTCCCCCTCTCCCTCACGCTCCCAGCGTCAGAGATACCGGACCGCCGACTGTGACGTTCGACTTGAGGTCGATCTATCGATACACGGCGACGTCGACTACTATGCGACTTCCGTCAGCCGAACACTGGCGGCATCCGGCCATTAAGGCTACTGTCCACTACATGGAGGTAAAATTAAGAGGAGTTGTCATGGCGTCACAAACTTGAAGCCGACCCAAGTGAAGATCCGCCATGTTAGCTACCCCAAAACATTCGCTTCTGGTTTGATTCCGTGTAGTCGTGAAATATATTGATAAAAAAAATGCCTGCTTGCGTCGCTTATGGGTGTACTAATCTTTCTGATTGTAGTCTAAAGTTTAAACAAATCATATTTCATTCGTAAGTGGACTTATTTAAGCGCTATTTTCGTATATACACTTGAAATAGAAGAGAACAGAAGCTTTCGAAAGAAGAATGCTGAAGATTAGACGGGTAGATCACATAACTAATGAGGAGGTATTGAATAGAAGAGGAGTTTGTGGCACAACTTGACTAAGAGGAGGGATCGGTTGGTAGGACATATTCTAAGGCATCAGGGGTCACAAATTTAGTATTGGAAGGCAGCGTGGAGGGTAAAAATCGTAGAGACCAAGAGATGAGTACACTAAGCAGATTCAGAGGGAGGTAGGCTGCAGTAGGTACTGTGAGATGAATAAGCTTGCGCAGGATAGAGTAGCATGGAGAGCTGCATCAAACCAGCCTCAGGACTGAAGACCACAACAACAACATACTTGAAATTCTGATGCACTGTAAAGTTATACAGTATGGTTTTATTTCTGTGATTCGACTTCAGATTTCCTATCAATCCAACACGAAGAGCTCTCTGGAGGTGAGCAATACACTTGGTTTTCAGTGTTTGGTTATTCCGAAGTAACTGAAAAGTCCTGGCAAGAAATATCCTGGAAAAGGGGACTAAAGTTTTAAAATGCGATAATTTAATATAAAAGTAATGTAACTACATGTAGTTAATTAAATCTTCAGTAAAATGTGTGGAACACCTGTTACAGTGGTTAAATTATAAGTACTTAAATGGTTGCATATTTGTTAAAGCAATGTTCCCTATCTAAGTCCAGGCTAATTCACTTTGTTGTCGTGTTACCCTGTAAATTGCTGTTATTTGCCACACTGAATGTCACTTGGGAGGTACAATTTACGAACAAAGCAGATGTGTGAACTACAATGGGCCTGACAATCTTAAATTTCGTTCTTTTCCTTCGTAATTTAACGAATCTTTCATTTTGTGTCATGACAGCTGGCTTGTTTATATCAGCGTTGCATACTTCTATGGGACACCAAAGGAAATAAGGTAAGTTTATTGCAAACTTGAACATTTAAAATTTGCATTTGACTTGAAAATGCAACGAATACAAATCGGTGCCTCTAAACTATCAATCATTGCTTTTGGAGTTCTGGCTTTATCAACCATCGACACAAACACAATGAAAGTGAATAGAAATGGAAAGAACGCTTTTCATAGCACATACTTCTCTTCTCGGTTATTAGAAATGTATAAACAAAAAGGAATTACAGTACTTAGGCCAGAAGCGTCATATTTTCGTGTCGTAATGCTGTATCGAATACGCATTTAAGACCAGAAAAACGTTTGAAGTTGCATTCTTTATGCTGTGTTGTTCACTAAAACAGAGTAACATTTACTATACAACATAAATATCGCGTGCACAAGACAGAAATAACGAACAAGAATCAATTGTAAACACTCGTCTGCTAATGTTTTGGGGGATCCAAGATGGCGGCAGGCCGCGCCCATTGGCTTCAAAACAACTTACAGCGTAAGTCTGTAGCGCCATCTCCCCTTATTCTACCTCCATGGTCCACTACTGTCCAGCTTAACAAATACTGCGACAAAAACTGAACGTAAATCCCGGTCCAGGATAAGGGTCGTCTTCTATGTGATACTCATCTGCATCAGCTTATATCTACATCATTCTCCGCAAGCGGAGGGTACTTTTGGTACCACTAACTCATGCCCCCTTCCCTGTTCCACTAGCTAACGGCGCGTGGACAGAACGACAGTCGGTAAGCCTCTATATTATTATCGCTAATTTCACCAGCTGCGACATAGCAGTGTATACGAACAGTGATCCAATTCTGTCAAATGCTTTTTATTCCAGTCTTTTATCACAATATCAATTCTTCTGACGACGACCGGTTTCAGCCCGTGATGACCATCCTCAGATCTTTTCTGCGCCATGTCCTAAAGTGATCAGGCCATAATGGCATCGTCAAAACATATAAATATAGTCGGCACAGCATTATCACACAGATCTAAAATAAGGTGTAGATACGGCTATCCTATGCTGTTATGGCCTGATCACTTCAGGAACATGGTGTAGGAAAGATCTGAGGATGGTCACCACGGACTGAAACCGGTCATCGTCAAAAGAATTGATATTGTGATAAAAGACTGGAATAAAAAAGCATCTCTAATTTATCGACCTTTTTCGTTGTGGTCATTTAGCTAGATGTGTGTGGGGGCGGGGGGGGGGGCGGAGGAGTAATATGATACGTCTCCGTGATCCACAACGCCTCTCGTGTAGCGTCTGCCACTCGAGTTTGTTGATGATGTTTGTAATGCTCTCGCGCCGCTCTTCGTTGGATCTTCTGTACCTCTTCTACAGGGTTATTACAAATGATTGAAGCGATTTCACAGCTCTACAATAACTTTATTATTTGAGATATTTTCACAATGCCTTGCACACACATACAAAAACTCAAAAAGTTTTTTTTAGGCATTCACAAATGTTCGATACGTGCCCCTTTAGTGATTCGGTAGACATCAAGCCGATAATCAAGTTCCTCCCACACTCGGCGCAGCATGTCCCCATCAATGAGTTCGAAAGCATCGTTGATGCGAGCTCGCAGTTCTGGCACGTTTCTTGGTAGAGGAGGTTTAAACGCTGAATCTTTCACATAACCCCACAGAAAGAAATCGCATGGGTTAAGCCGGGAGAGCGTGGAGGCCATGACATGAATTGCTGATCATGATATCCACCACGACCGATCGATCGGTTTTCCAATCTCCTGTTTAAGAAATGCCGATCATCATGATGGAAGTGCGGTGGAGCACCATCCTGTTGAAAGATGAAGTCGGCGCTGTCGGTCTCCAGTTGTGGCATGAGCCAATTTTCCAGCATGTCCAGATACACGTGTCCTGTAACGTTTTTTTCGCAGAAGAAAAAGGGGCTGTAAACTTTAAACCGTGAGATTGCACAAAACGCGTTAACTTTTGGTGAATTGCGAACTTGCTGCACGAATGCGTGAGGATTCTCTACCGCCCAGATTCGCACATTGTGTCTGTTCACTTCAGCATTAAGAAAAAATTTTGCTTCATCACTGAAAACAAGTTTCGCACTGAACGCATCCTCTTCCATGAGCTGTTGCAACCGCACCGAAAATTCGGCTTGTAGCAATTGTAAACGGTAACGCTTCTGCTTTAGCCTTTTCCGTAAGATTTTCCAAACCGTCGGCTGTGGTACGTATAGCTCCCTGCTTGCTTTATTCGTCGACTTCCGCGGGCTACGCGTGAAACTTGCCCGCACGCGTTCAACCGTTTCTTCGCTCACTGCAGGCCGACCCGTTGATTTCCCCTTACAGAGGCATCCAGAAGCTTTGAACTGCGCATACCATCGCCGAATGGAGTTAGCAGTTGGTGGATCTTTGTTGAACTTCGTCCTGAAGTGTCGTTGCACTGTCATGACTGACTGATGTGAGTGCATTTCAAGTACGACATACGCTTTCTCGGCTCCTGTCGCTATTTTGTCTCACTGTGCTCTCGAGCGCTCTGGTGGCAGAAACCTGAAGTGCGGCTTCAGCCGAACAAAACTTTATGAGTTTTTCTACGTATCTGTAGTGTGTCGTGACCGTATGTCAATGAATGGAGCTACAGTGAATTTATGAAATCGCTTCAATCATTTGTAATAGCCCTGTACCTATGCTGCCTGGTAGGGA
Source organism: Schistocerca cancellata (assembly GCF_023864275.1). Taxonomy (NCBI): domain Eukaryota; kingdom Metazoa; phylum Arthropoda; class Insecta; order Orthoptera; family Acrididae; genus Schistocerca; species Schistocerca cancellata. The sequence continues at coordinate 128,700,942 of NC_064637.1, forward strand.
CCCCAGATGATGGACAATACTCAAGAATCAGTCGAACAAGGGCCTTATAAGCCACTTCCTTCATGGATCAGTTATATTTCCCTAGGATTCTTCCTATGGATATCAGTATGGCATCTGCTTTTCCCAGTGTTTTTTTTTTTTTATGTCATCATTCCACTTAACGTCGCTCTGGATAGTTACTCCGAGATATTTTACGGGGGTTACCATTTATAACAACTTGTCATCAAGAGTGTACTTGTGCAGTGGTGAACGCCCTTTCCTATGTAGGTGCAATGTGTTACATTTATTGCCGTTCAGGGTCAAGCGCCAGGAGCTGCACCATTCATGAATCCTCTAAAGGTCAGTCTGCAAATCGATACTGTCTTCTGGCGTTGCTGTTTACTTATAGACAACCGCATTGTCCGCGAACAGACAAATTCTGTTAAATCATTTATACACACTGTAACACAGCAACGGTCTCCTCACGTTTCCTCGGTGTACCTTTACACTATCCATTTTGTTCCGTGAAGTACGACGCCTTGAGTTCTATCTGCAAGGAAGTCTTCAAAATGGTTCAAATGGCTGTGAACACTATGGGACTTAACATCTGTGGCCATCAGTCCCCTAGAACTTAGAACTACTTAAACCTAACTAACCTAAGGACATGACACACATCCATGCCCGAGGCAGGATTCGAACCTGCGACCGTAGCAGTCGCGGGGTTCCGGACTGAGCGCCTAGAACCGCTAGACCACCGCGGCCGGCAAGGAAGTCTTGAATCCAGTCACAAATCTGGTTATATACTCGGTAACCTCATTTTTTTTTCTAAACATATTAATGTGTGTTTCTATGCTGACGTGAGGGCTTCACAGTTTTCGTAATAGTACTTTAAGCTCGATGCTTGGATATCCATTTCCTAAAGCTCTACGACGCAATTCTTAAAAAAAAATCGCATTATTAAGTACATTTGTAGCTGCTTAGTTCAACCTCCGGTACCAGAGCGCGTAACTTGTAGAATCATTAAACCACCAATTCGACTCTGGTTAGTTTCGTTCTTTTTGTTTAGCTGCAAATCAAGGCAGCTTCCTCTGCAGGCAAATGTCAGGGGCGTATATGAAGAGTCTGATCAAACTTAAGAACGATTTTTGACGAATTCGTCTGACAACAACCAAAAAGGAATCTTGCGCTAACACGACCATCCACGCCCACAGCAGAATCCAGGAACACATCGTTACCCCGTCCACCCTAAGGCTCAAAACCCGACGCCGTCGGACTTTATCCTGTTTGGGCCACACTTTGGGAGGTGATTGCCAGTGTAATCCGGGCAGTGCAAGCACCGAACAAGAGCTTTCACATGCTCTTCCACAACCACGACGCAATGCCACGGAACATGGTGGAAACTGTGTACAAAAATACTCTTAAGTCTGATCTTCACTGATGTCACCAAATTCTAACTCCAAAGTATAAATATGTTGTCTGAACAAAACCTGTAGGACATTATTTATTAAACGAGCCTCATAGATTTCGTCGTACTGGAACCTCAAAAACAGTGCAAGCATTAATTAAAAGTCTTCAACTTGAGACACTTATGTCTATAATATACAGGGCTAGTCAAAAAGAACATATTTCTAACATTTATCACTTCCAAACTACAAAAGATAGAAAAACAATTCCAACGTTCCTGGAAAGAGAGAAGTTCAAATTTTTATGCATTCAATGTGAGCACCGTGCGTTACACGGCAAGTATCAAAGCGGTGGCTTGTTCCCCGCCACACACGAAACAGTTGGTCTCTCGTTATCGATTACTTTTGAATACATTATGGAAGTGACAGTGATCAATGTGTTACAAATATTTACCATCAAAAACAGTCTTGATCACAATTTACAATGAGTAAGAACCACCTCCTGCTGGAGAATCACTTTAGTAATGATTCTCCGGCAGGAGGAGGTTCTTACTCATTGGTCTGAAGATGACCACAGTAGTGGTGGGAACCGGTCAGCGTAATAAATAAATTGTGATCAAGACTGCTTTTGAAAGTAAATATCTCGTTATCGAATTCACAGCTTCAACAATGCGACGTCGCAGACTTTCAAGAGTGTCAGGCATAAGGGTCTTTTACGTAACCCCACAGATAAAAGTCACAAGGTGTGAGGTCTGGAGACCTGAGACGCCATCGGCGATGAAGTTCATATTCTGCTCCTTCTCTTCCAATACAGCGTCCTGGAATAGTGTCATTCAGGTATCGCACGAGTCCAGTTGCTAGTCTGTGTGTCGAGGCGGGAGAGCCTCCGCTGTCCATTCGGCGTCTTCTCCTCGTGGTACGGCACGCGTACAGGGCCAAGTCCACTCCTCTTTCATTGGCGTCCAACACTTTTTCCCAGCCGGCACTGGCACCTCTCTTCCGCCACCGTCCGGCGGCAACAAAGCCGTTTGGCATCCGTGCAAAGGAGAGTCTCAGTACTCCTGGAGGGCATTAAGGTACTCCACCAGGGATGGAGTAGGGGATCTCCCTGGCGACTACAAAGGCCAAGATTACTTCTTGATCTGGCTGCTTACAGGAAGTATTGTACCCCGGACCACCTTTTTAAAATTAAACTTACTGAGATTTTAGAACGCCATTCCGATTTTATTACTGTGTACACGGATGGGTCTAAACAGGAAGATTTTATGGGCTGCTCTGCTGCGTTTCCCGATACTGTCCATCGGATAGGGTTCCCAGAGCAGTTCTCAGTTTACTATGCAGAACTGTTTGCCATTCTGCAAGCATTAGAGCATATGCGCCGACATCGTGGCACGAAATGCGTCATCTGCTCCGATTCCCAAAGTGCTCTACACGCTCTTGAACAGATGTACCCAGCAGATCGGATGGTGCAAGAGGTGCAGGACGCTCTCCTGCTCTTGCAACAGCAGGGTAAGGATATAATTTTCTGCTGGGTTCCAGGGCACATAGGGATTCCTGGAAATGAACTTGCAGATGCGGCTGCCAAGGAGGCTTGCTCCATCCCACCTACTGCTCGCTGTTCCGTCCCCCTGCAGCCCATTACGTGTTTCGTGACTCGGAAGGTCATGCGTTGGTGGGAGGCTCAGTGGCTGGATGTGAGGGATAATAAGTTGCGAGCGGTGAAGGATTCTGTCCGACCGTGGCTCACCTCCTTCCGACAACGACGCGCTGAGGAAGTAGCCCTTACACGGCTTCGAATAGGACATTGTCCTTTGACACATGGTTTTCCGTGAGGAGCCACCAACGTGTCAGACATGTGGGACACAGCTGTCGATACGACATATTTTAACTGAGTGTGTTTTATATGCGGGTTTGAGGGAAGATTTCAGTTTCCCACCATTCTCTCTTTTAACTAATAATGAGGCGAGTGTCGCTAGAGTTTTACGTTTTTGTGTGATGTCTGGCCTTCTTCCCAAAATATCGGGATTGAAGTCTTAATGTGCTGTCCAGTGGTTTGGTCACCCATTATTTGTAAGTGGTCACTCAGCCACCGTTAATTAATTTTACCTGTTTGTACTGCTATTTTATTTTTAGTTTTATCTCCCTGTTTTGATGTGCTGTGTCCAATCTTGCAATTTGAACAATACCCATTCTCTCACAATTCGGCTCTGAATTGAACTTTTGGGAACGGGCGCTGATAACCTCGTTGTTGTGCGCCCTAAAACACTAATAATCATCATCATCGGACATGCTTAGAGAAGTTCTCTACGTAAAATACCACTTTTTTAAACCCCCCTGTGCCTGATACTCTTTAAAGTCTGCGAAATCGCATTATTGAAGCTGTTAATTCGATAACGAGATACCAGCTGCTTCGTGTGTGGCAGGAAATGAGCCACCGTTTCGATATTTGTCGTGCTCACACTGGATGCAATGTTCCTTCTTGCTGAATGGCTCTTTATTTATAAGACAGGCGCGGAACTGAACCCGTTAGCGGCCAGGAGAACCGCGCATCACAGAAGTGCTGCAAACACTGATTTTGACGCACTAGTCGATTGCTCTCACCTGTCTGCAGGTAACGGCCTTGCCTTGTTGAATACACCGATTACCGTCACATCAGCGCAGTTAAGGGGCTCCGGAACGCCCTATACTTGCAATGTTAAAATAACGCTTATAAATTACATCTTTCCTCACAAAGTATTTGAGGTAGGAAGTTGAACTTTTTACAGATTATTTATTGGAATATGGGCTACAACTTAACACAGGGATTTTACAAAATTTTAGTTCAGTTATTAAAGATGATTTTTTTTTCAATTGTAATGAAAATTCACAACATTTTTTTTGCAATTTTTTATTTATATATTCAAAAATATGCAGTTTTTTGGAAAAAGGCTGTGTTAAATTATGCAGAAGGTACTGTGTAACATTTACTGAAAGTTTGAAACAAATATGTTTGGAAGATCCTTAGAAAACATGTATTTAGTATGAGAAAATAAAAGTTTTGGGAATCGAGCGACAAAGATTGGATTAACTTTTTAGTGCATTCCAGGTCCATAGGATGGATTATCTTCATCCTCTGCAAACTCCTCCTGTTCCTCCTCCTGTTTACTCTTGCTTGTATTTCTAGACTCTTTACAGCCCTGTCTGCAGCCCGAAGGCGTTCCTTGTCTAAAGCAAGCGTCGCTCGTACCATGTTAGAACCTATCTTCATTCCCATATTTCTAAATACCTTGCACCTTACAATGTTGCCATCATTGAAAGTCGCAACAGCAACTTTACTTTTACTCATTATTATACTTCAACAAAACAGAGACTCAAGAAACAGAATTAATTACGAATATTTTCGAGATAACGACAGAGTAAATAAACATGAAACAATCGACAATCACACCAGCGATATATGTTGAACCATCACAGGTTAGCCACAACACATACTTTATCTCACATCACTAAAATGTACCTGATGAACACGGACGTTAATAATAACACCACTTGACAGCAGTTTAACAGCGCCACAGTGGGTCACGCCCATGTAGAACACATTTAAAAAAAAATTTAAAAATAGTTGTAGTCTTCGGAATTGAATAAATTACATATCTATTAAAAGGTAATAGTCTGCAGATGCAGAAAACGCAAAAAAGTAAAAATTGAACTTTTCATGATTTTGAGCCTTTCCGGAGCCCCTTAAGCAACTTCGGGTGTGGCCGGTAGTGGAATGGGTAACCGCCTGAGAACTACACGCCATCTTGGCAGCTTATTCCGTTGCGATTGCTGATCACCAGAATTTGCGCCGATGTCCCGGGATGAATGCCAAACCTCTCCGCAGTGTCTGATGAAGTGAGGGCATGTGATTCTGTAGACGGTGATCTGCCCGTCGGATGAGGGTGTTGAGCTCGGCAAACGACTCGGTGCTATTCGCGAGGGGAGTGTGCCGCCACCGGGTTTTAACTCTCTCCCTCCTCTCATCAACAAACTTATTATTTGAGTCTTGTGTGTACTAGGTAATAAAAAGGATTGCCACACAATTACTCTGAAGCGCCAAAGAAGCTGGCATAGGCAGCGTATTTCAAATACCGCGGAATGTAAACAGGCAGAATACGGCGCTGCGGTCGGCAACACCTATGTGAGACAAGTAGCTGACACAGTTGTTAAATTGGTTTCTGCTGCTACAATGGCAAGTTATCAAGATTTAATTGAGTTTGAACGTGGTGTTGTAGTCTGCGCACGACCGCTGGGGCACAGCGATGAAGTGGGGATTTTCCTGTACGACCATTTCACAAGCATACCGTAAATATCAGGAATTCGGTAAAACATCAAATCTCCGACATCGCTGTGGCCGGGAACAGTTCCTGCAAGAACGGGACCAACGACGACTGAAGAGAATCGTTCCCACTGACAGAACTGCACCCCTTCCGCAATCTGCTGAAGATTTCAGTTCTGGGTCATCAACAAGTTTCTATAGCCGTGGTCCATGGAACTCTTCAATCCCTGACGTTTCGTCCAAGGCTACGTTGGACATCTTCGGAGGTGCTCCTGGTTGTGCTGAGTCTTGACGAGTCAGTCGGCAAGACAGCGCAACCAGGAGCACCTCCTAAGATGTCCAACGTAGCCTTGGACGAAACGTCAGGGATTGAAGAGTTCCATAGACCACGGCCATACAACCCGGAAGAATTCTCAGCAGTTGAAACATCCGGTTGTAAAAGCCTTCATTGTATCATAAACAAGTGTCAGCGTGCGAACCGTTCAACGAAACATCATCGATATAGGCTTTGAGGGCTGAAGGCCCCTTCGTGTGGCCTTGATGACTGCACCAAACATAGCGTTACGCCTCACCTGGGCCCGTCAACAGAGACTTTGATCACTGGAAACATGTTGCCTGGTCAGACGAGTCGCGTTTCAAATTCCGTCCGTGGACCCCGCATGTCAGCAGGGAACTCTGCAAGCTAGTGAAGGCTCTGTAATGGTGTGGGGTGTGTTGAGTTGGACTGATATGGGACCCCTGATACATCTAGATACGACTCTGACCGGTGACGCGTACGTAAGCATCATGTCTGATCACCTGCATCCAGTCATGTACATTGTGCATTACGACGGACTTCGGCAATTCCAGCAGAACAGTGGGACACCCCACACGTCCTGAATTGCTACATAGTGGCTCCAGGAACACTCTTCCGAGTTTGAACATGTCCGCTGGCCACCAAACTCCCCACAGATGAACATTATTAATCATATCTGGGATGGATCACAACGTGCTGTTCAAACGAGATGTCCTCCCCCTGTATATATAGACAGCTCTGCAGGATTCGTGGTGTAAATTCCCTGCAGCACTAATTCAGACATTAGTGTAGTCCATGTCACGTCCTGTTGCGGCACTTCTGCGTTGTCGCGGGGACCGTACACGATATTAGGCAGGTGTACCAGTTTCTTTGGCTCTTCAGTGTGTGTATATTCCTGGTTTTCCCTGCGCTTATCACTTCTCCACCCTCTCTTTCCTTTTCTTCCCTTCCTGTGACATGCCTGGAATCACATCCGGACAACCCTTAAATGACCGCAACCGACCAATGTGTACTATCGTTGATTTATTGGCAGCTGAAGCTTAACTTTACAGAATTCGCAGCACCATAGCCGTTCCCGAAACTTTGAATTTACGGCCGTGTAGAAGAAAGTCCAGGTGTTTCACAAAGTAGACTGAACAAGTCGTGGAGACGATCACGTAAGGAGATTGAATGACCGACCGACATCGGAAACAATGATGCCACCACAGTTCTAAATATTCTAAATTTTGTAATTCGACTTGTGTTTCCTATCGGAAGTACCGTAAATCAGGTACACATTGACGCTCTTACGCTGTACGGCGAATAATACCTTACCGCACCTCCGTCTTCGGCGGAAGATCAGTATTCAGCTAACTGCACGTACCTGAAACGAGAGAAACGAAATCAGTGAGTTAACTGCACCGAAATGCATCTAAATAGTGAGTGCAGAATCAATTTGTCTCCTCATCAGCTATAAGCAGTAGGAAACATTATGTACCAAATGATCACGCGCATACTATCAAACAAATACATACAAATACAAAGGCCGCCACACAAACAAACAGAACACAATGAGTGTGTCAGCGTATGTCGGAGGTTTCTTTGGTGTGCATACAGTCTACCGTAAGATGCTGGAGGAGCGAAGTGTTCAAAGAGATTTGAAAAATACGCAGGACATTCCAGTTTTCAAGAAGGTTTGTCGGACAGACGCACAAAACTATAAGCCTATACTGCTGATATCGTTCTGTTGTAAAGTTTTAGAACCCGTTGTATACTCGCGTGTTATGACATTTCTGGAAACCGAAACGCTCCTCTGAAGGAATGAGCACGGGTTTAGAAGTGAATTATCGTGAGAGACCCAGACCGCTCTGGTCGTCCACGGGACCCAGAAAGCTGTAGACAGAGGCGCCCAAGTGTATGCCGTGTTGGTTGACTTCCTGAAGGGCTACCGTAAAGCACCACTATGTCACCCTATGAACAAAATACGAGGGAACGCTAAATCAGACCACATCCACCTGATTGAAAAGTTTCTAGAAAATAGTACAAAGTATGTCATTACTAACTGAGAGAAATATTCAGACGTAAAGTAAGTTCGAGCTATTCCAGTCGAGTGTTTAAGGACCACTACTTTTCACAATACATAATAATGACCATGAAGATAGCGTCGGAACCGCCATGAAGCTGGCACGCATGATAGCGTCGTATACAAAAAAGTCGCTACTCTAGAAAATAGTAGCGAAAATGGACGAAGACATACAAAGGATGGACGTTCGATGTAACGACTGGCACTTGAGCCTCAGACAAATACAACGTATTGCGAATACACAGGCAGGGAGGCCAATTACTGTAGGATTACACGACTGCAGAGCGGTCACTGCAATATTTAGGAGAAATCGTACGGAACAATCTGAAGTGGAACCACCGACATACAAGTAATCGCAGGAAAGGCGGATGTTAGATTCATTAGACAATCCTCAAAGTGTAGTCCGCCCACGAAGAAGGTAGCTTACAAAACCCTCGTATGATCAATACTTTAATATTTGTCGTCAGTCTGCGATCCGTACGAGACAGGGTTGATAGAGGAAGTAGAGAAAATCCAAAGAAGAGCTGCGCATTTCGTTACAGTACCATTTAGTAAACGCGGGAGCATTGCGGTGATGTTGAGTCAATTATAGTGGCAGACGCTGCAAGAGATGCGTTTTGTATCACGGTGTGATTTACTGTTAAAACATCTAGGACCCGCGTTCTTAGGAGAGTCAACAAATATATTGCTTCATTCTATGTACACTTCGCGGAAGACCAAGAATGTGAAGTTAGAGCAGGGCCGACCAAACGCTGAACAGTGTGCAGACGTGTGGAAGTGCTGCACATGTGCGCACATGTGCGACAGCGACATCTGTTATTAGACATGTGTCCTAAATGCACGGCGGCGGCTCCACTTCCCTGTGGTACAAGCAAGAGCGCAACATACCCAGTCTCGTTTACCCCTGGTGACCGTAACCTTGACAGCGAAGTACTGAGAAATGGCAAGTACTGTGAAAAAAGGACGGGAGATCTATGTTCTCAGTCGTTTAAAAATGACTGGGAACTGCAATTCTTTTTTGTTTCCGTTGGTGAAAACTCACAGTGTTTGCTGTGGCGCCGAATAATAGGCGCCCAGTGTAAGTTTTCAATTGAAAGACATTACAATACATATGACAAAGACGAGTGTAGTGTACTCAACAGTGAAGAACGGCAAGCAAAATTAAATGTCTTTCAGAAAATGGATGAGACACATCAACTCGATTTTACTGTACGTCGAAGTAACTGATAATTCTTGAACTCTTAGTTTCTTGTGTTACATTTATGTCTGTTTTACTGTACGCTGTACAATGTACTATTTTCAATTTTCCAGAGTGACAACCACACTAAATCTTCACTGCGAACAAGTTTTAAAATCGCATTAAGAATTGCACAATCTGGGAAACCCTTTTCCGAAGGGGAGTTTGTGAAAGGGTGTCTGATTGATGCTGCAGAACTTGTGTGTCCCACGAACGTTAGCAGGTTTCAAGAAATCAGTCTATCCAAACAAACAGTGACAAGACGTATCAGTGCTATGGCCGGCAATCTGCACAGGCAGCTAATAAATAAGGCTAAATACTTTGTTGCTTTCTCTGTTGCGCTCGATGAAGCAACATATCTTACAGATACAGCCCAGGTTGTGATATACATACGAGGTGTCGACAACGCACTTTGTGTAACAGAGGAGCGACATCTGTGCGTAGAAACACGCACTACCTGAACGCTGACGGCTGCGGCGTGCACGCTGTGACCCGGAAGTTGCACATGTGCAAAAGCACCGCACGCGTGCAGAATTTCTGGCCGGTCCTGGGTTAGAGACATTCGAGCTCACATAGCTACGACAAATGACTTTTCTAGCGCACCATTCGCGACTGGTACACGAAAGTGAGAATGGCACACTATGTATCCTCTACTACACACTGTAAAGTGGGTCGCGGTGTGTGCATGTAGGCGTAACAACGGCCGCGTGCAGGACGGAAAGTGACTCCTGCAGAAAGCGAGATCGTCCGCTGGCCCCTGGGAACGCCTGCCATCTGTTGCTCTGGCAGCCTGGCTTACACCGCTGTGTAGCGACTTGCATACATATCAGGCGTACCCGTCTTCGCGCTTCTTTCCTTACGAGAGCGAAAGACAGCTGAGGACATACACTGGCCACTGAAATGTTCCCTCTCGACAGAGAAAGTTCTGCAATGGAACAATCCTTCAGCTACACGGCATTAAAAAATGAAAATGATTCAAAGTTTCGCGTGTCTGTTTTTATCGCGTCAAGGACGCACATTCCAACAGTGATTAGGTCATATTTTTGGCTTTTGTGGCATTAATATTCTTTATAAGCAACCATTCGTCATCTGAAGAACTAAAGAGATATTATTAATTAAAAAGATTGTCTCAGGGCAATTCGTTTTGGTTGTTTGCCGTCACCGTTCAGTAACTCTCGACGGTGATAGATTAAACCTTAATAAAACCATACATTGAAAAAAATCCAGGCATTAAGGTAATCAGATTTAGATATTGACGAAAATGGATTATTTCACTATTAAGACAATCATTAACGAAAGCGCAAAATTGAAGCTAGAATTCTTTGGTCACTGAACAATCCGGCTCCAATCCTTTGAATAAAGCCTCTGAAAATCATAATACATTATTTCAAATAATGTACATCATGTGATGCTAAGAAATTAAACACAATTGAACAATTAATTTTTATTATTCCGTAATAAGCCAGTGCTAAAGACTTACATATTACTTCTACCACGATATGCGAGAGAAAAGTAAGTGAGAAGTGAAAAGACGATTGCAGCTAAGACATCAGCTTCCAAAAAGATGAAATAAAACCACAGAGAAGATGAGTAGCCTCTCAGGCTCGACTTCTTAATAACATACAGGCTGAGTCACTAACTATTGCCACCAAGAATAACTCCGCAAGTGTGATAGGAGCTGAAAATTTTGTGGGACAAAAGTTTCATGGGACAAAGGGGCCATAATATGAAATTGGTTTTTAGTTGGTAGGTAGGGTTGTTTCAGAGATATGAAAGTCAACTTTTCTTTTTTAAATGGGATGCTATAGTTTGGTACTTAATTTCTGATAGCGGCTATCGACACGAATACAATGATGTGTAACAGTAAGGTCTTTGAAGGTCAACGAACGTCGATTTACAGAAGGTGTTCAAGTGATGACCGTTGGTATCAATGCAGTGCTGCAATCTTCTTGTCATGGACTGAGTGGTATTCCTTACTACTTCGGCACTTATCGAGGCACATACTCCAACAATTCTCTCTCGTAATCGTGCAAATAGTAAATATTCGCCGAATACGGCGCGTCCATCTAACGTGCCCTTGACATGTAAACACCATTCGACGGTTTCGCGATACAGCACCAACAGGAACGGTAACACTAGTATCGTCGAATCAAGCGAATGCGAATGATTTATTCCTTCGAAGAACATGTCGATATGCTTCTCATTTACGGAGAATGCCAACGAAATACAGTAAGAGTTAGAGACTTATACGCTGAAAGATATCCTCAACGTACTCGCTCTACACGTCGTGCATTTAAATATGTGTATGATAAATTGAGAACAACTGGATCTTTAACGCACCCGAAACATGCTAACGTGGAAACGGAAATTGGTATTCTTGCCCCTGTGGTTCGAGATCCTTGTGTTAGTTCTCAAATCGCAAGGGAATTTGGCATGAGCCAGAGTAGTGTTTGCGATCTGCATCGCCATAAATATCATACTTACCTTATCAGTCTCTGCCAAGAAGTAACTGGTACGGATTGTTTGGGTCGCACTGAATTCTGGCGATGGGCTCAACTTCAGATTCAGAGGAATGACAGATTTATTAATTTGATTTTATGTACTGACCAAGCTACATTCACGAACCAAGGAAATGTTAATTTACAAAACATTTGGGCAACTGAAAATCCGTGTTGGCTGCGGCAAGTTGCACACCAAAAACTGTGGAGGGTGAATGTATGGTGTGGGATTCTGGAGGACAGAATTATAGGCCCCTATTTCATCGAAGGAAATCTTAACACTTTACTGTCCGCACATATCGTACAAATTTATTCGCTTGGCGCCGGCAGCGCTAATTCGGATTACTTGGCTTGTCGCCGGCCGCTTGTCACCTTTCCGCTGATGACAAAGCTTCAAACACATCGACTTTGGCGCGCTTTAATTTTTCCGGAGATCCTCAATTTTGCCGCATCGTTCCACAAACTCGAATTTTCTTTTCAAGTAACTTCTCTGCAAGTTCTACACTGTTATAATAATCATCCATGTAGAGGTGATGCCACTTTCGATCAGGTGTCAATAGTTCCGTTACTGTTTTTGCTAAAGGCTGTTCAGCGCCAGGGATATATCTTGAATGAGGAAATGTAACCCATAATTGAATCACACAGCATCCGAATGAGTATGCCATATTTCGTAATTTTCGACGGATTGTAAACTTTAAAATTTAACTGTGCACACCACGGTATCATTCCTTCATCAATTGAGTGTTTTGACTTAGATTAAACGTTTCTTTAAAATTTTTGGAAAAATGATCAGTTATGAATTGCACTTTGAAAAGTCGGTCGGCGTTATCCGGCGGTTTACTATTGTTGTCGGAAAAACGTAAAAATGATAATATTTTTCTGAATCGGTTGCAGGACTTCGTTTTGCGAAATATCGATGTGTCTATCAACGGATTCGTTGACAGTAATCATCGATCCTTGCTTTTTTTTTTACAATTCCTTTAAGGATAGCAAGCCAAAACCATTTTCTAAGTTCGGGTCCCGTAACGTCGACAAATTTGGCATTTTTTTTAATCCAGTTTCCTTCTATTGCAATTATGACTGTAACACTTGTTGGTTTCGTTGCTAATATATTCAAATAGATTGTTGCCAATATGAAATTCTACGATATCCACGACGCTCTGTGTACCTTTGGGAAATATGTGCCGGCCGGAGTGGCCGTGCGGTTCTAGGCGCTACAGTCTGGAGCCGCGTGACCGCTACGGTCGCAGGTTCGAATCCTGCCTCGGGCATGGATGTGTGATGTCCTTAGGTTAGTTAGGTTTAAGTAGTTCTAAGTTCTAGGGGACTGATGACCACAGCAGTTGAGTCCCATAGTGCTCAGAACCATTTGAACCATTTTGGAAATATGTGCGGACCCGGAGATCCTTCAAATTAAAAGTTCGAGTCTCGGTCGGGCACACAGTTTTAATCTGCCAGGAAGTTTCATATCAGCGCACACTCCGCTGCAGAGTGAAAATCTCATTCTGGATCCTTCAAATTTATTACTGGTCCTCCGTAAATCATAGTCTTTCTTCGTCTGATTCATCCGAATCAGTTGGCAACCGTAGCGTTCGCCAAATTCTTCTTGGACGTATTTCATTATCTTCCTACGATTCTGCCTCACTTTCATTTTTTTTTTATATCCAATGTCTTCTTCCCAACCGGCCAAGTCGTCTAGAACGTAAGACAAGACGACCGCGCATTCATCGTAAATAATCGTATGGTCTCTTTCGTCTGCCATCATGAAAGTGCACAAGTACTCACAAAAACAAAAAAAGTTGTTGACGTGTGTAAATTATTGCTACCTACACAAAACACCAACAGAATGAAAAAGATGCTAAAGTGCTGCCACCGGCCACTGCACGATACTACTACGCTCACGACACCACTGTGGTGTCGCCGGTCGTCAAATTGTTAACAGCACAACATCAACTGCAGCGTACCTCTGGGGGTTCCATGCCACATCGCGTTGCGGCACTTCTGCGTGCTCGCTGGGGCCCTACGCGATATTTGGCAGGTGTACCAGTTTCTTTGAGGTTCACCGATGGCATTGTAATTCTGTCAGATACAGCAAAGGACTTGGAAGAGCAGTTGAACGGAATGGACAGTGTCTTGAAAGGAAGGTATAAGATGAACATGAGCAAAACCAAAACGAGAATAATGGAATGTAGTAGAATTAAGTCGGTTGAAGCTGAGGGAATTAGGTTAGGAAATGAGACACTTAAAGTAGTAAAGGAGTTTTGCTATTTGGGGAGCAAAATAACATGACGGCCGAAGTAGAGAGGATATAAAATGTAGACTGGCAATGGCAAGGAGAGCATTTCTGAAGAAGAGAAATTTGTTAACATCGAGTATAGATTTAAGTGTCAGGAAGTCGTTTCTGAAAGTATTTGTATGGAGTGTGGTGGCAATGTATGGAAGTGAAACATGGTCGATAAATAGTTTGGACAAGAAGAGAATAGAAGCTTTCGAAATGTGGTGCTACAGAAGAATGTTGAAGATTAGACGGGTAAATCACATAACTAATGAGGAGGTATTGAATAGAATTGGAGAGAAGAGAAATTTATGGCACAACTTGACTAGAAGAAGGGATCTGTTGGTAGGACATGTCCTGAGGCATCAAGGGATCACCAATTTAGTATTGGAGGGCAGCGTGGAGGGTAAAAATCGTAGAGGGAGACCAAGAGATGAATACACGAAGCAGATTCAGAAGGATGTAGGTTGCAGTAGGTACTTGGAGATGAAGCTGGCACAGGATAGAGTAGCATGGAGAGCTGCATCAAACCAGTCTCAGGACTGAAGACCACAACAACAACAACAACAACAACAACGAGTTTCTTTGGCTCTTCAGCGCATATGTTGTATCTTACATTATTTTATCAGAAGTATCAGGACACCCGTATGCAGTGTGGAACGAGAACTAGACGTCAGGGGAGGCAGAACCCTCCTCCCCCCTCTCCCCCCCCACCGCCAGTATATTAGAAGGCACGCGATACTGTGTTGCCAGTATGAAAACAGCAACGGCAGAGTGGATTGGTCAGCAGCTCAGTGGCTTCGAAGGTAGACTAGTCACTGGGTATCATCCGAGTGACAAACCCGTGAGGGACATTTCAACTTTTATAAAGCGTCCCAAGTCGCCTGTTGGTGACGTGATTGTGAAGTGGAAACGCAAAGGAACGACCACACGGAAACCGAGACCACGGAGACGTCACGTACTGGCGGTCAGGGACCGACGACCTTGGCGGAAGGTGGCTGTGAAAGAAAATACCGCATGAAATCGGCGGAAGAAATCAGTCGTGCGGGTGGGGTGGGGGGGGGGGGGGTGTACAGTGGTCGCGCTGCTCCTCATGAGCTACACAGTCCTGTCACTGCTGAGAGGTACTCCACATAGAGTGGAACAGTGACGCCTCTGGACAGTGGGTGACTGGAGGCGAGGGAGTGATGAACCACGCAGTACCCAGTGGAATCTGACGGAACTGTGTGGGTTAGGTAAATCGCCGGAAAAATTTACCTGCAATATTTGTAGTGACGGGCGGGAAATACGCAAGTGGTGTTACGGTATGCGGCAGTTCTTCTTGGTCAGGATGTGAGCCGTGTGTCGCCTCTCAACATACATCGCGCTGTAAATATTGTTCTGAGTCCTTCCATTCCATCGTTAATTGATTCTTTCATATTTATTGTTATGCTGCGTACGATTCTGTCGAGATTCCCCCCTGGCTGCGTGTCTGGTCTTATCGATCTTCGAGTCGTTGCTTCCTGTTAGCCTTGTGTAAGGGAATAAGATCTTTCGGGGGATGGCCGGTTGGTTGCCTAGAGGTGACGAGTCGGTCGGTCGATCTTTAAAATCGGAAATGAGAAAAAGTCGTACGTTGATACCGCGGCGTGGCGTGGCGGTGGAGAGTTGCCTGATGTTGCGTGGTCTATCCTGGCGGTGCGAGACGTGTGGGACGAGTTGATGGGACGAGGCTGTAAGCTCTTGCTGTGAGCATCCGGGGGCCACGGCTGTGGTTCCGAGTCAGTACTTGGTGGGAGCGGCAACGGATGTCTTCAAATTTTCCGCATGGAGGCGGTAATGATGGACTAGTAACTCGCCTAACCTGAGGGGTGGTATTTCGCCGCCGTGGGTGCAGAGAAGACGAGGGCTCCGGTGACGGAGCGCGTGGCTGCGTGACTGTGCCCAGCGGGGTACGCAGGCGACGTGGACACGGTCGGGTGTGAGGAACCTTTGCATCGGAGTTCACCTGCTGTTTCTCTGATAAACTGCAAGTTAAATTGGTTAAAGGTTCAGATGTTAATTGAAGAATGTTGGTTTGTGCAACCAGCGTCTTTTCTGCCGTGTGGCGTCCTGCCTTCGGGTTTCCTGTCCGTGTCGCCGGTGTATTTATAGACAGTGATCTCTTCCGCTTCTTATTAGTACTGCCCGGTAGGATGTGTATTTTTTGGCAGTGATTATTGTTTTAGATTACATTTTTTCTGCCTTGTGGCTCCTGCGTTCGGATTTCCTTTCCTTGTTGCCGGTGTAATTATAGACAGTGATCTTTTGGCTTCTTATTAGTACTGCCCAGTAGGCAGTGTATTTTTGGGCAGGGATTATGGTTCCTGATTTGATTCCTCCTCCTCCCCTGGCCTCGCGTGAGGTCGATGTGATTGCTGAATGTGAGGCGTTGTGGGTCTGTTAGTCCGCTTCTAGCCTGAGTATCCTTCGGGAGACAATTGTGGCCGCCCTTACACCCGTTCGGTTAATTATTTCTATCCCAGGACATTTTGGTGGCAGGACATGGTATTTAAGTTGTTAGTTATTGTAAAATGTTAAATGGTTCTATTTTACTCTCATTGTTTTTTGGCCACTGTTTACAACGGTTAAGTTTGCCTTTCATTGGTGGATTTTTTTAAATTACGTGGCTTTAAAATTGTTAGTTATTGTAAAAGGTGAATGACTGTATCTTTACTTTGATTGTTTTAATCTACTTGGCATCCTTTGAAAATGCTAGTTCTGCCTCACTGTTAGCGAGCCCTTGTAATTTAATATCTTGTGGTGCTAAAGTTTAAAAGAAGTTGGCTCCCTACATGTTCGGTAGCGAAATTGTATGCAAATTGGTGGTTTTTGTTTCATTACTTGGAAAGTTTTGATTTTGTTATTAAATGCTTTATCAAAGTCTGTTTTAAGTAAAATGGCGTGGCTATTAACGGTAAAGTAAAGTTTTTAATTTCATTACTTGGAAAATTTTGATTTGTTATCAAATGTTTTATCAAAGTCGGTTTTAAGTCAATGGCTTGGCCGTTAACTGTAAAGTAAATTCTTTTGAAAATACACTCATTCCTACTAGCTTTTCTGGATCTGTTCCTGGCCAAGTGATAAAGAGATGACTTTTAATAGTTGAAGTAATCAATAAAGAAATTGTAGATTGCAACTCGACAGTAGCCAACTAATTTTGGCCCAGTTTCCCAACTGGGGGTTTTCCCTTGATTAATTGTAACACCCGTCTCAGGATGTGATCTCATTAACGTGCTTAAGAAAACGCTAAATGCGGAAGGATATGAACCCACTGTGTACTTCGTGCAATACAGATCGATTCCGTATTTCTGGATTTGCGCAAGGCTTTTGACACTGTACCCCACAAGCGGCTCATAGTAAAATTGCGTGCTTATGAAATGGTTCAAATGGCTCTGAGCACTATGGGACTCAACTTCTGAGGTCATTAGTCCCCTAGAACTTAGAACTAATTAAACCTAACTAACCTAAGGACATCACACACATCCATGCCCGAGGCAGAATTCGAACCTGCGACCGTAGCGGTCTCGCCGTTCCAGACTGCAGCGCCTAGAACCGCACGGCCACTTAGGCCGGCGCGTGCTTATGAAATATCGTCTCAGTTATGTGACTGGATTTGTGATTTCCATTCAGAGAGGTCACAGTTCGCAGTAACTGACGGGAAGTCACTGAGTAAAAAAGAAGTTTAATAATTTTTTTCATAATGTGGGGCCACAGTCATAATATATTTCTTTAAAGTCAGTACCGCCATTAGACTGTTTTTTTTTATTTGCAGTGTTACATTTAGACGATCATAATTTCGGCTTGAGAGTGCCATTATCAACTGTTTTAATGTTATACAGTGCCTAACATGTGACTAATAGTGTATTTTAAAAACGACAGTATGCCATCTCAGGCATCGTAAAACACTTGATAATGGCACTTTGAAACCGAAATCATGATCGTTTAAATGTAACACTGCAAGTAAAAAAAGTCTAATGGCGGTACTGGCTTTAAAGTAAAACAGAAGTGATTTCTGGCGTTCCCCAAGGTAGTGTATAGGCCCTTTGCTGGTCCTTATCTGTATAAACGATTTGGGAGACAATCTGAGCGGCCGTCTTCGGTTGTTTGCAGATGACGCTGTAGTTTATCGACTAATAAAGTCATCAGAATATCAAAACAAACTACAAAACGATTTAGAAAAGATATCTGAATGGTGCGAAAATTGCCAGTTGTCCCTAAACAACGAAAAGTGTGAGGTCATCCACATGAGTGCTAAAATAAATGCGCTAAACTTCGGTTACACGATAAATCAGTCTAATCTAAAAGCCGTAAATTCAACTAAATACCTAGGAATTGTAATTGCGAAGAACTTAAATTGGAAAAAACGCATCGAAAAATGTTGTGGGGAAGGCTAACCAAAGACTGTGTTTTATTGGCAGGACACTTAGAAAATGTAACAGACCTACTAAGGAGACTGCCCACACTACTCTTGTCCGTCCTCTTTTAGAATGCTGCTGCGCGGTGTGGGATCCTTACCAGATAGGACTGACGGAGTACATCGAAAAAGTTCAAAGAAAGGCAGCACGTTTTGTATTATCGCGAAATATGCGAGAAAGTGTCACAGAAATGATACAGGATTTGGGCTGGACATCATTAAAAGAAAGGCGTTGTTCGTTGCGGCGGAACCTCACGAAATTTCAGTCACCAACTTTCTCCTTCGAATCCGAAAACGTTTTGTTGACACCGACCTACATAGGGAGAAACAATCACCACGATAAAATAAGGGAAATCAGAGCTCTTACGGAAAGATGTAGGTGTTCATTCTTTCCGTGCGCTATACGAGGTTGGAATAATAGAGAATTGTGAGGGTGGTTCGATGAACCCTCTGCCAAGCACTTAAATGTGATTTCCAGAGTATCCATGTAGACGTAGATGTACATGTAGAATACGGTAACAGTTCAGAGCCAATGACTGACTGTGTCAGCGTGACGATGCACCATGTTAAAAAGCGGTATCTGTGAGCAACATTCGTTCATTGGACTGACACGCCCAGAGCCCCCACCAGAACTCAGCGCACCGCCTTTGGGATGAGAAACTTCCTGGCAGATCAAAACTGTCTGTCAGATAGAGACTCGAACTCGGGACCTTTTCCTTTCGCGAGCAAGTCCTCTACCATCTAAGCTACCCAGGCAAGACTCACGACCCGTCCCCACAGCTTCAATTCTGCCAGTACCTCGTCTCCCACCTTCCAAACTTGACAGAACCTCTCACGAAACTTGCACGACTAGCAGTCCTGGAAGAAAAGATATTGTGGAGAAATGGCTTGGCCAGGAGTGCTGGTTCTGCAAGTTTCGCGAGAGAGCTTCTGTGAAGTTTGGAAGGTAGGAGACGAGGTACTGGCGGAAGTAAAGCTACGAGTACGGATCGTGAGCCGTGCTTCGCTAGTTCCGTTGGCAGAGCACTTGCAATGATTCCGAGTTCGAGTCTCGCTCCGGCACACAGTTTTAATCGGCCAGAAAGTTTCATATCAGCGGACACTCCGCTGCAGAGTGAAAATTTCATTCTGGAAACGAGTCTGGGACGAGTCTGAACGTCGCGTTTCTTCCAGACTCCAGAATGCAACATCACTGCCTTCACTGGTTTCCGCTCTTGAGGGAGAATGGAGTGCCATTCCTGCACAGACATTTAAGACACCTCACTTACAACGTTCCCAGTGCAGTTTATGTCATTAAGTTGGGCACACCTCGTACTGATACTGACACGTCTGATGAGGTGGTGTGGATGTCGACGTTGGGGTAGAAAAATACTACAATACGTAAAACAAACTAGGTTGACACTGAAACTAAAGGACATGTAAAATTAAAAATAAATGTCACAACATTTGCTGCAGTGCAGGTCCAACCAGTCTCCGAAGTGGTGACCATAATAGTGTATTTAAAAGAGAGAAAGAAAGGAATATGAAATGCGAGAGCCGCGTGGTAGCCGACAGAACGTATTTCCAGCGGCACCACACAAACAGCGGCCGTGGAAATTGTACGGCGGTGTAATTAAACTGGAGGTTCATTATAAACCCCGCTAACAGCGGTTAGACCCACTTGCTAACGTGACGCGAAAGGAATAATTCTGCGGGGATTGCAGTGGGAGTTAATGACTTTGCGTCATAAATCACGGTAGATAAAGAGTATAATGAGCTTGTGGTGGGGGGCTTCGTGTGTGTGTGTGTGTGTGTGTGTGTGTGTGTGTGTGAGAGAGAGAGTGAGTGAGAGAGAGAGAGAGAGAGAGAGAGAGAGAGAGAGGGGGGGGGGGAGAGAGAGGGAGGCTACAGCAGGAAGTAAATTGTGAGGGGTGAACGCAGAAAGCCCACTGCCCGGCGGTATTGCACCTCGTCGTCCGACACTGAAGCTTACTGCACAATACTGGAAAATCTGGTCGCCCTACTCTTCCGCCGACGTCTTTCCGCCGACCAAAGTTTACCTGCTTTCGCACTTGCACTCTAGAAGGCACCTCGAGCTATTTTGCGGAGAGTATTCCCCAGGCCAATGTTACTTCCCGCCTTTCCTGCTGCGAACGCGAATGGTTAGGAAGAAACAGTCATTAAGTCGCCGTATGATCTCGAATCGATACACGTGTGGGACAAGGTAATCTGTCTCCCTATCCTCTCGGAATGTAACCGCCAAGGCGTGAGCCACAACGCCTCTCTTGTACCGCCTGCCACTAGAACTTGCTGAGCACCTCCGCAGCGCGCTCGCGATTGCTATAGGATACCGCGACGAAACGCGCAGCTCTTCTTTGGACCCTCTCTGTATTAATGAACTCTGGTAAGAGCCCCAGGTTGGCTTTGATGTACTCAAGAATCGGTTCGACAACCGTTCTTTCAATCACATCATTCGCGGATCAATTCCATTCTCTTACGAATCTGTTAGTTCAGGGTGCTTGCAATTAACATTCGCTATTTGAGAAGGCCCCCATGAAACAGAGTGATCGTAGGACGATGAAACTTTGTGGAAACATTTGTAACAACACACAGAAGAGCAACAGCAAACAAAGCACTGAAGCAAACACATTTTAATTTGCCCTTGAGAGGGTAACATTTGTTATAGCGTACCATGTTTACGTTCCAGGTTTTAAATGTTGCCCACCTGCATGCACGACAGCCGGGAACCGCACTAAAGTGTCCTCTACTGCTGCATCAAACGTCTAAGTTGGGATACAGGTTCGAATCCTGCCTCGGGCGTGGATGTGTATGATGTCCTTAGGTTAGTTAGGGGACTGATGACCTTAGAAATCCCACAGTGCTCAGAGCCATTCGAACGATGAATGGATGCAGGTGATCAGACAGGATCTGTCATCTGTCGTGTGTCAGGGTTCCCATATCACTCCATATCGCATATCACACGCTCGACACCCTTAGTGTCCACCACCTTCAACAGTCCCCTGCTGACATGCAGGGTCCATGGATTCATAAGGCTGTCCCCATACCCGAACACGTCCATCCGCCCGATGCAATTTGAAACAAGACTCGTCCGACAGGCAGCATGTTTTCTGGCATCGACAGTCCAATGTCGTCATTGATGGGCCCAGGCGAGGCGTAAAGCTTTCTGTCGCGCAGTCATCATGGGTACACGAATGGGCCTTCGGCTCCGAAAGCCCAAATCGATGAAGTTTCGTTGACTGATTCGCACGCTGACACTTGTTGATGGTCAAGCGTTGATATCTGCAGCAATTTGCGGAAGGGTTGCACTTCTGTCATGTTGAACGATTCTCTTGAGTTGTCATCGGTTCCATTCTTGCAGAATTTTTTTCCGGCCGCAGCAATGTCGAAGAATTGATGTTTACACGGATTCCTGATATTCAAGGTACAGCCATGAAATGGTCGCACTGGAAAATCCCCAATTCATCGCTACCTCGGAGATGCTGTGTCCCATCGCTCGTGTGCCGACTATAACACCACTTAAATCTTGATAACCTGCCAGTGTAGCAGCAGTAACCGATCTAACAACTGCGCCAGACACTTGTCGTGTTATATAGGCATTGCCGACCGCAGTGCTGTATTCTGCGTGTTTAGATATCTTTGTATGCCTATGCCAGTTTCTTTGGTGCTTCAGTGTATCTGATAATGTTAACAGTCTGTTGCCACTGCGAACAGTTGCCGATCTTCCTACATTCCGCGTAGAGTCTTCTGACGTCCGCTCCCAACACCAAACAGCGGCCGCCATTGTTCTGGAACCGTGCTGCAGAGGTACGAGGTGTATGGTAGAGGACTCGCTTTGATGTGTTGGCCACGAAATCGCCCGATCTGACGCCGATGGCACGGATCTGTGGTGTTATCGGGCGACCGCTAGGGATGGCGGTTATCGCTGAAACAACCGGTTTCCGGTTATATCGTTCTTTCTTTCCCACGCTAGTTTAACGTGACTCTTCAATCCGCTAGAAATAACTAGTTTCTGATTTTCGGTTTTATATCCCTATTATTTCCTGCAGTAAACGTAGAAATAGAACCAAAGATTAAGAAATCTTGACTCTCTCAGTATCATGTTATGTAGAAACAAAACGTTAAATTAAATAGGCAAATAAAAGAAAACTTAGCCCCTCCACCGTTTACCGCTTTAGTCGAAAAGTAATAGGTGGTTGTTTTACTACAAAAAATCTCCAAAATTCTTCTACTGATTCCAGTTTTTTGAGACTCTGCTCATAACTCATGTTGGATTTGGGGATCATATCAGCGTTTGACCATTACGAATATTCAGTGCTAAAGTATGAAAACTGAGGTTGAATAACTCTGTTTTTTATGTTATTCTGTCCGTATTCAAGGACTGTAAGCAGATAAAGCCTTAATACGTAGACACAGGCGGTAGATCAGCTACTTTTTATTTTTATTGTGTAATATCAATCAATTATTGTTAAGTTTTTAATTTATTACTGTTACCATGATTTCCTTCCTGTTTTATTATTTTATAGAAACGGCAGACAAATCTTTAATCTTTTAAAACAAATGCAGCATTATACGTTATTGCTACGTCACTTGGTAAAAATATTTTCAGACTAGGGTTGGTGCCGTTCTGCAACACAACGGATGTCCGGCGACGAAGCGAAAAACCATCGTAGAGACCAGGTTGGGGGGGGGGGGGGGGCGGCGAGTCCTGCACGCTGCACGTACCTCAAGCCACGAGACACACGGCAACAGGTACGGTATTGTCGAGCAATGCTGCACCAACTCTTATGCCATTGTTTATCCCTGGTTTCTGTCGGCAATGTTATTAAATGACCACAGATTGCTTTACCCATTTTCTGTAATAACGCAATATTTCAAGAGCAATGCAAATTTTACGAATAAAAATTGGCTTCTTTACTTTAGAAACATGTATTTAAAGACGAAACATTTTTGCCCTGCTGCTATGACTAATTCAGCTTTCTTTTTACTCGGTTGTCAGTAAAAATACGAGTCGTAGCCGAGACCCAACAAATACCGAAAAATACTGGTTATTGATCGGTTTTAACCGGCTAGCCGGCCAGTGTGGCCGAGCGGTTCTAGGCGCTTCAATCTGGAATCGCGCGACCGCTACGGTCGCATGTTCGAATCCTGCCTCGGGCATGGATGTGTGTGATGTCCTTAGGCTGGTTAGATGTAAGTAGTTCTAAGTTCTAGGGGACTGGTGACCTCAGATGTTAAGCCCCATAGTGCTCAGAGCCATTTGAACCATTTTAACCGGTCGGTTTTCCCTATCCCTAGCGCCAGATCGGCGTCCACAAACCCCCTAATTTGTGGTAAACGCGTGAACTGGCGGCGCACACCTCCGGATACCTGTCAACGACTCGTGGACTCCTCGCCAGTGTATTGCATTCCACAGGTGGCGCCATACGCTATTAAGCAAGTGGTCATTACGCTTCCCCTCATCAGCGCACCTCTTCAGTAATAACAGCCCGATAACCAGCACTTCCTCGACGTTCCCCCGGAGCTGTTTCAACATCCCGCAAGCCTGCCCTGTTACGAATGACGTGGAAGAGGGCCACTCCTACTTGTTATAACTGATTTCATTCTTCCAATCCATATGTGGCACAAGCAAACCAGTGCTTAACAGTATTGGTGAAAAACAGTTCGGTTGCAATTTTAGTTTTTTTATTTTTCAACGACGCGTTTCGCCTTATTTAGGCATTTTCAGGTTATCTTTTCTAGATGAACGCGAGAGGTACCAAGATCTGCATAACGCGTTCCCGTTCACAGGAGCGAGTAACAGATTAAGTGAGGGCTCAGGTACCTGCAGATCTTGGTGCCTCTCGCGTCCATCTAGAAAAGATCGTCTGAAGATGCCTAAATAAGGCGAAACGCGTCGTTGAAAAATAAAAAACTGCAACTGCAACCAAGACTGTTTTTAACCAATACAATAATTGATTTCATCTACATTTATGGTACATGATGGGCATGGCCAGGAATGAGAGTGGCAGTAGTGGGAACACTGGACTGCCAAGCACTCAGAAAAAACAGCGTTTCTGGCGCGGTTCAGCCATATCCATTGATCGGCCAGAACATTATGACCACCTATCTAATAGCAGGTATGTGCTCCTTTGGTACAGGAAACAGCGGCGACGCGTCGTGGCGTGGGAGCAATATGAGGCCTCGGTAGGTCGCTGGAGGGAGTTCGCACCACTTCTGCACACCCACAAGGCACCTAATTCCCGTAAATCCCGTGGAGTTGGGCGATGAGCTGTGACGTCACGATCAATAACATCCCAGATGTGTTCGATCGAGTTCAGATCTGGCGAGATGGTGGGCCAGAACATCATGTGGATCTCGCCGCTGTGTTTCTCGAATCACTCCGTCACATGGCGCGTTATCTTGTTGAAAAGTGCCACTGCAGTCGGGAAACATGACCCTCATGAAGAGGCGTATGTGGTGTGCAACCAGTGTACGATACCCCTTGGCCGTCACGTTGCCTTGCAGGAGCTCCACTGGACCCACGGATGCCCACGTGACTGTTCCCTAGAGCATAACGGAGCCGCTGCCAGTTTGTCTCCACCCCGCAGTACAGGTATCGGGGAGCTGTTCTCCTGGAAGACGACGGATTCGCCCCCTCCCATCGGCATAATGACGAGGGTATCGGGATTCATCAGACTGTACAACGCTCTGCCACTGCGCCGACCTCATGTGCCGATGGTCACGTGCCCATTTCAGTCATACTTGCCAATGCCACAGTGCCAAAGCCTGTCGTTAGAAGTGTTGGCTGCACTGTGTGTTCAGACAAACTTGTACTCAGCCCAGCACTAAGGTCTGATGCTAGTTCCGCCACAGTTTGCCGCCTGTCCTGTTTTACCAGTCTGGCCAGCCTACGACGTCCGACGTCTTTAATGAGAGGTGGCCGCCCAACCCCACAACCTCTGCACGGGGTCTGACCTTCGTTCCGCCACGTGTTGAAGACACTCGCCACAGCACTCCTCGAACACCCGACAAGTCGTGCAGCTTCCTAAATGCTGTTGCCGAGCCTCCGGGTCACCACAACCAGCCCTCGGTCAAACTCACACAGATTGCGCGCCTTCCCCATTCTACACACGGACAGCACGCTCACTAATACTACATGCACCGTGCGTGTGTCTGACTTGCAGTTATTTCTCGGCAGATGACGCTGCTGTAGCTTGGACGGATTTGTATCGATGGTAGGTCGGAGATCATTGTGTGTTGGCTGATCAGTGTCTGTTCGCGTAATTTCCAGGGACCGGCTGACGCGAAGGGGTGAGGTTGAGTCTCTACGAGGAAAGTTTTTTTTTCAGTTATTACGTCACTCCCATCGCAAACAAACCGAAATAATGATCAGTATTTCGTATTTACTAATATTTAAGGGGCTCCGGAACGCCCTATACTTGCAATGTTAAAATAACGCTTATAAATTACATCTTTCCTCACAAAGTATTTGAGGTAGGAAGTTGAACTTTTTACAGATTATTTATTGGAATATGGGCTACAACTTAACACAGGGATTTTACAAAATTTTAGTTCAGTTATTAAAGATGATTTTTTTTTCAATTGTAATGAAAATTCACAACATTTTTTTGCAATTTTTTATTTATATATTCAAAAATATACAGTTTTTTTGGAAAAAGGCTGTGTTAAATTATGCAGAAGGTACTGTGTAACATTTACTGAAAGTTTGAAACAAATATGTTTGGAAGATCCTTACGAAACATGTAATTAGTATGAGAAAATAAAAGTTTTGGGAATCGAGCGACAAAGATTGGATTAACTTTTTAGTGCATTCCAGGTCCATAGGATGGATTATCTTCATCCTCTGCAAACTCCTCCTCCAGCTTCCTCTTGTTCCTCCCCCTGTTTACTCTTGCTTGTATTTCTAGACTCTTTACAGCCCTGTCTGCAACCCGAAGGCGTTCCTTGTCTAAAGCAAGCATCGCTCGTACCATGTTAGAACCCATCTTCATTCCCATATTTCTAAATACCTTGCACCTTACAATGTTGCCATCATTGAAAGTCGCAACAGCAACTTTACTTTTACTCATTATTATACTTCAACAAAACAGAGACTCAAGGAACAGAATTGCGAATATTTTTGAGGTAACGACAGAGTAAATAAACATGAAACAATCGACAATCACACCAGCGATATATATTGAACCATCACAGGTTAGCCACAACACATACTTTATCTCACATCTCTAAAATGTACCTGATGAACACGGACGTTAATAATAACACCATTTGACAGCAGTTTAACAGCGCCACAGTGGGTCACGCCCATGTAGAACACATTTCAAAAAAATTTTTAAAAATAGTTGAATAAATTACATATCTATTAAAAGGTAATAGTCTGCAGATTCTGAAAACGCAAGAAAGTAAAAATTGAACTTTTCATGATTTTGAGCCTTTCCGGAGCCCCTTAAGAAAAGGCATGGAAAGGAAAGGAAAGGAAAGGGAAAGGAAAAGGAAAATTTGGCACAGCAAATATATTTCCAGGAAGGGGTTGTAAGTCGTACGCGAGAACTTTTTATATAAAATTAGACCTTTCTTTTTAGCTGCAACACGAGGTCGCGTAAGAGGAGCGGAACCGCTGTTGAACATAGTATTTGAAACTTTTAACGCTGCTGATTAGAGCGGTAGAGACACTTACACTTGCTGTTCAGTAATTCACGTTTATTGACGCGTTTCGAGATGAAATCATTATCACAACTTTTAAAAAGGACGTGGAACTCTTCATATTCAATATGGTGTCCTGTTTGAGCTGAGTGCTCCAGACTAGAACTCTGTCAGCTCACGCGTGACGCAGCACTGCGTATAAAGAATTCTTACATGTTGTGATGAAACTCTCAATAAATGTGAATTACTGAACACCAAATGTTAAAAAAAATTCATCAGAAGTCTTACGAGTTTTATAAAATGAGATACTTTTCTTATTCTACTATTGATGATTTACACGTGCTGGGGTGTCATCCACCGACAAAATAGGGAAGGCAGTAATTTTCTCAGCATCTTGCACACGATATAGACGCCACATTTTTATAATTATGAGGTTATTCGTTTCTGTAGAAAAATAAACTTGGTTTCCATTCATAAAAGGTTCTCTCTCAGCACAGATTGGCAAACAACTACAAGTAACGCACGATTTTGACAAATATTAGCGAGGATAGCTGATCTACAGTGGAATGTATTTCGATGAACTCTTCTAGGAATGCGATTACTTTTTCTCTCCAGATGAGAGAGATTATTGCTGATTTACAGAGGCCAGTAACTGCCAAACATGTACGACAAATTTTGGCAGCTGACAAATATCTTACATTCGAGAAATGACTGAGAAAGCTGCTCTAACACCCAATGCAAACAGGCTGAAGTTTGCTGAGAAACATCACTTCAGGATGCAATAAAGTGATCTTCAGTGAGGAGATGAACTTTAATTTAGACGGGTAGGATGGCCTTTATTTTTGGGCAGCACTAAAGGTAAACCTCAAATTGCTTGGCTGAACATTAGAATGAACTGTAATATGTACACTCAGATTCTAGAGGCAGAATTGATTAGAATGTTTGAAGACCAAGTGGACGAATGTCTAACGTTTCAACAAGATAATGCATCTGCCCAGATTTCTGCACAACAAAAAAGTGGTTGGAAGGTAAAAGTATCGATGGCTTGCCCGGATTTCGTAGCCAAATGTGAACTCTGTGCAAAACCTTTGGGTAATACTTGCAAGACATGTTTATCGCAACGGAAGACAATTTGAGGCCGTGTGTGAGCTGAAAAGTGCGATACGAGAAGAGTAGCCGACAGTTTCAATGCAAGAATTACAAACCCCAACAGAATCAACGCCAAAGAGAATTTTAGAGCTAATTTCGACACTGTTCCTCACAAGCGTCTTCTAACCAAACTGTGTGCCTACGGAATATCGCCTCAGTTGTGCGACTGGGTTCGGGATTTCCTGTCGGAAGTCGCAGTTCATAGTAATAGACAGAAAGTCATCGAGTAAAACAGAAGTAATATCCGGCAGTCCCTAGGGAAGTGTTCTAGGCCGTCTATTGTACCTGATCTATATTAACGATATGGGAGACAATCTTAATAACCGTCATAGATTGTTTGCAGATGATGCTGTCATTTAATGTCTTGTAAAGTCATCAGATGACTAAAATGAATTGCAAAATGATTTAGATAAGGTATCTGTATGGTGCGAAAAGTGGCAATTGACCCTGAATAAAGAAAAGTGCGAAGTTATTCACATGAGTACTAAAAGAAATCAGCTAAATTTCGATTAAGCGATAAGTCACACAAATCTAAAGGCTGTAAATTCAGCTAAATACTTATTGATTACGATTACAAATAACCTGAATTGCAACGATCACATAGATAATGTTGTGGGTAGAGCAAACCAAAGACTGCGGTTCATTGGCAGAACACTTAGAAGGTGCAACAGGTCTACTGAAGAGACTGCTTACACCACGCTTGTCCGCCCTATTCTGGAGTATTGCTGTGCGGTGCGGGATCCGCATCAGATGGGACTGGAGGATGATATCGAAAAAGTACAAAGAAGGTTCAAAAAATGGCTCTGAGCACTATGGGACTTGACATCTGAGGTCATCAGTCCCCTAGAACTTAGAACTACTTAAACCTAACTAACCTAAGGACATCACACAACACCCAGTCATCACGAGGCAGAGAAAATCCCTCACCCCGCCGGGAATCGAACCCGGGATACAAAGAAGGGCAGCTCGTTTTGTATTATCGCGAAATAGGGGAGATAGTGCCACAAACATGATACGTGAATCGGAGTGGCAATCATTAAAACAAAGGCGTTTTTCACTGCGATGGGATCTTCTCATGAAATTTCAATCACCAGTTTTCTCCTCCGATTGCGGAAACATTCTATTGGCACCCACCTACATAGGGAGAATTGATCATCACGATAAAATAAGAGAAATAAGGGCTCGCACAGAAAAATTTAAGTGTACGTTTCTCCGTTCGATGGTGGTGGTGGTGGTGGTGGTGGTGAGGGTGGTGATGATGATGATGATTGGTTTGGGGAGCACTCAACTGCGCGGTTATCAGCGCCCATACAAATGCCCAACCTTTGCTCAGTGCAATCACGCCAGTTTCATGAATGATGATGGAATGATGAAGGCAACACAAACACACAGTCATCTTGCGGCAGGTGAAAAATCTCTGACCCACCGGGAATCGAACCCAGGACCCCGTGCGCAGTTCGAGATTGGAACGGTATGAAGATGGTTCATTAAAGCCTCTACCAGGCACTTTACTGTGAATAAGAGAGTAATCATGTAGATGTAGATAAATTAGGAAGATCGGAGGTTGGGCAAAGCACTATTAATGTAATAACACAATAAAATTGCTAAGAAGGTCTAGGCTTCCATTCAGTCCCTTATTGACCAGTCTGGTGTGGCAGTTGAAGGCAGCAAAGTTGAAGCTGAAGTTTTAAACTTCACGTTCAAGAAACCGTTCACAGAGTGAAATCCTACAAACATACCGTCATTTGACCATCGGACAGACTCCCGTATGGAAGACATTGTAACACGCATCCCTGGCGTAGAGAAACAACTGAAAGGCTTGATAGCAAATGAATCACGAAGTCCGGATGCAATACCACTTCGATTTTACAGAGGTGTTCTCTACGGCACTGGCGCGCGGGGTAACCACGCGGTCTGCGGCGCCTTGCCACGGTTCGCGCGGTTCCCCCCCGTCGGAGGTTCGAGTCCTCTTTCGGGCGTGGTTTCTGTGTGTGTGTGTGTGTGTGTGTGTGTGTGTGTGTGTGTGTGTGTGTGTGTGTGTGTGTGTATACTGCGAACTATGGCTAAAGGGCACCCTGCAGATTCCACATTTCTAGATTCCCGGAAAGCATTTAACATGCTGCCTCATTGAAGGCTCTTAATGGTACCACCGTATGGAGTAAATTCACAGATATGTGAGTGGCTCGAAGACTTCTTACGTAACAGAACCGAGTGTGTTGTCCTCGACGGCGAATGTTCATCAGACACAAGGGTATGGTCAGGAGTCCCCAGGGAAGTGTGATAGGACCGCTGTTGTTCTCTGTATACATAAACGATTTGGCGAACAGGGTGGGCAGCAATCTGCGGTTGTTTGCTGATGATGCCGTGGTGTACGGTGAGGCGCCGAAGTTGAGTGAGTGTATGGAGGAACAAGGCGACTTGGACAAAATTTTTAGTTGGTGTGATGAATGGCAACTAGCTCTAAATGTGGAAAAATGTAAGTTAATATGGATGAGTAGGAAGAACAAGCCCGTAATGTTCGAATATAGTATTACTAAAGTGCGCGTCATTTATGACGGCGGCCGAGTTTAGGTTCGTTCTGCGCATCTGACGTCACAAAACACAGTCAGCCAATGAACAGAGAACGACGTTGCCAGAGCTCGACTGCAGTGCACAGCACGGACGAGTGTCTTCAGTTTTAGAAACGTTCAGTCATAAATAAAGTAATAGAACAAAAGCAATGTGTTGATAGCAGACTTTCATTTATAGAAAGTTTGGAAAAAGCATTCTTTATATCAATTGCTTCATATTATATTAATTAATTAAACCAAACAAGCAATAAGCCTCGTAATAGCGATAGCAAGGAAAGGTGTTTGTATCATTCTCACTAACCTCTTTTTCGCAATACAGAACAGTGGTAAT
The DNA here is from genome assembly GCF_023864275.1 of Schistocerca cancellata. Lineage (NCBI taxonomy): Eukaryota > Metazoa > Arthropoda > Insecta > Orthoptera > Acrididae > Schistocerca > Schistocerca cancellata. The sequence goes on from NC_064637.1 coordinate 128,732,116, forward strand.
TGTTTATTTCCTATTGTACTTCGACGAAACATGAGTGATTCATAATCACACCAAGAGTGTTTGTCGGTATTTTGCGTTATAGTTTAAAGTCCTCCGGGAGCTGTTTTTAAGGACGAGCTGTGTTAGCGCAATGGTTAAAGTGTATGGTTGCTAAGTGAAATGTTCTGAGTTCAAACCTTGTTGGGTGCTTAATATTTTCTTTAGTTAAAAACAATATCGAAGTGTCTTACTTCATGAATGTTATTCGTTTGAATGTAATTTTTTGAAATTTCTAATGGCAGCTAACATCGACCATACGGAAAGTATATGTTATGGACTTTTATCTCTGCAAACTCTTCAAAATTTCGTACAATGGTTTACTACATCTAATGCTGATCAAATACTGCGTTGAACATCGAAACAAAATTAAGTCATTTATGGGGGGAAAGGTATCAGTCAAGATGATGTGTAAAAATCAAATTTTTGGGCCAAATAGTTTTTGTGAACGATCAGTTCAATGATGACAAAATCGCGCACATCGCGGAATGCGGGGAGCACGTCTCTGTAGCAGCGAAAGGGTTAATGCGGCCGTGATGGCTTTACTTCATAAACTGCGCGCTCCCCCCGAAACGTAAGTTTGCGAACTATACTATGGCGCTGCTTCTCTTGGCGCGAACAACTGGCAACGCAGCAATCTCCCGCGTCTGGGCGGGCATGCGCGAACCGCCAAGATAAAAGAATTGAACTATAGTGTCCTTGACACATTCAAGTCGTTTAAATATCTGGGCGTGATGTTGTAAAACGATATGAAATGGAACGAGAATGTGAGGACTGAGGCAAGGAAGGCGAATTGTCGACTACAGTTCATTGGCAGAATTTTGGGTAACAGTGGTTCACCTGTAAAGGAGACCGCATATAGGTTCAAATGGCTCTGAGCAATATGGGACTTAACATCTGTGGTCATCAGTCCCCTAGGACGTAGAACCACTTAAACCTAACTAACCTAAGGACATCACACACATCCATGCCCGAGGCAGGATTCGAACCTGCGACCGTAGCGGTCACGCGGTTCCAGACTGTAGCGCCTAGAACCGCACGGCCACACCGGCCGGCCCGCTTATAGGTCTCTGGGGCGACCCATTCTTGAGTGATGTTCGTGTGTTCGGGATCCGTAGCAGGTCGGATTGAAGAAAGACGTCGAAGCAGTTCAGACGCGATAAGTTCGAACAACACGCAAGTGTTACGGAGGAATGCCGGACATTTGCCACACTTGCCCCTTCGCCAGGTAGCGATCCCTCAGGTAAGGGACGCCCTTCCTCGTACTACTTCTGTCCGCTTTCAAACCGCCGCCTCCACATCTTACTCGATACAACTGTTGTGGATTGGCAAGAGAGCCAACCCACTATGAGAGGAAGCCGAAAGGCACGCGTTTTAGCTCACGCAAGCTGATGTGAGGTCTGGAACAGGTCAAGGAAATGAGACTAGCAAAAAAGGACGTAGCTGTGGAATACTTAACTTTAATCCATAAATGGTGAACATCGCTCTTGACGGTACATATTTTACAGCATCAATAGTAACTGGTAATGGCGCCTTGCTAGGTCGTAGCAAATGACGTAGCTGAAGGCTATGCTAACTATCGTCTCGGCAAATGAGAGCGTATTTTGTCAGTGAACCATCGCTAGCAAAGTCGGCTGTACAACTGGGGCGAGTGCTAGGAAGTCTCTCTAGACCTGCCGTGTGGCGGCGCTCGGTCTGCAATCACTGATAGTGGCGACACGCGGGTCCGACGTATACTAACGGACCGCGGCCGATTTAAAGGCTACCACCTAGCAAGTGTGGTGTCTGGCGGTGACACCACAAAAACCACTACGTAAGGGACCTTCTTCTTCGACATCTTGGCAAAATACAGAGCTTTTCCGAAATCGAAATATTTATATCTTTTGGGAAACGAAAGCAATTCCGATGATTATGTCAGTATGTAATTAGTTCTGCCAAGTATAAATAAAGAACCCTCTGTCTGTACGGTAGCTTCCTTTCACGCTTACTGATTGCGATAGAAACAGTCCATCGGCATGGGAGCAACAAGAAAGGAACGATGTAAAGAGAATGCGAATGTACGCCAACCATTTCTTTTTGACCGCTACATTTGTGCCTTCTTTAATTACTACAACTGCATACCCAAAAGACAATAAGGAAAGAAGAAATGGGTATGGGAATGTTTGAAAACAAGGACGACATACTCCATATTAATTTACTCAAAATCAGATATCAAAAATGGCTCTGAGCACTATGGGACTGAACATCTATGGTCATCAGAACTTAACTACTTAACTTAGAACTACTTAAACATAACTAACCTAAGGACATCACACAACACCCAGTCATCACAAAATCAGATATCCCTTGCGGCGAAACATTAGTTAATAAAGTGTAGCTGGACAATGTTCAAAACATGACTGAAGGTACGTTCATGAACAGAGATAAGAACATCTATGGTTGACATGTCATATAAAGTCGACGTACAATTTTAAAATGTTAGAAATAAGGAAATGAAGTAATACAGAATGCTATACTTGTACCGTACGTTGTTGTTCTACATTGTTTAGCTCTGGTATTTACAGGGTCACAGAGAAAGCATCCTAGATTTTGGAGGGAAAAGCCGTAATTGTAATGATCTCCACTACAACAGAAACAAGAAGCTCAACTTAAGGAAAAATAATGTAATGTGTGAAAGTGTGTTCCAGCTCACAAGCGACATTGAAGCAGGTAGTTCCTGTGACTTAATATGGACAGAGGTTATATTCAACAACCGGAATAAACTAATAACTGGCTCCTTTTACCAACCCCCGGTCTCAGATGAAACAGTTGCTGAACATTTCAAAGAAAACTCGAGTCTCATCGCAAATAGGTACCCCTACTCATACAATTACAGTTCGCAGTGACTTCAATCTACCTTTCGTATGTTGACAAAAACACATTTTCAGACCATACTGTAGATAGAAAACAACTTCCATAATTCTTCTAAATGCTTTTTATAAACTTATTTTGAACAATTAGTTCACGAGGCCATTCAAATTGTAAATGGTTACGAAAACACACTTGACTTCTTAGCCACAAATAATCCTGAGCATCACGACGGGTGCCGGAATTAGTGAACACACAGTCGTAGCGAGGCTCAATTCCGTAACAAAGAAATTCACCAAAACTAAACGCGAAATATTAAAAGCAACTAAAAATTAGTCGACATCTTTCTAAGAGACAGGCTCCAATCCTTCCAAACTATGTAAGTGAAGACCATATATGTGGCGTAAGTTCAAAGAAATAGTATCAACAGCACTCGAGATATTCATACCAAATAAATTAATAAGAGACTGAACTGATCCCCCATGCTACACAAAACTCGACAGAAAGCTGCTGCATGAGCACCGATAAAGGCACGTATAATTTACACGAGCGCAAAATCTCCAAAATTGGCGAAGTTTTACTGTGGCTCGAAATTGTTGCGGCTTCCAATGCGAGATGCATTTAATAGTTTCCACAACGAAACTCTCTCTCGAAATGTGGCGAAAAATCCAGAGAGATTCTGGTCCTACGTTAAGAAAACCAGCGGAAAGGCTCAGTAAGCACCTTTACTGCGGGTCGGGTGGCGAGTGAGGAGGAGGAGGAGGAGGAGGAGGAGGAGGGGGGGAGATACAAGGGACCCAACCCCCTCAGAGCAGGTAAAATCGTGGCAAATGTCCGGCGTGGCAAATGCCCGCACACCGTTACGGAGATAGTTCGGGAACACAAATGGGAATCCCTGAGGGAAGGCAACGTTCTTCTCGAAAAACACTATTGAAAAAATTTAGAGAACCGTCATTTGAAGGTGACTGCTGAACGATTCTACTGCCACCAACGTACATTTTGCGTAAGGAACACGAAGATACGAGAAATTAGGGCCCATACGAAGGCATGCAGACAGTCGCTTTTTCCTCACTATTTGCAAGTGGAACAGGAAGGGAAACGTCTAGTTGTGGTACAGGGTACCCTCCGCCACGCACCATACTGGGCTTTCAGAGTATCTGTGTACTCGTAGATGTACGAGGTGCATTCAAGTTCTAAGGCCTCCGATTTTTTTTCTAATTAACTAATCACCCGAAATCGATGAAACTGGCCTTACTTCTCGACGTAATCGCCCTGCAGACGTACACATTTTTCACAATGCTGACGCCATGATTCCATGGCAGCGGCGAAGGCTTCTTTATGAGTCTGTTTTGACCACTGGAAAATCGCTGAGGCAATAGCAGCACGGCTGGTGAATGTGCAGCCACGGTGAGTGTCTTTCATTGTTGGAAAAAGCCAAAGTCACTAGGAGCCAGGTCAGGTGAGTAATCACTTCAAAGCTGTTATCACGAAGAAACTGTTGCGTAACGTTAGCTCGATGTGCGGGTGCGTTGTCTTGGTGAAACACCACACGTGCAGCCCTTCCCGGACGTTTTTGTTGCAGTGCAGGAAGGAATTTGTTCTTCAAAACATTTTCGTAGGATGCACCTGTTACTGTAGTGCCCTTTGGAACGCAATGGGTAAGGATTACGCCCTCGCTGTCCCAGAACATGGACACCATCATTTTTTCAGCACTGGCGGTTACCCGAAATTTTTTTGGTGGCGGTGAATCTGTGTGCTTCCACTGAGCTGACTGGCGCTTTGTTTCTGGATTGAGAAATGGCATCCACGTCTCATCCATTGTCACAACCGATGAAAAGAAAGTCCCATTCGTGCTGTCGTTGCACGTCAACATTGCTTGGCAACGTGCCACACGGGCAGCCATGTGGTCGTCCGTCAGCATTCGTGGCACCCACCTGGATGACACTTTTCGCATTTTCAGGTCGTCATGCAGGATTGTGTGCACAGAACCCACAGAAATGCCAACTCTGGAGGCGATCTGTTCAACAGTCATTCGGCGATCCCCCAAAACAATTCTCTCCACTTTCTCGATCATGTCGTCAGACCGGCTTGTGCGAGCCCGAGGTTGTATCGGTTTGTTGTCACACGATGTTCTGCCTTCATTAAACTGTCGCACCCACGAACGCACTTTCGACACATCCATAACTCCATCACCACATGTCTCCTTCAACTGTCGATGAATTTCAATTGGTTTCACACCACGCAAATTCAGAAAACGAATGGTTGCACGCTGTTCGAGTAAGGAAAACGTCGCCATTTTAAGTATTTAAAACAGTTCTCATTCTCGCCACTGGCGGTAAAATTCCATCTGCCGTACGGTGCTGCCATCTCTGGGACGTATTGACAATGAACGCGGCCTCATTTTAAAACAATGCGCATGTTTCTATCTCTTTCCAGTCCGGAGAAAAAAAATCGGAGGCCTTAGAACTTGAATGCACCTCGTATAAGACAGTGAGTGAGTGCCTTTCCACCAACTTCCATCCGGGAAATGCAAACACATTATTTTGTTACTCGCGTTATGGAAGAAACTACGTTACACTGATTTCCATTGCTGTATGTTGTTGACTAGGCGAGAGTACGAAACTGCACATAATTCATTCGTAATCTTTGTTTTTAAACTGCGCAGAAGAGAAATGCTATGATTTGCTGTTTATGACCTCTAGAACCAACTGTCTCTGTAACATACCCACACACGACAGACTCATATTTGTAAGCAGCAATGCATATACTCTGACCAGTTTCAATTCCGACAGAAAGCAATCGCTGATGCGAGTATCTAACAAATTAAATCTATTCGCTTCCCTTGCAACCGGAACATTGGTCATTGGTCATCGGCAGGAATTACCGAAGCCCTGCTATCGCACCGGTAATGGAATAATTTTGTACAAGTCATTTTCAACATATTTTCTTTCACCTACGTAGGATCGCTGAAAAATATGAAGTTCCAACAAAATGGTGACATTTTGAAACAAATGTAATTTTCTTCGCCCAAAAATCGAGACGTAACCGTGCATCGAAAACAGAGATTTGAATGTACCGCAAAACGGATACGTACGCTAATCGAGAAATTTACAATACTGGTGTCAATTTGCTATCGAAACCCTGTGTACTATTCTGACGTTCGTCCACAGCTCGTGGTCTCGTGATCGCAATCTCGCTTCCCGAGCACGGGTTCGATTCCCGGCAAGCCTCAGGGATTTTCACCTGCCTCGACATGACTGTGTTGTCCTCATCATTTAATCATCATTCATTCAAGTGGCGTGATTGGACTGAGCAAAGGCTGGGAATTTGTACGGGCGCTGATAACCGCGCAGTTGAGCGCCCTACAAGCCAAACATCATCATCATCATCATCAAGTTACGTTTCCCGCCAATTTCGAAAATACTGTTCCGAGAAAAACGCGATTGAAGTTCAGTTACATTTTTTGCAGTTGAGTTAAACATAACGCTGGGCAGCGATCCCTGGATCTTAGGATTCCTTCCAGATCCAAAAGGAGGTCCTCCTTCATCTCCACCTTGTCCGTGGCAATGGCAGTCCTGTATCCCTCTTTCGCTGCTTCTGCCATCCGCTCATCCGCTCGCCCGATGCGCTCTTAGTCCGTTTTTGTGCACAAGCTGCAACAGGCTGCTCAAGTGTCACGTTTGTAGTTTCTATAATGCCTGTTACGCCTCGTGAAACTACATCTTGCCACATTGGCCACGTTGTCGACTTTTTTTTTCCTCCTACGCACTTTTCACAAATCTCAATTTGATATCAGACTTACGGCGTCCTTGCCGAGCTTGAGATGAACACTAGAAAACACTTTGAGAAAAAAGACCTTGAAATGATCAGAGAGGACTGCCCCCTTATGGAGAATGCCCGGATGTTTCCTTTGAAAAGAAAATGTCTGATTTCCCACTCCGTACCTCCCACTCTGTACCTCCCATGTCCCGAGATTCTGCTCCGATTTTGATAACGCCGTCGTCGACGAGACGTTAGAGCTTAATCTTCACATTCTCTCTCGCCGTTCTCCGTTCGTAGTGCGACAGATTGAGGGCTTGGCTTGGAGTCTTTCTCAGGTGTGGTGCAGAAATCGGATAAGCTCATTGGAAAGCGGGAGCCATTGAAACGACCTGGCGGAAGAAGTATTTGAGCATTGAAGGCACGTGGAATTTTTCTGAAACGTGGATGCCGTCTGAATAATATCGCTGACGTGAGTGGTGAATGAAAGGAAGGTGTGTGTGAGAGTGAGAGAGTGTGAGAGTGAGAGAGTGTGAGAGTGAGAGAGTGTGAGAGTGAGAGAGTGTGAGAGTGTGTGAGAGTGTGAGAGTGTGTGAGAGTGAGAGAGTGTGTGAGAGTGAGAGGGTGTGTGAGAGTGAGAGGGTGTGTGTGAGAGTGAGAGTGTGTGTGTGAGAGTGAGAGTGTGTGTGTGTGAGAGTGAGAGTGTGTGTGTGTGAGAGTGAGAGTGTGTGTGTGAGAGTGAGAGTGTGTGTGTGAGAGTGAGAGTGTGTGTGTGAGAGTGAGAGTGTGTGTGTGAGAGTGAGAGTGTGTGTGTGAGAGTGAGAGTGTGTGTGTGAGAGTGAGAGTGTGTGTGTGAGAGTGAGAGTGTGTGTGTGAGAGTGAGAGTGTGTGTGTGAGAGTGAGAGTGTGTGTGTGAGAGTGAGTGAGTGTGTGTGTGAGAGTGAGTGAGTGTGTGTGTGAGAGTGAGTGAGTGTGTGTGTGAGAGTGAGTGAGTGTGTGTGTGAGAGTGAGTGAGTGTGTGTGTGAGAGTGAGTGAGTGTGTGTGTGAGAGTGAGTGTGTGTGTGTGTGAGAGTGAGTGAGTGTGTGTGTGTGTGTGAGAGTGAGTGAGTGTGTGTGTGTGTGTGAGAGTGAGTGAGTGTGTGTGTGTGTGTGAGAGTGAGTGAGTGTGTGTGTGTGTGTGAGAGTGAGTGAGTGTGTGTGTGTGTGTGAGAGTGAGAGTGTGTGTGTGTGTGTGAGAGTGAGAGTGTGTGTGTGTGTGAGAGTGAGAGTGTGTGTGTGTGTGAGAGTGAGAGTGTGTGTGTGTGTGAGAGTGAGAGTGTGTGTGTGTGTGTGTGAGAGTGAGAGTGTGTGTGTGTGTGAGAGTGAGAGTGTGTGTGTGTGTGAGAGTGAGAGTGTGTGTGTGTGTGAGAGTGAGAGTGTGTGTGTGTGTGAGAGTGAGAGTGTGTGTGTGTGTGAGAGTGAGAGTGTGTGTGTGTGAGAGTGAGAGTGTGTGTGTGTGAGAGTGAGAGTGAGAGAGGGGGGGGGGGGGAAAGGGGCACGGTAAAGGCATAACCGTTATTGTGTTTTAAAATAGGATCGTAGTCTTCTACATCGAAACGCCATAGAAACTGGTATAGGCCTCCGTATTCAAATAGAAAGACATGGAAACAGGCAGAATACGGCGCTGCGGTCGGCAACGCCTATATAAGACAACAAGTGTCGGGTGCAGTTGTTACATCGGTTACTGCTGCTGCAATGGCAGGTTATCAAGATATAAGTGAATTTGAACGTGGTGTTATAGTCGGTGCACGAGCGATGGGACACAGCATCTCCGAGGTAGCGATGACTTGGGGATTTTCCCGTACGACTATTTCACGAGCGTACTGTAAATATCAGAAATCCGGTAAAACATCAAATCTCCGACATCGTTGCGAATGGAAGAAGCTCCTGCAAGAATGGGTGCCGGCCACTGTGGCCGAGCAGTTCTAGGCGCTTCAGTGCGGAACCGCGCTGCTGCTACGGTCGCAGGTTCGAATTCTGCCTCTGGCGTGGATGTGTGTGATGTCCTTAGGTTAGGTAGGTTTAAGACGTTCTACGTCTAGGGGACTGATGACCTCAGATCTTAAGTCCCATAGTGCTTAGAGCCATTTTAACCATTTTTGAAGAATGGGACCAAGAGCATCGTTCAGTATGACAGAATTGCAACTCTTCCGCAAATTGCTGCAGATTTCGGTGCTGAGCTATCAACAAGTGTCGAATCATTCAACGAAACGGGCTTTCGGAACCGAAGACCCACTCGTGTACCTTTAATGACTGCACGACATAAAGCTTCAACGCTGACATTGGACTGTTGGTTACTTGCCTCGTCGGGCGAGTCTCGTTTCGAATTCTGTCGAGCGGATGGACGTGTAGGAGTACGGGCACAGACTTATGAATCAATGGATCCAGCATGTCAGCAGTGGACTGTTCGAGCTTGTGGAGGCTCTGTAATGGTATGGGGCGTGTAAAGTTGGAGTGATATGAGACCCCTGATACGTCTAGATACGACTCTGACACGTGACACATACATAAACATCTTGTCTGATGACATCTATCCATTCATGTCCATCGTGGATTCCGACAGACTTGGGCAATTCCAGCAGGACAACGCGACACCTCACACGTCCAGAATTGCTGGGTGCTTCCAGGAACATTCTACTGAGTTTAAACACTTCAGATGGCCACCAAACTACCCAGACACGAACATTATTGAGCGTATCTGGGATGCATTGCTACGCACTGTTCAGAAGAGATCTCCACCCCCGCCTCCCCCCCCCCCCCCCCTACTCTTACGGCTTTATGTATAGCCCCGTAGGATGGATTCATAATGTCAGTTCCCTCCAGCACTACTTCAGACATCAGTCGATTCCATGCTACGGCCACGTGTTGCGGCACTTTAGCGTGCTGCTGGGGACCCTACACGATATTAGGCAGGTGTACCAGTTTCTTTGGCTGTTCAGTGTATGTCTACTAAGTTCATGAATGGTCAGCGTATGATTCGGAAATACCTCAAAATATCACAACTTCTTCAAAACTGCATTTTCTTGTCGCCATGTTGAAGTACTCTGCTCTCTACAATGGATTCATCGATGACTGCCTTCGTCTATTTTGCAATAATATTGATATTTCAGTCAGCAGTTCATTCGTCATATTTACGATACTTTTAAACGGTAAATGTCAAATTTCGCGGTATTTCGCTAAAAACCGCCAGTTTCCGATCATTTTTCGCATTCTTGTTTACGAGAAATTTTCGTCTCTTTGCTTATTGATCATCAGGATGTAGAGTGCAGAACCGATAATGCCAGAAACGGTTAACCTGGGGCAAATTCTAGTTGCCGGTTGCCTGTCTAAAAGCTTCCATGGCCAACTTGAATTTCATTTTCTGTGTTACTTATAATTATTTACGTAATGTAAAAGTTGGAAATGCTATCACAATCTTATCATCACGCCATCTAGACTTACGTTAACCTGGGATGTCTAACCCACGGCCCACGGCAAGTATCAGTGCGGTCCAAGACGAATGAATCTGTCGTCATACCAGTAAAAGAAACCCACTGAAGACCCAAAGAAACTGGTACACCAGGCTAATATCGTGTAGGGCCCTCGCGAGCACGCAGAAGTGCCGCGACACGACGTGGCATGGACTCGACTAACGTCTGAAGTAGTGTAACTGACACATGGGTCCTACAGGCCGTTAGAATACGAGGGGTGGAGATGTCTTCTGAACAGCACGTTGCTCAATAATGTTCACGTCTGGGGAGTTTGGTGACCAGCAGAAGTGTTTAAACTCAGAAGAGTGTACATGGAGCCACTCTGTAGCATTTCTGGACTTGTGGAGTGTCGCATTGCCCTGCTGGAATTGCCCAAGTCCGTCAGAATGCGCAATGGATATGAATCGATTCAGGTGATCAGAAGGATGCATAGGTATATGTCACCTGTCAGAATCGTATCTAGACGTATCAGGGATCCCAGACCATTCCAACGGCATACGCCCCATACTATTACAGAGCCACCACCATCTTGAACGGTCCCCTGCTAACGTGCAGGGTCCATGGATTCACGAGGTTGTCTCCATACCCGTACACGTCCATCCGCTCGATACAATTTGAAACGAGATTCGGCTTACCAAGCCACATGTTTCCAGTCATCAACATTCGAATGTCGGAGTTGGCAGACCCAGGCGAGGCGTGAAGCTTTGCGTCTTGCAGTCAGCAAGGGTACACGAGTGGGCCTTCAGCTCCGAAAGCCCATATCGATGATTTTTCGTCGAATGGTTCGCACGCTGACACTTGTTGATGGCCAAGCATTGAAATCTGCAGAATTTTCGGAAATTTCCCGTCCTTGCAGGATGTTTTTCCAGCAGCAGCGAAGTCTGAGATTTCATGTTTTACAAATTCCTGATATTCACGATATACTCGTGAAATGGTCGTACGGGAAAATCCCCACTTCATCGCTACGTCGGAGATGCAGTGTCCCATCGCTCGGGCACCTCTTATAACACTATGTTCAGACTCATTAAAATCCTGATAACCTTCCATTGTAGCACCAGTAACCGATCTAACAACTGCGCCAGACACTTGTATCATATAGGCGTTGCCGACCACAGCACCGATTCTGCCTGTTTACATATCTTTGTATTTGAATACGAATGCCTATACTAGTTTCTTTGGCGCTTCAGTGTATATTTCTGAGCAGAAACAATAATTTGGGCTCCTCTGATGGAGGATACGTTTCCGTCTTACGTGGTCCCATTAGTTAGGTACTGCTAACTCCGAAGAGCAGTGGGGATTTTTTAAAACTTTCCTCTCGCTTGAGATGAATTTTGTTTTCTGCAACAAGAGAGAGCCGCTGTCCGCAGAGCGACGTAAAGGTGTTTTCGCCTCGCCGAGCTCGAAACTGCACGTTCTGGCTGCGTCGCGAATTCATGAATGCGTCAGCTGCCTACATTTGCCTTCATCGCCTCCACCGAGCCATCTAGACGCTGCTCCCTTCGTTTCTCTGCAAAACACCGTCGGAAAATTACCACAGCGCAGAATGCGTTCTGAAACGAACTAAATTTACTGCAGTACGATGAACGGATCGATGTCAATGAAAACAGTGAAGAAGGAAAGGCAAGGGTTCATATCCGTGCAAGCCGTTGGGTATGGACACACCATAAGCTGCATAACTATAAAAATATTCGTGTTTTAAGTTGATGAGACCATCTAACTCGGAGAAATTTCCTCCGTCAAACCAGCAGCACCGAATGCAAGTGAAACTTTATTTTTTAGCAGGAGTTACTTTCCTGTTAACATGGACGACAGCTACATTTACACGACTGCTCTTCAGTTCACACTTTAAGTGCCTGGCAGAGGATTCTTTGAACCTTCTTCAGGCTATTTCTCTACCGTTCCACTCGCTAACAGCGCGTGGGAAAAATGAACACTTAAATCTTTCCGTACGAGCCCCCTCCTTGAAAAACACGACCACACCATAATACCACCGCCTCCGAATTTTACTGTTGGTACAACGCACACTGGCAGATGACTTTCACCGGGCATTCGCCATACCCACACCCTGTTATCGTTTCCCCACATAGTGCACCGTGATTCGTCACTCCAGTCAACATTTTTCCACTGTTCAGCCGTCCAATGTTTACTGTCCTTACACCAAGCGAGGTGCCGTTTGGCATTTACCGGTATAATGTGTGTCTTATGAGCTAAATCCAAGTTTTCTCACTTCCCTCCTGACTGTCATAGTACTTGCAGTGGATCCTGATGGAGTTTGGAATTCCTGTGTGATGGTTTGGATTGATATCTGCCTATTACACATTACGACCCTCTTCATCTGTCAGTCATCAGAAGAGGTCGGCCTGTAAGCTTTGGTGCTGTACGTGCCCCTACACGTTTCCATTTCACTATTACATCGGAAACAATGGACCTAGGGATGTTTCGGAGTGCGGAAATCTCGCGTACAGACGTATGACAGAAGTGACACCCAATCACCTGACCACGTTCGAAGTCCGTGAGTTCCGCGGAGCGCCCCATTCTCCTCTCTCACGATGTCTAATGGCTACTGAGGTCGCTGATATGGAATACCTGGCAGTAGATGGCAGCACAATGAACCTAATATGAAAACGTGTGTTTTTGGGGGCGTCCTAATACTTTTTATCATAGTGTGACACTCTCTCTCTCCCTTATTTCGCGTTAATACGAAACGAGCTTCTCTGAAACTTTTTTGATGTCCTCCGAGAATCCTCTCTGGTACGGATTGCATAGTGCGCAGCAGTACCCCACAAGAAGACGGACAAGCGTAGTGTCTGCAGTCTCTTTACTATACATGTTGCGTCTTCTGATTCTGTTGGCAATAGAACGCAGTCTCTGGTTTCCTTCCCCACAACATTATCTACGTTCCACCCTATGTTGTTCGTAATTGTGATCCCTAAGGATTTACTCGAATGTACAGCCTTAACATTTGTGTTATTTACCTTTAACCGAAATGTAGTGTATTCGTTTTAGTGTTCATGTGGATGACCATACTTTTCGTTATTTAGGGCCAGTTTCCACTTTTCGCACTATAAAGATATGTCATTTTTGTTCAGCTCATCACTTAACAAGATCGTAAATGACAGCATCATCTGCAAACAATCGAAGAGGGCTACTCAGATTGTCTCCTAAATCATTTATGTAGATCAGGAACAGCGGAAGGTCTATAAAGTGGCAAACGCCAAAAATTACTTGTGTTTTACTCATTGATTTTCGATTACTACGAAATGTGGCCTTTCTGTGACAGGAAATCACGAATCCAGTCGCACAACTGGTGCCATACTCCATAGGCACGCAATTTGATTTCAAGTCTTTCGTGGGGAATGGCGTCAAAAGCCTTCTGGAAATCTAGATATATGGAATCAGTTTGACATCACCTGCCGATAACACTCATTACTTCATGAGAATAATTTATCATTGACTGTCACGTTATTGTTCCTGTTAACCTTTCCATTTTCACTAGCAGAGAGAAATGTTTGTCACTATAGTGTGTCTGTTACTCTCGTTATTGATGACAAAGAGCGATGACAGTTGTTGCAGTAGGCAATGACAACTTGAGGTGTGTGAGATAAGTATTGGAGCGAGTATCTTAGGCCTTACGCACGATCTGTATGATAAATGTCACTAGTTTCGTGTGTCGTATACGACACAAGGGAAGCGAATAGATTTAATTTGTTAGATACTCGCATCAGCGATTGCTTTCTGTCGGAATTGAAACTGGTCAGAGTATATGCATTGCTGCTTACAAATATGAGTCTGTCGTGTGTGGGTATGTTACAGAGACAGTTGGTTCTAGAGGTCATAAACATGGTCCAGTGGTTACAGGGAGCGTTAGATGTGGATTTAAAAAAAAATTAAAAAAAGGATTTCTTAAACACAGAACCGTAAGGAATAAAACTATATCATCGGATTTAGAAATATTTTTTATTTTACTTGAAAAAGTGACGAAAATCGCCAATTTTTCATGCGTTCAATCGAGGGCTCTCCCTTAGGCGATTTAGACACACCAGGGGAAATCTAAGTTCGATGGTTCAAATGGTTCAAATGGCTCTGAGCACTATGAGACTCAACATCTTAGGTCATAAGTCCCCTAGAACTTAGAACTACTTAAACCTAACTAACCTAAGGACATCACACACACCCATGCCCGAGGCAGGATTCGAACCTGCGACCGTAGCAGTCCCGCGGTTCCGGACTGCAGCGCCAGAACCGCTAGACCACTGCGGCCGGCCCTAAGTTCGATGACTGGAAGGGGGTTTGAACTGCTGTTCGGAATGCGAGTCCCGTTCCTCACCGATGGCCCACAAGACGGGGGCCGGGGGGGGGGGGGGGAGGGAATAAGTACAACAAATCTCAAATCTACCACAAAAAATAAAAAAAGCAAAATTGGTTAATTCTTGTTGACTTATATTAACAACAGATTTTTCAAAATAAGTATTGATGTTTAAGTAGAGGCCAGAACTTGGAAATATCTTTTAGGACATACTTAGAAATACCAACCAATGCGTGTTACCACAAGGATGACAGGGTCGACGGTACTGCGAGTCCCCAACAAGAAAGATTTAAAACAAATTTCAATAATTTTTATTAACTTTTACTCAAAACATACTACACCGCATGAAAAAAAAAATCGTTGGCTACACCGTTTTAGAGATTTCCACTTCATTCAAGATGTTGAAATGGCTCTGAGCACTATGGGACTTAACATCTGAGGTCATCAGTCCCCTAGAACCTAGAACTACTAAAACCTAACTAACCTAAGGACATCACACACATCCATGCCCGAGGCAGGATTCGAACCTGCGACCGCAGCGGTCGCGCGCATTCAGACTGTAGCGCCTAGAACCGCTCGGCCACTTAAGCTGGCATTCAAGATGTATTGTTGCTTCAGTGCACGTGGAGTACAGGAAATGATTAAATTTACAGATTAACAACACAGCCGGTTCTGTGGCACCAGGTGTCCATCCATGCTGGAATACCCACAGTGGCACGTGGTGGAGTCTCAACGGGCGCCAATGGAGATGCTGACTAGCATCCAGTCGATCGCACAGATGGCGAATACGGCCACGTAGTTCTGTAAGAGTTGTTTGTTGACACGTCACATGCATCACTTCTCGTCCAAACATACCCCACACTAGTTCGATTGGTGACATGTCCGGAGACCGTGCTTGCCAGGGAAGTTGTGGCTGTTGATATACTTTCCGGGATGTGAGGTCGTGGTCCAAGAAATTTTCTGCTCCGTACGTTTCGTCCAGGACTGCGCTGGACTTCCTCAGAGGCGCTGCTCCGCTGAGTCTTGCCGACTGACTGGTCGGGTGTCTGAGAGCGACTTATATATTGTGAGAAAGGGGGGCGTGGTTCAGATGACACGTGATGAGCAGTGATAATCCATAGTAAAGATAAGGTTGACTATCGATTACCACCTTGTCAAAGATAAAAATTGTTAGCAATTTTGTAGAGCCACTGTCCATATATCGCTAAGTTTCATAGCCTCATCTTTCTTATTAAAATTATCGTGATGTTTATAAATTTCGATAGCTTCTCTATACAGCCGTGGATAGTAATTTAACGCTGTAGATAAAACTTCGGTATCCGAAAACTTCACTTGGTGGTTGCCTGGTTGAAGAGCATGTTCCGCTACAGCTGACTTTTCTATTTTTCCAAGTCGACAAAGACTTTTATGCTCTTTCAGTCGCGTGTTTACGTTTCTTTTGGTAGTACCAATGTAAACTTTACCACAGGTACACAGAATTTTATACACACCACATGTCGACAGGGGAGGGCGTTTATCCTTCACAGATCGTAGTACTTATTTTCTTTGTTGGTTTAAAGATCGGTTTTATGTCATGTTTTCGTAAAATCTTACCGTTCCGATCTGTTACTTTTTTAATAACAGGGAGAACTACTGTATTTTTCTGTCGTTGTGGTTCATTCTTATCTTTTGGGTTTCTGTTCCTTGGACGCAAAATTCTATTTATCTCTTTTCTAGAGTAGCCGTTTTTTTCAAAAGCCTGCTTCAGATGTTTCACTTCAGCATCCAAATGTTCAGGTGTGCATATCCGTTCCGCTCGATCGACAAGACTTTTTATGACACCTCTTTTTTGTTGAGGATGATGATTAGAATTTTTATGTAAATATCTGTCCGTATGTGTTGCCTTCCGAAAAACATTATATTCCAAGCTTCTATCGGGCCGTCTCATAACTAAGACATCCAAGAAAGATATTCTGTTTTCCTTTTCTATTTCCATGGTAAACCGTATTTTTGGGTGAATTTTATTTAGATAATCAAAGAAATCGTCCAAGGCCTTTCTGCCATGGGACCAAACCACAAATGTGTCATCTACATATCGATACCAACGAGATGGTTTGTTATTAGCTTTGTCTAAGGCAGATTGTTCAAATTTCTCCATATAAAGATTGGCAATCGCAGGGCCTAATTGCTACTCCATCAAGTTGTTCATAAAATTCATTATCCCACTGGAACTGACTTGATGTAAGACAATGTCTGAAAAGAACAGTCAAATCTTCTGGAAAAATATCCGCTATGAAAATCATAACTTCGTTAACAGGCATCGTTGTGAATAAGGACACAATGTCAAAACTTACAAGAGTATCTTCTGGGGCCAGAGTTAGTCCCTCTAGTTTTTCAATGAAATGACGCGAGTCTTTTATATATGAGTCAGTTTTTCCAATCAATGGTTGTAAACAAGTTGTTAAATATCTTGCTATTTCATAAGTGGGAGAATTGATGGCACTGACTATGGGTCTTAAAGGAAAATCTATTTTATGAATTTTAGGTACACCATACAATCGAGGACACATAGCTTCACTTTTCAATAAAGTTCTTTTATATTCTTTTCGGATAGAGGTAGATGACTTAATCAAATTATTAGTTTTCCTAAGTACACTGGCTGTAGGATCCCTCGCGAGTTTTTTATACTGTCCTGACGTTAAAAGGTACAAAATTTTCCTTCGGTAATCCTCTGTATTCATAACAACAGTAGCGTTCCCTTTATCTGCGGGAAGAACCACTATTTCTTCATCTGCATTCAAATCCTTAAGAGCCTTCCTCTCACCTTTTGTTAAATTACTTTCTAGAGGTCTGCTGTGGCTTAAAACTCTAGTGGTTTCAATTCGAATTGCATTCGCGGTTGCCTTAGGGATATTTCGTATACCTGCTTCTACACTCCTGGAAATTGAAATAAGAACACCGTGAATTCATTGTCCCAGGAAGGGGAAACTTTATTGACACATTCCTGGGGTCAGATACATCACATGATCACACTGACAGAACCACAGGCACATAGACACAGGCAACAGAGCATGCACAATGTCGGCACTAGTACAGTGTATATCCACCTTTCGCAGCAATGCAGGCTGCTATTCTCCCATGGAGACGATCGTAGAGATGCTGGATGTAGTCCTGTGGAACGGCTTGCCATGCCATTTCCACCTGGCGCCTCAGTTGGACCAGCGTTCATGCTGGACGTGCAGACCGCGTGAGACGACGCTTCATCCAGTCCCAAACATGCTCAATGGGGGACAGATCCGGAGATCTTGCTGGCCAGGGTAGTTGACTTACACCTTCTAGAGCACGTTGGGTGGCACGGGATACATGCGGACGTGCATTGTCCTGTTGGAACAGCAAGTTCCCTTGCCGGTCTAGGAATGGTAGAACGATGGGTTCGATGACGGTTTGGATGTACCGTGCACTATTCAGTGTCCCCTCGACGATCACCAGTGGTGTACGGCCAGTGTAGGAGATCGCTCCCCACACCATGATGCCGGGTGTTGGCCCTGTGTGCCTCGGTCGTATGCAGTCCTGATTGTGGCGCTCACCTGCACGGCGCCAAACACGCATACGACCATCATTGGCACCGAGGCAGAAGCGACTCTCATCGCTGAAGACGACACGTCTCCATTCGTCCCTCCATTCACGCCTGTCGCGACACCACTGGAGGCGGGCTGCACGATGTTGGGGCGTGAGCGGAAGACGGCCTAACGGTGTGCGGGACCGTAGCCCAGCTTCATGGAGACGGTTGCGAATGGTCCTCGCCGATACCCCAGGAGCAACAGTGTCCCTAATTTGCTGGGAAGTGGCGGTGCGGTCCCCTACGGCACTGCGTAGGATCCTACGGTCTTGGCGTGCATCCGTGCGTCGCTGCGGTCCGGTCCCAGGTCGACGGGCACGTTCACCTTCCGCCGACCACTGGCGACAACATCGATGTACTGTGGAGACCTCACGCCCCACGTGTTGAGCAATTCGGCGGTACGTCCACCCGGCCTCCCGCATGCCCACTATACGCCCTCGCTCAAAGTCCGTCAACTGCACATACGGTTCACGTCCACGCTGTCGCGGCATGCTACCAGTGTTAAAGACTGCGATGGAGCTCCGTATGCCACGGCAAACTGGCTGACACTGACGGCGGCGGTGCACAAATGCTGCGCAGCTAGCGCCATTCGACGGCCAACACCGCGGTTCCTGGTGTGTCCGCTGTGCCGTGCGTGTGATCATTTCTTGTACAGCCCTCTCGCAGTGTCCGGAGCAAGTATGGTGGGTCTGACACACCGGTGTCAATGTGTTCTTTTTTCCATTTCCAGGAGTGTATATTCGCGATAATATCTTCAAGTGGTACTTTTACAGGTGTTATAGCGTAATTTCCTCCTTTTGCAGGGAAGTTGCGCCGCACCTCTTGCAGAGCACGTTGAGTCGCACGTACAGTGTGTGGGCGAGCATTATCCTGTTGGAAGAACACATCACGTACCTGTTGCAAGAAAGGCAAAATGACGGGTGTAACAACATTGTGGTATCGACAACTACGATGCCACAGTGTAGGTGCCCCTTCTTCTTATGTTGGCACTACGAGAGCGGAAGACCTTCGCCGACGACAGCGCTCTCCAGCCGGCGCTGTGCAGCTCTACGAGCGCCGGTCCACGTTCAGCCGATTTTGATCACGAGTAGACGACCTAGCAAGATTGTTTCTATTCCATAGTGGGCGAGCCACTACAGATTTTGCCTTTGTAACTTTTAGTCGGTGTTAAAAAGTACTCCGTCTTCAGGCCACAAGTGGCCCATCGGGACCATCCGACCGCCGTGTCATCTTCAGATGAGGATGCGGATAGGAGGGGCGTGTGGTCAGCACACCGCTCTCCCGGCCGTTATGAAGGTTTTCTTTGACCGGAGCCGCTACTATTCGGTCGAGTAGCTCCTCAATTGGCATCACGAGGCTGAGTGCACCCCGAAAAAATGGCAACAGCGCATGGCGACTGGATGGTCACCCATCCAAGTGCCGGCCACGCCCGACAGTGCTTAACTTCGGTGATCTCACGGGAACCGGTGTACCCACTGCGGCAAGGCCGTTGCAGTCGGTGTTAGCTTTGACTGATATACGGCTTAGCACCTACGTGTTCATCTCAGCCAAAGTTAAGTGACAATTTATGTATTCATATTCTTCCTGTAGTAAACGTGCTTTAAATTTACGCGCAGTACCGAAGTACTTCACCTTTTCCTGCTCCTACTCGCGTCCTTCACGCTCGGCTTATTTTGCACAAGCAGTTCACAGTGTAACGTGCGGGGCACACGATACTCCTTACAGCCTGTACTGTGGTAAGTTGACGGGCTTCACCTTATGAGAAAGGATTTTTGGTATAGACATTGACCGCGTGTACCTGAATGGAGGCAAATCAGACTTACACCAACTCTGTAATAACAATGATACGTCAAGCAAGTCCGAAATGCAACTACACGTCAGGACGGACAAGAAACAACCCAGCAGATGCTACCAATTCGTTAATAATACGGTCGCCAACCTAATTAGGCATTAACTGAGTTTCTTCCCTGTACAAGTTGATGTACGTTCGTGCAAAACAACACGTAGTAACACTGCATAATATGGTAAATTTTAGAACCAGAAAATCTATTGAACTGATAATTTCACTTTCTGTACTGATATGAATAAACCATAAATACATAACACTACACTATAATGTCTGATTAAAATCGGGCATAGGTTACCCTAGAAATAGCACTTTCGAATCACACACACACACAATGTCAATTTTGATAAAAACAAAACACATAAATTTTGGTTTTTATATTGACTTTAACTTTGCTGGTCAAATCAGTTTAGAACACTTCAGAATTCAAATGAATAAAAAAGGGGGGGGGGACCCTGAAACTGTTATGATCACTGTATTAAAAAATTTGATTACTGAAATCTTTATGTGCTCAAGATTTCCAATATATGAGTTACTACTCTTTTCATCTTATTTCCTGCTCATTTAAATACCATTATATCTGTCTCGAAATAATTGAACTTCATTACTAAATCAATCTCAAAATTATCTTCCAACTTTGTCAGACCTTCGTTATTTATCTATTGGTTCATTAACAAAACAGTTCTTTATACATCATTCTAACATAGCTAGGTCTGCAGGTAATTATTATTAACACAAACTTTAATTATTCATCTCGGGACAATCGGATTGCACAACATGTGGAAAAGACCCTATCTAGGTTATTTGTGAGGATAATTAAATGATAGGACAGTTCTGGTGAAATTTAAGTTGTTATTGAACAGAATGGAACAAAAGTAACACTGGTCCACACGAATACAGTACTGAAAGTTTCAACCTGTTCGTATCGATGCGGCGGTTGGCGGGCGGCGAGATGGCGAGGCACAGAGCACACACACAATCACAGCAATGGCTCTTGATGTATCGGCACTTTACTTCTTCTTAGCGTCGCAATACTTTTCCATTTAGTGCCTATGGAATTTTGCCATGCTGTATAGGCGTTGGAACGGCATATCCGAGGCTCAATGAAACCACGTCTTCCAGGAGAGCCTCCTCGATCCAGAACGTGTTGCTCAGACCAATGCCAAACTCAGACTACTACTGCTGAGCCCGTTATGCCGTGCAGCGCCCGTGCGCATTTTCCCGCGCTCGTGCCATCCACCTTTTACCGCTCCCCTACAGACAGGGTATTCAACCGAGGTTTTGCATTCTACATATCCTAATACACTCCTGGAAATTGAAATAAGAACACCGTGAATTCATTGTCCCAGGAAGGGGAAACTTTATTGACACATTCCTGGAGTCAGATACATCACATGATCACACTGACAGAACCACAGGCACATAGACACAGGCAACAGAGCATGCACAATGTCGGCACTAGTACAGTGTATATCCACCTTTCGCAGCAATGCAGGCTGCTATTCTCCCATGGAGACGATCGTAGAGATGCTGGATGTAGTCCTGTGGAACGCCTTGCCATGCCATTTCCACCTGGCGCCTCAGTTGGACCAGCGTTCGTGCTGGACGTGCAGACCGCGTGAGACGACGCTTCATCCAGTCCCAAACATGCTCAATGGGGGACAGATCCGGAGATCTTGCTGGCCAGGGTAGTTGACTTACACCTTCTAGAGCACGTTGGGTGGCACGGGATACATGCGGACGTGCATTGTCCTGTTGGAACAGCAAGTTTCCTTGCCGGTCTAGGAATGGTAGAACGATGGGTTCGATGACGGTTTGGATGTACCGTGCACTATTCAGTGTCCCCTCGACGATCACCAGTGGTGTACGGCCAGTGTAGGAGATCGCTCCCCACACCATGATGCCGGGTGTTGGCCCTGTGTGCCTCGGTCGTATGCAGTCCTGATTGTGGCGCTCACCTGCACGGCGCCAAACACGCATACGACCATCATTGGCACCAAGGCAGAAGCGACTCTCATCGCTGAAGACGACACGTCTCCATTCGTCCCTCCATTCACGCCTGTCGCGACACCACTGGAGGCGGGCTGCACGATGTTGGGGCGTGAGCGGAAGACGGCCTAACGGTGTGCGGGACCGTAGCCCAGCTTCATGGAGACGGTTGCGAATGGTCCTCGCCGATACCCCAGGAGCAACAGTGTCCCTAATTTGCTGGGAAGTGGCGGTGCGGTCCCCTACGGCACTGCGTAGGATCCTACGGTCTTGGCGTGCATCCGTGCGTCGCTGCGGTCCGGTCCCAAGTCGACGGGCACGTGCATCTTCCGCCGACCACTGGCGACAACATCAATGTACTGTGGAGACCTCACGCCTCACGTGTTGAGCAATTCGGCGGTACGTCCACCCGGCCTCCCGCATGCCCACTATACGCCCTCGCTCAAAGTCCGTCAACTGCACATACGGTTCACGTCTACGCTGTCGCGGCATGCTACCAGTGTTAAAGACTGCGATGGAGCTCCGTATCCCACGGCAAACTTGCTGACACTGACGGCGGCGGTGCACAAATGCTGCGCAGCTAGCGCCATTCGACGGCCAACACCGCGGTTCCTGGTGTGTCCGCTGTGCCGTGCGTGTGATCATTGCTTGTACAGCCCTCTCGCAGTGTCCGGACCAAGTATGGTGGGTCTGACACACCGGTGTCAATGTGTTCTTTTTTCCATTTCCAGGAGTGTACTTTCATCGCTGAAGACCACGGCGCGCCATTCCATGTCCCAGTTGATCCTCTGACGGCACCAGTCGAACCGTGTAATTCGACGCTGTGGCTTGAGTGAAAGACAGGCTACAAGTCTGTGTGCCTCTAGTCCCATTGCTAATAACCAGCTCTCAACAGTTGGTGTTGACACGTCAGAGCTCACAAGTCCTCTTATCTGTGCTGTGGTAGCTGTACGATCTGCCAATGCTGCCCTTACAATAAGTCTCTACTACATTCTACATTTATACTCCGCAAGCCACCCAACGGTGTGTGGCGGAGAGCACTTTACGTGCCACTGTCATTACCTCCCTTTCCTGTTCAGTCGCGTATGGTTCGCGGGAAGAACGACTGCCGGAAAGCGTCCGTGCGAGCTCGAACTCTCTAATTTTACATTCGTTACCTCCTCGGGAGGTATAAGTAGGAGGAAGCAATATATTCGATACCTCATCCACAAACGCACCCTCTCAAAACTTGGACAGCACGCTACACCGCGATGCAGAGCGCCTCTCTTGCAGAGTCTGCCACTTGAGTTTGTTAAACATCTCTGTAACGCTATCACGGTTACCAAATAACCCTGTGACGAAACGCGCCGCTCTTCTTTGGATCTTCTCTAACTCCTCCGTCAACCCAATCTGGTACGGATCCCACACTGATGAGCAATACTCAAGTATAGGTCGAACGAGTGTTTTGTAAGCCACCTCCTTTGTTGATGGACTACATTTTCTAAGGACTCTCCGAATGAATCTCAACCTGGCACCCGCCTTACCGCACGTTATGGTCCTTTGCGCCTACGTGGACGTCCAGAACCTCGTCTGCTGGGTGTGAGAATCTTCACCTGACCACTGATACGAGCTACGTTGCACAACTGACGCAACACGTCCAACTTCTGTGGCAGTTCTCCGAAAGGACCATCCCGCCACTCGGAAGGCCACAATTTGGCTTGGCTCTGAGCACTATGGGACTTAACTTCTGAGGTCATCAGTCCCCTAGAACTTAGAACTACTTAAACCTAACTAACCTAAGGACATCACACACATCCATGCCCGAGGCAGGATTCGAACCTGCGACCGTAGCGGTCGCACGGTTCCAGACTCTAGCGCCTAGAACCGCTCGGCCACCCCGGCCGGCCACTATTTGATTCCCTTCAAACTCGCTCGGTTGGCTGTAGGAAGCACCAGTATGCCTCCGTGACATGGTCGCCTGCTTGCTTTACATGTCTGCACCACACCGTGGCTGCCAGCTGTGAGCATTCATTATTAAAGGGCAGACACAGATGGTGTTCTCGTAGCCACGCCACTATGCTATCTTTTCATAGACGACGTTGAAATTATTATCAGTACAGCTACTATCCCCATGTGGAACGTCTCGTCATCGATTCAAAATCGACTTCATCTTTCCAGGTGTACTAATTTTTGTTTGCTTCAGTGTATTAAAAGGGATATCGGTACGTAAATACAGTTGTCAGCGTGAAAATGCTGAATATGACATTCACTGTGAAAAGTTACATCTGCTACTGGGTTAAGTGTAAGTGAAAAATTTAAAACTTATGTAGAATGTGGCAGAAGACTTCATTAAAAGCAATAAATATGTTTTTAAATATTTTACAATATAAAGTGTGTCTAGATTACAATATTTTCATCTACATCCATACACCGCAAGGCACCTGACGGTGTGTGGCAGAGGGTACCTTGAGTACCTCTATCGGTTCTCCCTTCTATTCCAATATCGTATGGTTCGTGGAAAGATTGTCCGTATTCTTCTGTATGGGCTCTCTGAATTTATCCTCACGGTCTCTTCGCGAGATATACGTAGGAGGGAGCAATATACTACTCGGTGAAGGTATGTTCTCGAAACTTCAACAAAAGCCCGTACCGAGCTATTGAACGTATCTCTTGCAGAATCTTCCACTGGAATCCATCTATCATCTCCGTAACTCTTTCGCGATTACTAAATGATCCTGTAACGAAACGCGCTGCTCTCCGTTGGATCTTCTCTCACTCTTCTATCAACCCTATCTGGTACGGATCCCACACCGGTGAGCAGTATTCAAGCAGTGGGTGAACAAGTGTATCGTAACCTACCGGGAGATCAAAAAGTCAATATAGATAAATCACGAAATAATGTAGATAGGGAGGTACAAATTGACACACATGCTTGGAATGACATGAGGTTTTATTATAATCAAAAAAATAAAAAAGTTCAAAAATGTCCGACAGTTGGCGCTTCATCTGATCAGAATAGCAATAATTAGTATAACAAAGTAAGACAAAGCAAAGATGATGTTCTTTACAGGAAATGCTCAATATGTCCACCATCATTCCCCAACAATAGCTGTAGTCAAGGAATAATGTTGTGAACAGCACTGTAAAGCATGTCCAGAGTTATGGTGAGGCATCGGCATCGGCATCGGATGTTGTCTTTCAGCATCCCTAGAGATGTCGGCCGATCACGATACACTTGCGACTTCAGGTAACCCCAAAGCCAATAATTGCACGGACTGAGGTCTGGGGACGTGGGAGGCCAAGCATGACGAAAGTGGCGGCTGAGCACACGATCATCACCAAACGACGCGCGCAAGAGATTTTTCATGCGTCTAGCAATTTGGGGTGGAGCGCCATCCTGCATAAACATCGTACGTTCCAGCAGGTGTTTATCAGCCAGGCTGGGGATGGTGCGATTCTGTAACATATCGGCGTACCTCTCATCCGTCAAGGTAAGAGTTATGCTGTCCAGCGCCATCTGTCGGACATTTTGTGAACTTTTTTTTGTTCTAATAAAACCCCATGTCATTCCAATCATGTGGGTCAATTTTTACCTTTTACATTATTCCGTGGTTTATTAAGTTTCAAATTTATACTGACTTTTTGATCATCCGGTACTTCCTTTGTTTTCGGAGTGCATTTCCTTAGGATTCTTCCAATGAATCTCAGTCTGGCATCTGCTTTACCGACGATTAATTTTATATGGTCATTACATTTTAAGTCACTTCTAGTGCCTACTCCCAGATAATTTATGGAATTAACTGCTTCCAGTTGCTGAACTGTTATATTGTAGCTAAATGATAAAAGATATTTCTTTCTATGTATTCGCAGCACATTACACTTGTCTACATTGAGATTCAATAGCCTTTCGCTGCGCCATGCGTCAATTCGTTGGAGATCCTCCTGCATTTCAGTACAATTTTCTACTGTTACGACCTCTCGATATACTACAGCATCATCCGCAAAAAGTCAAGGTATTTTCAAGTGATACGTAAAAAGTAACCACCCAGCCCGTACCCCCCCCCGCCACCCCCACCGCCCCCAATCCCAATGGAAGCCATTTGATGTCAAATATTAGTACAACGGTGCTACCTGCGAGCTGACACCACTCAACGAGTCTGTCGTTTGCATTTCAGCTTCTTCTTGTGTCACTGGTAAACGTTACGGTTCGCATTTTCTAAGTCATTCTGGTTACCGCTCTTATTGACCAAGCGGTGCAGTGTACATGAACTACACGAAAGCTTCCACATCGTGACCACATTGCTTCTCTTATGAATGAAACGGCTAGATGTCGCACTCACCTGCTAACACTGCTCGGTTAATCTCACATCTTGAATCGTACTGACTCAGATATGAACGGAGCACCGTACTCACCTGTAACAAAAGAAAAATACTTTTAGTCAATTATGTGCAGTTATAAGCATCTATGATGAGCTCACAAAATCTTCGTTTTTCGAAAAATGGTAAGTGGAAAACCGAAGTAATCTTACATAGGTACAGAATACGTCACAAATACAGTGTTGTTTGTAAGTAACTCCGGAATTTCAAAAGACAGCTCAGTGAAACTACCAGGGTGTACAGAAAAATGACACAAATCACAGGTCAGAGACATTCTCCCAGTTGGATTCACTAGGCGAGCCGGCCGCTGTGGCAGAGCGGTTATAGGCGCTTAAGTCCGGAAAAGCGCTCCTACTATGGTCGCAGGTTCGAATCCTGCCTGGGGCATGCATGTGTGTGATGTCCTTAGGTTAGTTAGGTTTAAGTAGTTCTAACTCTAGGGGATTGATGACCTCAAATGTGAAGTCTCATAGTGCTTAGAGCCATTCGAACCATTTTTTGCACTAGGCGAGAGCCGTGTCAGAATATGTAAACAAATCAACCGCTCCCTATTTGTCGCATTGAATAAGTTCGTACCTACAGGCAGGCAACCGGGTGAACGCATTTCCAAATCGCGCTGCCATTGCGCGTTACCAGGCATTTGTGCTGGGGCGGTTGATAAAATTACGATACATAAATACACTCCTGGAAATTGAAATAAGAACACCGTGAATTCATTGTCCCAGGAAGGGGAAACTTTATTGACACATTCCTGGGGTCAGATACATCACATGATCATACTGACAGAACCACAGGCACATAGACACAGGCAACAGAGCATGCACAATGTCGGCACTAGTACAGTGTATATCCACCTTTCGCAGCAATGCAGGCTGCTATTCTCCCATGGAGACGATCGTAGAGATGCTGGATGTAGTCCTGTGGAACGGCTTGCCATGCCATTTCCACCTGGCGCCTCAGTTGGACCAGCGTTCGTGCTGGACGTGCAGACCGCGTGAGACGACGCTTCATCCAGTCCCAAACATGCTCAATGGGGGACAGATCCGGAGATCTTGCTGGCCAGGGTAGTTGACTTACACCTTCTAGAGCACGTTGGGTGGCACGGGATACATGCGGACGTGCATTGTCCTGTTGGAACAGCAAGTTCCCTTGCCGGTCTAGGAATGGTAGAACGATGGGTTCGATGACGGTTTGGATGTACCGTGCACTATTCAGTGTCCCCTCGACGATCACCAGTGGTGTACGGCCAGTGTAGGAGATCTATCCCCACACCACGATGCCGGGTGTTGGCCCTGTGTGCCTCGGTCGTATGCAGTCCTGATTGTGGCGCTCACCTGCACGGCGCCAAACACGCATACGACCATCATTGGCACCAAGGCAGAAGCAACTCTCATCGCTGAAGACGACACGTCTCCATTAGTCCCTCCATTCACGCCTGTCGCGACACCACTGGAGGCGGGCTGCACGATGTAGGGGCGTGAGCGGAAGACGGCCTAACGGTGTGCGGGACCGTAGCCCAGCTTCATGGAGACGGTTGCGAATGGTCCTCGCCGATACCCCAGGAGCAACAGTGTCCCTAATTTGCTGGGAAGTGGCGGTGCGGTCCCCTACGGCACTGCGTAGGATCCTACGGTCTTGGCGTGCATCCGTGCGTCGCTGCGGTCCGGTCCCAAGTCGACGGGCACGTGCACCTTCCGCCGACCACTGGCGACAACATCGATGTACTGTGGAGACCTCACGCCCCACGTGTTGAGCAATTCGGCGGTACGTCCACCCGGCCTCCCGCATGCCCACTATACGCTCTCGCTCAAAGTCCGTCAACTGCACATACGGTTCACGTCCACGCTGTCGCGGCATGCTACCAGTGTTAAAGACTGCGATGGAGCTCCGTATGCCACGGCAAACTGGTTGACACTGACGGCGGCGGTGCACAAATACTGCGCAGCTAGCGCCATTCGACGGCCATCACCGCGGTTCCTGGTGTGTCCGCTGTGTCGTGCGTGTGATCATTGCTTGTACAGCCCTCTCGCAGTGTCCGGAGCAAGTATGGTGGGTCTGACACACCGGTGTCAATGTGTTCTTTTTTCCATTTCCAGGAGTGTATATCGATAATTTTTCCTGAAGGGTTCGACGTACAAGGGCGATTGCTTGATATATCGATACAGAAATTGCTATATCGAGTGCAAATATTTATATTTTATATTAAATTCTTTCACAATTTTCGGTAAATATATGATGATCGTTTGAAATTGTAGTAGAACATAACTTTACTTTCACTGTCTGGATGAGTCTTACTGCTTGTTGAACTTCCATCACGTCCTATTTTTCTCTTTGAATGTGTGAACCAAGTACAGGTGGCGAAAAGGAAGAGACCTGCTGTACTGTGGGTGACGGTGTGAATGGAATAACAATATTTTCGATGTGAAAAAAATAGCACACAGTTGCGTTAAGAAACAATTTTAGTGCATCTAGTGTGCTATCTCTTCACATCGGCCTTCTTCAAAAACAGATGAACAGGACTCTCAATGACAAGATTAGTCTGCGGTGGGCGGAAGAAATCCTACAAACTCGGAAAAAAAGACGTTTAGTTCACGGATAAGCCGGTCTGAATCAGTTCGCTACGACCTACTCCCCTGCGCCAACCAGTTCATGAAATTCATCAAACCACTTGCACTCAGTGCCCCCAATTACTTCTGGGATACAGCCCAACCTCTGTCTTCGCCCAGAGTTTTCAACCTCTACAGCCCTGTCTAGTCTGGACACGAGCCGCATCATCCTGTCCTTTATTCTAGCTCAGGCCAAATGAGCAAAAAAATGGCAAAGTTTGGAAATTTTTTTTTTGTGACAATGGACAGACATACAAAGGATCTGTTTGCAGATTATGGGTAATAAGACTTTGATCTTTATTTTTGAGTTTCAGTAATTAAAAAAAACAATGGCAACCATAATTATGGTTTGATGAAGGGCCTGCGAGTTTGAAGTACGCAGACTGCGTGCAGTGTAGCTCCTCAGAAGTTACCTGAATCAAAAATGAACAACATCAGTAGATACTACATTAAATTTATTGGAGCTTATGTCTAACCCGAACGAACTAACCTTAACTTTAATTATATCGTGCTAAATCGAAATCTGAGTTAAATATTTGGGGGTTTTGTTCACTCTTTATAGCTTTACAAAAAATAGTTAATATTAACAAATTTCATTGTAGGTATAAGCTCCCAAGAAAAGTGTTTATTTTTCAGGGGTCAAATGTAGAAGCTAATATGTTGAACCGTTTTTATTTTATGCTCCACGCAGTTTTGAAAAATCGTTTCTAGCTTCTATTTTATGATCCACGCAGTTTTGAAAAATGGTTTCTCGAGAAAAAGCAATTTAAAGTTATTCCTAAAATTTCGTGTGTCTTATTAGTTCAATCTGCATCAGAAATTCAAGGTATTATATGCCCTTTTCGTCGCTGAACACAAACCTGAAGATAAATTTTCGAAATTCAAAATGGCTAATCCAATACAGTGGACCAAAAATTATGTTTTGACGATTTTGACCAAAATTTGACCAAAAACATTTTCGTTACTTAAGTTTAGTGTACAATTGCAGGACCGTATATCAACCCTTCCTCTAACTCGAATTGTTCCCGGAGAGCAGTTTCCACGTCCTTCTGGGCGAGAAAAGCCGGCTGAGCTGGATATGCTATGTTCGGCAGCCTGCACGTCGCTCGTAATTTTTTTTTTTTTTCGGTGAATACGATTGGATGCATACTGCGAGGCTGGCCGCAGTGGCCATGCGGTTCTAGGCGCTTCGGTCTGGAACCGCGCGACCGCTACGGTAGCAGGTTCGAATCCTGCCTCTGGCACGGATGTGTGTGATGTCCTAATGTTGGTTAGGTTTAAGTAGTTCTAAGTTCTAGGGGACTGATGACCTCAGATGTTAAGTCCCATAGTGCTCAGAGCCATTTGAACCGTTTAGCATACTGCGCTAAAAATCGTTTTGTGAACGAGCGGCTGAGAGCGTCCCACGGAGGACGTGACACTGCTTCGAACAGTGGGCTGTAGAAACTCTTGTAACGCAGAGATTAAAAAAGCTTTTCGTCCTAAAATTCTAGACACACATACCATTCAAAAACTGCAACAAAAATCGAATTTTCCACCATTTTCAATGAGAACCTGGCCTTAACAGTTGCATACCAATGGGAGGGGTCAGTAACTGACACCAACGAAGTTTTTAGGCTAAAACTCCTGTCATGTTCAGTAGTTTATTTAATAAATACGTGACATTTGTCGTAATTATAATTGCTACAATCGACAATAAGAACAGCTTTTCTTTTACACTCATTGTTGAGTTATAATAGTCACCACTCGCAGTCAACCGCTGAACAATGTGGTGAGTGGAAGGTAATATCTTTGTGGCATTTGACAGAATGTACAAGAAGATGAAATTGACAGATGACGAAATTAGAAATTTGCCTGAGAGTTCAGACAATGAATTTAGTGGTGAAGTATCCGAAAGCTCAAGCAGTGAAACTGATGATGCAGTCATGGAGATTCCAGATCAAGAAGTTTCTAACGGCAGCGAGTTGGATGAAAGTGAACAGTGTAAGTATTGATTTTTATTACTTTTTGCAGATATTTTGGAGTATATTAGGATGTGTGTCTCGGCAGAGTGCTTAGTACGCTAGTATTCGGTAGGGTTTTCATATTTTTTTAGATATTCAACCAACAAGAAGACGACCCAGGCCGAAAGCACAAATTGATCAACTTGAAAAGTATGATATGGAAGAGAAGCCGTTACGTAAATCAGAGAAGGTGGTCTGTTGCTAACGTAATGAGAACCCCGAAAGGAACTAAGCCAGGGATAGAACCTGATACACCAGGTAAAGCTTTTCTTATGTACTTCGATGATAACATCCTGGATAACATTTTGATTTGTACCAATCAAAAGCTTGGAAATCTTAGGGAATCATCTGAAGATATTTCCATAAAAAATTCGAAAGCATTTGAAAGGGAAGACATTGTGTCAGCAGTTGGAATTCTATTGAACTGTGGAGTCCATAGACAGAACATGGACAGTCTACGTCATATACACTCCTGGAAATGGAAAAAAGAACACATTGACACCGGTGTGTCAGACCCACCATACTTGCTCCGGACACTGCGAGAGGGCTGTACAAGCAATGATCACACGCACGGCACAGCGGACACACCAGGAACCGCGGTGTTGGCCGTCGAATGGCGCTAGCTGCGCAGCATTTGTGCACCGCCGCCGTCAGTGTCAGCCAGTTTGCCGTGGCATACGGAGCTCCATCGCAGTCTTTAACACTGGTAGCATGCCGCGACAGCGTGGACGTGAACCGTATGTGCAGTTGACGGACTTTGAGCGAGGGCGTATAGTGGGCATGCGGGAGGCCGGGTGGACGTACCGCCGAATTGCTCAACACGTGGGGCGTGAGGTCTCCACAGTACATCGATGCTGTCGCCAGTGGTCGGCGGAAGGTGCACGTGCCCGTCGACCTGGGACCGGACCGCAGCGACGCACGGATGCACGCCAAGACCGTAGGATCCTACGCAGTGCCGTAGGGGACCGCACCGCCACTTCCCAGCAAATTAGGGACACTGTTGCTCCTGGGGTATCGGCGAGGACCATTCGCAACCGTCTCCATGAAGCTGGGCTACGGTCCCGCACACCGTTAGGCCGTCTTCCGCTCACGCCCCAACATCGTGCAGCCCGCCTCCAGTGGTGTCGCGACAGGCGTGAATGGAGGGACGAATGGAGACGTGTCGTCTTCAGCGATGAGAGTCGCTTCTGCCTTGGTGCCAATGATGGTAGTATGCGTGTTTGGCGCCGTGCAGGTGAGCGCCACAATCAGGACTGCATACGACCGAGACACACAGGGCCAACACCCGGCTTCATGGTGTGGGGAGCGATCTCCTACACTGGCCGTACACCACTGGTGATCGTCGAGGGGACACTGAATAGTGCACGGTACATCCAAACCGTCATTGAACCCATCGTTCTACCATTCCTAGACCGGCAAGGGAACTTGCTGTTCCAACAGGACAATGCACGTCCGCATGTATCCCGTGCCACCCAACGCGCTCTAGAAGGTGTAAGTCAACTACCCTGGCCAGCAAGATCTCCGGATCTGTCCCCCATTGAGCATGTTTGGGACTGGATGAAGCGTCGTCTCACGCGGTCTGCACGTCCAGCACGAACGCTGGTCCAACTGAGGCGCCAGGTGGAAATGGCATGGCAAGCCGTTCCACAGGACTACATCCAGCATCTCTAAGATCGTCTCCATGGGAGAATAGCAGCCTGCATTGCTGCGAAAGGTGGATATACACTGTACTAGTGCCGACATTGTGCATGCTCTGTTGCCTGTGTTATGTGCCTGTGGTTCTGTCAGTGTGATCATGTGATGTATGTATCTGACCCCAGGAATGTGTCAATAAAGTTTCCCCTTCCTGGGACAATGAATTCACGGTGTTCTTATTTCAATTTCCAGGAGTGTATTTAGTAAAGAAAACTTTCATTTTCGGAGCATAGACTGAGGCTCTTACTGAAGTGTTTGCATTTTGATGATGCTCTAACTCGAGCAGCTAGAAAACAGACCGACAAATTTGCTCCTATCAGGGATATATGGAACACGATAGTAAATTTCCTGAGTTTTATAATCCTTGTGAGTCAGTCACAGTGGATGAAGAACTTGTGACCTTCCGTGGGCGATTCCAATTCAGGCTATATATTGCCACAAAACCACGAAAATATGGAATAGAGGTGAACCTGTTACGTGATTCAGATACGAAGTACTGCTTCGCTGCGGATCCCTACGCTGGAAAGCACGCTAATGAGAAGAACGATAACAGTGGGCCCGAAATAGTTAGAAGATTGATTGAAATGTTTAACTTGAAACAATCTGGACGAAATGTTACCATTGACAGAAAGTTCACTACTCGCATCTGATCTTTTGAAAGAGAAAATAACTACTGTAGGTATATTCGAAGTGACAAACGCGATGTTCCTACAGAACTCCATCCTGTTTTTCTAAAAAAAAGCTACATCGGGAACAATCCGATTTCCCTTTAGTGATGATGCCACTTTAGTCAGTTACGTGCCTAAGAAAGGAAAGGTTGTTACAGTATTGTCAACCCAACACCATGATATGAATGTGACGGAAGAGAAGCCAGGCATCATCATATTATACAATTGTACAAAGTCAGGAGTGGATACATTCGGTAAATGTATAGATAAGTGTGTAAGAACACACAGCTGCCGTCGAGCAACGCATCGATGGCAGCTGACACAGCAGCATACAATTCATATGTTGTATTTCAAGATACACACAAGGAATGGACAAAGAATTACCCGACAAAGAGTTCTGAGAGAAAGAAGTACCTGAAAGAACTTGCTCATGAACTTTGTGACCTCACCATGAAAAGACGCGCTCAAAATGCTGTGGGCCTACACTCAAAATACACTACAGCGTTATCAACGTTTGGGTATGAGTGTAATCAAAATCAAGGTGCAGAGGAGACAACGTTACGGAGCCGCGACGGAAAGTAACACGTGCAGCTGCGCATAATCTGCCGAAGAAAGGACGCTGTTACTTACGAGCCAGAAGCAAAGACCGTAAGTACATGAAGGCTTGCACTTCTTGCAGGAAGTATATCTGCCCTGCACACACCAAGAAGGAGGTAGTAGTGTTACTTAAAATCCGTCTTGATTGCAAAAAAAAATTTTTTATTATTCATATGACCGGTTTCGGTTCATTCAGAACCATCTTCAGATCTGATATTTCAGTTACAGGAGTAACCCGTCCAAATCCAGCAACTTTCACATGCTACGTGACGTTACAGGAGTAACCAGTCCAAATCCAGCAACTTTCACATGCTACGTGACGTAGCATGTGAAAGTTGCTGGATTTGGACGGGTTACTCCTGTAACTGAAATATCAGATCTGAAGATGGTTCTGAATGAACCAAAACCGGTCATATGAATAATAAAAATTTTTTTTTTTTGCAATCAAGACGGATTTTAAGTAACATTATAAAATCACTGATTGCTGTTATCCCATAAGACATTATGTCTGTTTTTGCAAAGGAGGTAGTAGTTCGTATTGTAAAGTGTTCTGAATGTGAATCTGAGTAATCCTTGTAATTGTGAAATTAATACAAACAAATGTAAAAAACTATATATTTTTTACTAAAAATGTCCCAGAAACCCTTTCCCAGTAATAATAATCAACATTTTAATCTTCTAATCTGCCAAAATTATGGAAATACATAAGTAATGTGATTTATCCTAGATAGAGAATGTGTGGTGACTGTGGGGTCAGTCGCTGACCCCTCCCATTGGCGTTGGCCAGTGCAACATACAGCATTGGTATGCAACTGTTAATATATCGGTCCATGCACGACAGTGGACGGTAGCAATATGTTCCAGCCACACGCGAAAATGCGATTTTTCAGGGGCTCATATCTCCCCGGCTTCTATTTATTACAGATAAGGGGTCAAGCGTTTTGCACAGCCCTTGCCCTAGCGAACATTATTATACCTGTCGGAAGGTTAAGAATACCGCAGCTGCCCTATAGTACAGGGTCAAAATTTAAACATTACACTCTTCCTTCAGCCCAGACAAAGTGAACAAATTCGTTCCTTCTTTTGTATTTAGTGTGGTTAGGCTGGTCCTTATCTACTCATCTACTACTTTAAGTGTCTCATTTCCTAATGTAATTCCCTCAGCATCACCCGACTTAATTCGACTACATTCCATTATCGTCGTTTTACTTTTGTTAATGTTCATCTTATATCCTCCTTTCAAGACACTGTCCATTCCGTTCAACTGCTCTTCCACGTCGTTTGCTGTTTCTGACAGAATTACGGTGTCGTCGGCAACCCTCAAAATTTTTATTTCTTCTCGCTGGACTTTAACTCCCACGCCAGATTTATCTTTTGTTTGCTTCACAGCTTGCTCAATGTACAGATTGAATAACATAGGGGACAAGCTACAACCCTGTCTCACTGCCTTCTCAATCATTGTTTCCCTTTCGTGCCCCTCTGCTCTTATAACTGCCATCTGGTTCCTGTACAAATTATAAATAGCCTTTCGCTCCAATTTAAGAGAGAGTATTTCAGTCAACATTGTCAAAAGCTGATTACGAAGGCTTTCCCGGCGTAATAATTGATAATATGCTTCTCGGGGGTGCAGCAGGATCATAACGTCATCTTGACACAATATTTCAGCCGTCCAACTGCCCGCCATCTTCAGGTGAGAGTGCTGGTACGCGATCTCTCCGGAACTGACTTCGCAGCCGCGCTGCAGAATATACTGGGGCATCAAGGATTGCCCAGTCTGAGAATAGAAGTTCAAGCCATGCGGATACGCCTTCAATAATAAAGATTGACATTAAAACAATAGCTGTTTGGTTGTCATGTTTTTTTCTGCTTTTAAATGATTTAAAAATACATTAGCTGTATGCTAGATTTAACACGTTCTCACACTCATTCATTCACCTTTTTTTATATAAAATAATAATAAATAAATATGATGTCCATTATAGTTATCCGGGCTGTTATGCCGTGATCGGTTGATGAATTCTGTGTCGATTCCCAACGTTTCGTCTCCGACATCTTCAAGGGGGTCCGTAGCTCAATGGAAGGTCCAACACACCCATTGGCTCGCTACTGACTGCCGCTAAATTCCGTGTCCGCGCGCTCCCACGCCGCGGCGTGACGTCACGTGTTCTGAAAACGTCAGTGCAATTGGCCGCTGTCCGTCGCCGTCGATCGCCGTTGCCATCACCCAGTACTGGGCGGGTGGTACACATCTTCTTTAACACTGGCATCCATATGCCGTTTAATTTCACACCCTCCTCCTTACGGTTGAAATTATTTGGGTGTTTAGCGATTTCGATTGCCTCCCTGTAGAGCCTTTCGTAATATCCGCTGGTGGCCGCTAGTACTTGCGTCTCCTCGAAACGAATATTGTGGTTCCCTGGCTGGAAAGCATGCTCCGCAACAGCTGATCGTTCCGTTTCTCCTCTTCTACAATTTCCCTTATGCCCTTCCAAACGTTTAGAAACAGTTCTTTTAGTGGTACCCACATAAACATCACCACAGCTGCATGAGATCCTATACAAGGGTACCCCTGCGAGATGGTGAAGTTCATTCGTTGGGAATCGGTAAGGCAAATGGAGTGCCCTTTTCAGAACACGATTCTGAATTCGTTGTAGCCGTTGCATGTGGGTTGGAGCAGCATTGCCCCACACAACGGCGGCGTAGTCTGAGACTAGTCGCACCAGTGTAAGGTACAATATCACCCCGAGTCTTGATGGTAGAGTTGATGCTGGATTTAATAATGGGTAAAGCTGTACCATTCTTCTCCTGGCTTTCTCTCGAATATTTTCTATATGAGGCTGCCATGTCAATCGCCTATCAACGGTCATACCCAAGTATTTTGCTGTTTTTGACCACGGGACTGGGGTGCCCCTTATCTCAATGGGCTGGATGTTAGGTGGAAGTGGTCTTCTACGAATTGCTAGTGCCTGCGTCTTTGTGGTGTTAAAAGACAATCGCCATTTCGTTGCCCATTCACTCAGCTTATTACATGCATGTTGCAGTCTTGCGTGGAGGT
This sequence comes from Schistocerca cancellata, assembly GCF_023864275.1. NCBI lineage: Eukaryota > Metazoa > Arthropoda > Insecta > Orthoptera > Acrididae > Schistocerca > Schistocerca cancellata. The sequence continues at coordinate 128,768,987 of NC_064637.1, forward strand.
GTGCAGCATTCATACTTCGGAACTAGATGGCTGTATCATCGGCGTATAAAGATAGGTGTGTTCTGGCCTTCGATGGTGGGTTGGTTGGTTGGTTGGGGAAGGAGACCAGACAGCGTGGTCATCGGTCTCATCGGATTAGGGAAGGATGGGGAAGGAAGTCGGCCGTGCCCTTTCAGAGGAACCATCCCGGCATTTGCCTGGAGTGATGTACGGAAATCACGGAAAACCTAAATCAGGATGGCCGGACGCGGGATTGAACCGTCGTCCTCCCGAATGCGGGTACAGCGTCTAAACGATGGTAGGTCGGATGTATACAAGATGTATAACAGTGGTCCCAGAACACTGCCCTGAGGTAGTCCTGCTTTGATTGGTATTGTGGACGATGTACCATCTTGACTGCGGACATGAAATGTCCGGTTTTATAGATAGCTCTTCAAGAGTGTTGCGTGTGACACGGGGACCCCTATATCTAGGCGTTTGTACAGGAGTCCCTCGTGCCACACGCAGTCGAAGGCACGAGAGAGATCCAGAAATACAGCCCCGAAGAATTCTTTCCTTTCCATGGCGCCGAATGCTTCCTCAACTAGGCGTAGTAGCTGCTGGGAGGTGGGAAGGCCTTGGCGAAAGTCGAACGGGACGTCTGGTATCAGATACTCTGCTTCCAGATGCTGTTGAAGTCTCTGTACGTATAAACGTTCAAAAAGTTTCGATATGGCAGGTAAAAGACTGATTGGTCTGTAGCTAGCAGGTGATGGAGGGTCCTTTCCTGCCTTCGGTATGGCGACGACCTCTGCATGTTTCCATGGGATGACTTCGCAGCGCAAGCGGCGGCCCCTATATAGGCCGCAGAAGGCCCACAACGCGTGCGCGAGAAGTTGCCGTAACTGCTCTCAGCGCAAGTAAACATACAGCGCCGCCAGTGGCGGAAATAGCGGAATCGAGATATCGCCGCACCTGAAGATGGCGGCAAGTTGGACCGCTGAAATACTGTGTCAAAATGACGTTATGATCCGGCTGCACGCCCGAGAAGAATATTATCATTGTCAAAATCTTTCTGTAAGTCTACAAATGCTATAAACGTAGGTTTGCCTTTCTTTGAACTATCTTCTGAGGGAGGTCTTAGGATCAGTATCGCCTCGCGTGTTCCTACATTTCTCCGGAATGCAAACTGATCTTCCCCGAGGTTATACCGGTTTTTCCATCCTTCTGTAGATGTTACGTGTTAGTACTTGGCAGCCGTGACTTACACTACTGGCCATTAAAATTGCTAACCACGAAGATAACGTGCTACAGGCGCGAAATATAACCGACAGGAAGAAGATGCTGTGATATGCAAATGATTAGCTTTTCAGAGCATTCACACAAGGCTGGCGCCGGTGGAGACACCTACAACGTGCTGACATGAGGAAAGTTTCCAACCGATTTCTCACGCACAAACAGCAGTTGACCGGCGTTGCCTGGTGAAACTTTGTTGTGATGCCTCGTGTAAGGAGGAGAAATGCGTACCATCACGTTTCCGACTTTGATAAAGGTCGGATTGCAGCCTATCACGATTGCAGTTTATCGTATCGCGACATTGCTGCTCGCTTTGGTCGAGATCCTATGACTGTTAGCAGAATATGGAACCGGTTGGTTCGGGAGGGTAATATGGAACGCCGTGTTGGATCCCAACCTCCTCGTATCACTAGCAGTCGAGATGACAGGCATCTTATCCGCATGACTGTAACGGATCGTGCAGACACGTCTCGATCCCTGAGTCAATAGATGGGGACGTTTGCAAGACAACAACCATCTGCACGAACAGTTCGACGTTTGCAGCGGCATGGACTATCAGCTCGGAGACCGTGGCTGCGGTTACCCTTGACACTGCATCACAGGCAGGAGCGCCTGCGATAGTGTACTCAACGACGAACCTGGGAGCACGAATGGCAAAACGTCATTTTTTCGGATGAATACAGGTTCTGTTTACAGCATCATGATGGTCGCATCCGCGTGCGGCGACAACGCGGTGAACGCACATTGGAAGCGTGTATTCGTCATCGCCATACTGGCGTATCACCTGGCGTGATGGTATGGGGTGCCATTGGTTACACGTCTCGGTCACCTCTTCTTCGCATTGACGGCACTTTGAACAGTGGACGTTACATTTCCGATGTGTTACGACCCGTGGCTCTACCCTTCATTCGATCCCTGCGAAACCCTACATTTCAGCAGGATAATGCACGACCGCATGTTGCAGGTCCTGTACTGGCCTTTCTGGATACAGAAAATGTCCGACTGCTGCCCTGGCCAGCACATTGTCCGGATCTCTCAGCAACTGAAAACGTCTGGTCAATGGTGGCCGAGCAACTGGCTCGTCACAATGCGCCAGTCACTACTCTTGATGAACCGTGGTATCGTGTTGAGGGTGCATGGGCAGCTGTACCTGTACACACCATCCAAGCTCTGTTTGACTCAATGCCTAGGGGTATCCATGCCGTTATTACGGCCAAAGGTGGTTGTTCTGGATACTGATTTCTCAGGATCTATGCACCCAAATTGCGTGAAAGTGTAATCACTTGTCAGTTCTAGTATAATATATTTGTCCCGTGAACACCCGTTTATCATCTGCCTTTGTTCTTGGTGTAGCAATTATAATGGCCAGTAGTGTATTAAACAGATAGTTTGGTAATTTTCACACCTGTCACTAGCTGCTTTCTTTGGAATTGGGATGACTATACTGTTCTTGAAGTCTATGATAGGAACACTTTTTCATTCCGGTAGAGCTGATGTAGCAGTTTTACTCACGACCCCATCTGTGGAGAAACCGCTTGATTTGGAAAGTGGGTAGAGCCTTGAACTGCCGCTGTGGAGCGCTGCGGTCGCTCACACCACGCTGAGGAGCGCGGCACGTCACGTCACGTCCCGTGTGAATGTCCTGAGGTGCAGCAGGGGTCTGGATCGGCGCGCCTCCACACTTTGGCTCGCCTCTTATCTGCCTGACGACCGCCGCTTCCGATATCGGCTTCCTCTTCCGTCAGCAGAAAGCGCTTCCCCCACCACGGCACGGCAAGGCGGGAGAGCCACAGACCGCAATGCCCGCCTGGTACCGCCAAAAGCTCTTGACGATCCAGCGACAAGTTCCACACACTCCTCGAAACCATCACCAAACAATGAAAGCGAGGTATCGCCCTTTGGTTGCACAACAAGTGTCTTTCGGCCCCAGGGACCTTAAATTTCATCATTAAACTCTCTTAACAATACTGTATTTTTATTTCTTAATGGAGGTATGTTACGTCTATTATAACACCCCAACGATCCCCTCTAAGTCAAATAAGACAGAATATCATAATACGAAGTAGGAAACAGTTATCTTGGCAAATAGGACATCTTTACCGATAAACTAACACCAAGAAGTTTTGGTGACATCAACATTATGCACCACTGAGAGTTTCTGTTGTGAAAAGAGGAGTAAGAAACCTCAGATTTAATTAATGGACAAATATCCAAATGATAATTGCAATTAATATCTTGAAAGCTAAGTCCAAGGTGATGTTACTCAGAGATAACTTTTATGTGGAAGAGAGTTGTAAGCGCAACGAAGAAATTCAATGCGCCTACAATACTCTTTCACAGAAGAAGTCGCTTGCTGGCTCTCGTCCTGTAAGGACGTGCGAGAGCAATTCTTGTCTTAGTTATTGAGAGTACGCGACGAGATTGTTTTGCGTTCAGAAGTGTTTCTTGCGTTACGTGATTCACGAACTTCCGAAACTGATTTTCTAAGCAGAGACAGGAACTGATAGACACGTTTAACCGTGCATAACGGGTTAGTTGAACTTTATTGACGAAACTAGTGAATATTGGACTTGACTTTCAAATAGTTGGAACTAAAAGAAGAGTGGATAGTATATCAAAGGACTACACTCAATTAGTCACGAATAAAACACAATTATACGACTTCGCGAAGGTAATAAATACAATTACGCTGAAGAGTCATGTTGTCTTAATTGCCAAGAAACTTAAATTCAATAGAATTGACTTTACCAACCAACTGCGTGTCGTGTGGTGCAAAAGGTATGAAGTATTTAGTGGCCAGGGAACAATAAACTGTTCGTTCCAAGTGAAATATCAAGCGTGGACTACATTATTAAGTGATTTAATCAATGATAGTTAACCAAGGGCTGTTCAGCAGGGACAATTTAATCTGAATATCAAAACACCTACTTCATTAATTGAAAAGACCACTTTTGGACATTTTTTTTAACATTACGGCGTAGGTTAAAACTGTGTGCCCGACCGAGACTCGAACTCGGGACCTTTGCCTTCCGCGGGCAAGTGCTCTACCATCTGAGCTATCCGAAGCACGACTCACGCCCGGTACTCACAGCTTTACTTCTGCCAGTAAAGCTGTGAGTACCGGGCGTGAGTCGTGCTTCGGTAGCTCAGATGGTAGAGCACTTGCCCGCGGAAGGCAAAGGTCCCGAGTTCGAGTCTCGGTCGGGCACACAGTTTTAATCTGTCAGGAAGTTTCGTATCAGCGCACACTCCGCTGCAGAGTGAAAATCTCATTCTGGATTACGGCGTAGGTTCACTCAGACGTGATCAAAGAGTATCTGTGGATCTCGCTTCATACACGTTCAACAACTCCATAGCAACGAGCCAACAACGTAAAAGAAGACTGATAATTACAATGTTTCCTCGCAAATGGTGGTGTGTACGATGCGGATGAGGTAAGATTTAACAGCTAGTGCATATCCGGGCAATGAATCACTCAATCTTAAATCAGAAGAAGCATCCATCGTACGAGTTCGCATTTCTGTCTTCCTTTCACCAACGGGGCTACGTCATCGCGCATCGTGTCTCAACTCCACTGCGAGTGCTGTGGTACTAGCAGCTCTACGGCGTCGACAATATCAGCACGCGGTTGGAGTGCGGGGACGCCACACTATGCAATTAAATCAAAGACAGGTTTTTTTTTCCATGCGCGTTTCGCTTCTTTTACGAGGGTTGTTCAGAAAGTAATGCACCGCATTTGTTTTCTCAGCCGAAAACAATGCTACAAATGCGGAACGTTACGTGTGTTTTATTTGAAATCTTTTTTTTTTTTGTTTTTTTTAGGTGTGTGTGTAGTGTGGACTGAAGAGATCATCCTTGATGACTTACTCTTCTAGGATGGGATGTAAGGATAAAAGGAAAACACTTTATTTATTACGCATTCAGTTAGGCTTGGGCACGCAATGGGTCCTTTAGCCTGCTGTCTTTGGTGATGTCTATCTCCTGTGGAGGGTGAAATGTGTCAAGGCTGTTATGTGTGACTGCTTCCTCGTGTTATGACAGATTGCCTATGGGGGGGTGAAACGTTATTGACTTCGGTACGCGATACTTGTGCCGTCTTGCAGGGTTTACCGTTCCTACCGACTGTAATTGTCGAACTTCGTCCCTAAGGGCATCGATCTTGTCAAAAACTCGTAGAGCCTTGTCACGGACCTTCTCTTGTATAGTGGTCTCGTGGAGTGCGGTGCGGATGTCGACGTTTCTTGTCCACCATGGAGCTCCTGTGATCCATCGATAGCAAATGTTTTGCAGCGCTTGGAGTTTGTTGTAGTTGGAGACGCACGTAGTTTCCCACGAGGTGGAGCCATACAACATTGTGGGTTCCACCGTTGCCTTATACAATTGGAGTTTAGTGTTAGGGTTGAGATCCTTACTCTTCAGGAACGGAATCAACGACCTGGCCATCTTCTGGGCTGCCGTCTTCTTGTCGTCAATATGCTGCGTAAAGAGTAATTTTTTGTCAAGGTAGACACCGAGATACTTCACTCCCGGCGACCATGGGATAAATTGGTCAGCTATTTGGAGTCTGTCGTTCAGAACTGGTTTCCTCCGTGTGAACAGAACGGCTGCCGTCTTCGTCGGGTTGATCGTTATCTTATTTTGCAGCGCCCAGCGTTCCATTACAGCAAGTTGCCGTTGCATCCTAGCGATTAGCTGGTCCAAGTGTCGTCCAGTTGTCAGAAAGGCCGTATCGTCCGCATAAAAACTCGCCGTAACAAGGGGGACCTTTGGGATGTCATTTATATATAAGTTGAAAAGTATATTTGAAGTCACCTGAGTGAACGCGCCAAGTTTCCGTCACTTCCGACAGATAGCGTAGCTGCAGGACAGTTTCAAAATAGCGTCTGTAGGTGATGTACGTTACAAGCAACGTGCCGCCATCGAATTTCTCACTGCAGAGAAAGAAACTGTGGGGAATATTCACAAACGCTTGCTCAAAGTCTACGGAGCATCTGCTGTCGACAGACGTGCGGTTGGTCACTGGGCACGGAGGGTGAGGTCATCAGAAGGCGGTTCGGCGGAGCTCCACGATTTGCAGCGGTCGGGGAGACCATCCACGCCTGTCACACCTGACGTGTTGCAGCGAGCTGATGTCATTCGCGAGGACAGACGCATTACGGCTCGTCAGTCGGCGCTGCATCTGTCAGTCAGCAAAGGAGGTTCACACAGTGAAGCACTGGCTGCGCCACCAGGACAAGGATTGCTACCGACAGGGCATACACGGCCCTGTTTCGCGCTGGATGAAGGCCATAGAACGGGATGCAGATTACGTCAAAAAATAGGGTATCTAGATAAAACACCATTCCTTCGTGTTTGTAATTCTCACTATGTTCAGAAAAGAATTGTTGAAGAAAAAATGCGGTGCATTACTTTTTGGGCTACTCTCGTATTTATTAAGCATCTCGAGCTGCCTGTAATACAGGTTTCCTTTTATACACATAATAAATGTATTCATTCTCTCTCTCTCTCTCTCTCTCTCTCTCTCTCTCTCTCTCTCTGACTGACACACACACACACACACACACACACACACACACACACACACACACACACACAAATAAATATCCAGTTAAAAAACAAATTGAAAAGGAAACGCTCTCGCAAAGAACTGACGCATTCATACACAGCAAAATACGTACACACAGAAAACAAATGAAAAATATCAAAGCAATCCACACACACACAGCGACAGTTGTATAACGCTACAAACTTTAAACGCACATACACCCGTTGATCGCAATATGAAAAGTGCAAGTGATATGTTACAATAACCGCGGGTGGAAAAACTCCGTAAATCAGCCAGCTGGAGCATGCGGAAAAAATGAACACATTTCCAGAACCAGACATATGGACTAACAGCAATGGAAATCGTAACTAACACCAAACGGTAATTTAACCTCACGAAGTATGTGTTACAAAAGTGTTTCTAATCTGAAAAAAAAACAAAGAGAAAAATGTGGCAAATAGTAACATATTGGAACTGGTACACACAACGTTTGTTTGCGTGACCATCTACCGCAGTAGCTGGTAAAAATCTGTTACTATAGGTTATCCGTCTTGAGCTGACTGAAATTAAATAAAAAAAAGATTTACACCAGACGCGTTTCGCTTTCATTTGTAAAGCGTCTTTCGTGGTTGATCTGCAAACTGGATACATACATGTTATTGGCTGTTTTACGAGAAAAAACAGCATTTGGTTTATGAAGTTGGTGTGCAGGTTGCTTACGGTGTTTCTTTACGTATTTTGCTCCTTCCCTCATTGCTAGAAGCTGTTGGCGCCTAAACTTGCACTTGGCAGTTTTTGCCATTCTGCAGTATATAATAATGCAGCATAAGAAATTATTCGCATTCGTGTGTTTCATGCTTAAGGCATTGAGGTACTGACAATGTCAATTCACGAGAGAGAGAGAGAGAGAGAGAGAGAGAGAGAGAGAGAGAGAGAGAGAGATAGAGAGAGAGAGGGGGGGGGATGTTACAGAAGGAACACACGTACTTATATTAGCTTAATAACGAAATCTCAGAACCTCTTCGAAACGCGAAGGCAGGACGGAAACCACCTTCACAGCTATTCTACCAACTCAACGCTTTTAAACACGCCGGCCGGTGTGGCCGTGTGGTTATAGGCGCTTCAGTCTGGAACCGCGTGGCCGCTACGGTCGCAGGTTCGAATCCTGCCTCGGGCATGGATGTGTGTGATGTCCTTAGGTTAGTTAGGTTTAAGTAGTTCTAAGTTCTAGGGTACTGATGACCACAGATGTTAAGTCCCATAGTGCTCAGAGCCCCCGCTTTTAAACACTACATCACGATTAACTAAGGGAGCCCCAGCCTCTGTAATGTTAACTTGGACCTCACGAAGGCTTTAACAGCCGATACGTCATTATGTGACCTCTAAGAGCAACACATTGTACCAAGAATGACGTGTTTTTTTATAACTCTTCAACGCGTCATTGTCTGGGAACGGCATGCTTTCATGACACGCAAGTTACGATCTACGAAATTACGGAATACAGTACGGTGTTCCGCAGGCAGCCAGCTTCGAATGTTAAAGAAACCGGATACTAGTCCCTGCGGTGTTCGGCAAGTGCGTGTGACGTCAGAGTGACGTCACGTCTGCACAGAGCCTCGTGGAGTGTATGCAGGTCGCCCCCGCCACCTACAGCGATGTGGCGCGCCGCTGCAGGTCACTGCGCCAGCTGCGCGGCCCGCAGGTAGGAACCAGCCCAGCCCAGGGCAGGGCAGGTGTTCTGCGCTGCCCAAGGACGACCGGTTGCGAATTGCTCCCTGGCCCTGCCCTCGCATCTTGCGTAAGGCCGCCCACCTCAGCCTGGGTATCAGCAGGCATTCGCGGGCAACAGGGAGACAGCCAACGCCGGTACTGCGATTCTCCAGCCAGCTGACACGGTCTTCCTCAAGATAACCTTGTCCAGACTTGATGGGAGACGCCATACCACTAACCAACGGTCGATAAACTCAGTATTAAGAAAACAGTCTTAATCACGTTGTTTTATTTATTTCGTGCCGACCGGTTTCAGCCCATCGCAGCGGCCATCCTCAGGGCGAACATATACTCGACTGCTGGTGGCGTCACGTCTACCAAGGTCAAAGTCTCCTGCCACACCTTGGTAGACGTAACGCCACCAGCAGTCGAGTATATGTTCGCCCTGAGGATGGCCGCTGAGATGGGCTGAAACCGGTCGGCACTAAATAAATAAAACAAAGCGATTAAGACTGTTTTCTTAATACTGAATTAATTTTGCATCAATTTTGCATCAATCGCAGTTACTCCACAAGCATGTTCACCAAACATCGAAACAATGGTCGATACTTTGCACTCGGAACGCTTCTTTTGAATCATCAGTATTCTGTTTGATGCGGCCCGCCACGAATTCCTCTCCTGCGCCAACTTCTTCACCTCAGTGTAGCACTAGCAACCTACTTTCTCAATTATTTGCTGGATGTTTTCCAATCTCTATCTTCCTCTACAGTTTTTGCCCTCTACAGCTCCCTCTAGTACCATGGAAGTCATTCCCTCATGCCTTAACAGGTGTCCTACTCTCCTGTCCCTTCTCCATGTCAGTATTTCCCCACATATTCCTTTCCTCTCGGATTCTGAGTGGAACCTCATCATTCCTTACTTTATCAGGACACCTTATTTTCAGTTCTGTAGCACCACATCTTCTCTTTCCCGTTTCCCACAGTCCAAGTTTCACTCCAGACGTACATTCCCAGAAATTTCTTTCTCACATTAAGGCCTATGTTTCATACTACATTACTGGCCATTAAAATTACCACACCAAAAAGAAATGCATATGATAAACGGGTATTCGTTGGACAAATATATTATACTAGAACGCAATTTGGGTGCATAGATCCTGACAAATCAGTACCCATAACAACCACCTCTGGCCGTAATAATGGCCTTGATACGCCTGGGCATTGAGTCAAACAGAGTTTGGATGGCGCGTACAGGTACAGCTGCCCATGCAGCTTCAACACGATACCACACTTCATCAAGAGTAGTGACTGGCGCATTGTGACGAGCCAGTTGCTCGGCCACCATTGACCAGACGTTTTCAGTTGGTGAGATAACTGGAGAATGTGCTGGCCATGGCAGCAGTCGAACATTTTCTGTATCCAGGAAGGCCGTACAGGACCTGCAACATGCGGTCGTGCATTATCCTGCTGAAATGTAGGGTTTCGCATGGATCAAATGAAGGGTAGAGCCACGGGTCTTAACGCATCTGAAATGTAACGTCCACTGTTCAAAGTGCCGTCAGTGTGAAGAAGAGGTGACCGACACTTGTAACCAATGGCACCCCATACCATGACGCCGGGTGATACGCCAGTATGGCGATGACGAATACACGCTTCCAATGTCCGTTCACCGCAATGTCGCCAAACACACGGATGCTACCATCATGCTGCTGTAAACAGAACCTGGATTCATCCGAAAAAATGACGTTTTGCCATTCGTACACCCAGGTTCGACGTTGAGTACACCATCGCAGGCGCTTCTGTATGGTCTCCGAGCTGATAGTCCATGCTGCTGCAAACGACATCGAACTGTTCGTGCAGATGTTTGTTGTCTTGCAAACGTCCCCATCTGTTGACTCAGGGATAGAGACGTGGCTGCACGATCCGTTACAGCCATGCGAATAAGATGCCTGTCATCTCGACTGCTAGTGATACGAGGCCGTTGTGATCCAGCACGACGTTCCGTATTACCCTCCTGAGCCCAGCGATTCCATATTCTGCCAACAGTCATTGGATCTCGACCAACGGGAGCAGCAATGTCGCCATACGATAAACAGCAATCGCGATAGGCTACAATCCGATCTTTATCAAAGTCGGAAACGTGATGGTACTCATTTCTCCTCCTTACATCTACATCTACATCCATACTGCGCAAGCCACCTGACGGTGTGTGGCGGAGGGTACCTTGAGTACCCCTATCGGTTCTCCCTTCTATTCCAGTCTCGTATTGTTCGTGGAAAGAAGGATTGTCGGTATGCCTCTGTGTGGGCTCTAATCTCTCTGATTTTATCCTCATGGTCTCTTCGCGAGATATACGTAGGAGGGAGCAATATACTGCTTGACTCTTCGGTGAAGGTATGTTCTCGAAACTTTGACAAAAGCCCGTACCGAGCTACTGAGCGTCTCTCCTGCAGAGTCTTCCACTGGAGTTTATTTATCATCTCCGTAACGCTTTCGCGATTACTAAATGATCCTGTAACGAAGCGCGCTGCTCTCCGTTGGATATCCTCTATATCTTCTATCAACCCTATCTGGTACGGATCCCACACTGCTGAGCAGTATTCAAGCAGTGGGCGAACAAGCGTACTGTAACCTACTTCCTTTGTTTTCCTCCTTACACGAGGCATCACAACGACGTTTCACCAGGGAACGCCGGTCAACTGCTGTTTGTGTATGAGAAGTCGGTTGGAAACTTTCCTCATGTCAGCACGTTGTAGGTGTCGCCACCGGCACCAACCTTGTGTGAATGCTCTGAAAAGCTAATCATATGCATATCACAGCATCTTCTTCCTGTCGGTTAAATTTCGCGTCCGTAGCACGTCACCTTCGGGGTGTAGCAAGTTTAATGGCCAGTAGTGTAGTACATTTCTTTTGGCCAGGAATGACCTTTTCGTCAGTGCCAGTGCTAAGAAAGGCAAGTCTTCCGGTCCAGATGGTATACCAATCAGATTCCTCTCAGTGTATGCAGACAATAGCGCCTTTCTTAGCAATCATATACAGCTGCCCACTTGGCGAAAGGTCTCTTCCTAAGGACTGGGAAGTAGCACATGTCACACCGATATCCAAGAAAGGAAAGAGGAGTAACCCACTGAATTACAGACCCGCATCACTGACCTCAATTTGCTGTACGATTTTGGAGCATATACCGTACTCGAATATTATGAATCACCTTGAAGAAAATGACTTCTTGATACAAAACCAACACGGATTCAGAAAATATCGTTCTTGTGCAACACAGTTAGTTCTTTATTTCCATGAAATAAAGAGTGCTTTCGACAAGGGATCTAAGATCGATTCCATATTCCCAGATTTCCAGAAGGCTTTTGATATCGTTCCGCACAAGCGACTATTAATCAAACTGGATTCGTGATTTGCTCTCAGAGAAGTCACAGTTGGTAGTGATGGACGGTAAATCATCGAGCAGAACAGAAGTGATATCTGGCGTTCCACGAGGTATTGTCATAGGGCCTCTGCTGTTCCTGATTTATATAAATGATCTAGGTGATAATCTGAGCAGCCCCCTTAAATTGTTTGCAGACAACGCTGAAATTTACCGTCTAGTAAAACCATCAGACGATCAATTCCAATTCCAAAATTTTTGTATGGTGCGAAAAGTCGCAATTAGCACTAAACAAAGAAAAGTGCGAGGTCATCCACAAGGGTACGAAAAGAAATCCGATAAATTTTGGGTATACGATAAATCGCACAAATCTAAGGGCTGTCAATTCGACTAAATACCTAGGAATTGCAATTACGAGCAACTTAAATTTAAAGAACCACATAGATAATATTGTGGGGAAGGCGAAACAAAGACTGCGCTTTGTTGGCAGAATACTTAGGAGATGCTACAAACACACTAAAGAGACAGCCTACATTATACTTGTCTGTCCTTTGTTGGAATGGTGCTGCGCGGTACGGGATTCTTACCAGGTAGGATTGGCGGATGACATCGAAAAAGACAGCTCGTTTCGTGTTATCGCGCAATAGGGGTGAGAGTCACTGATATGACACGCGAGTAGGGATGGCAGTGACTGAAACAAAGGCGGTTTTCTTTGCGGTGAGATCTGTTTACGAAATTTAAATCACAAGCTTTATCTTCCGAATGCGTAAATATTGTTGACACCCACCTACATAGGGAGAAATGATCATCTTAATAAAATAAGAGAAATCAGAGTTCGAACGGGAAAAATCAGGTGTTCCTTTTTCCCACGTGCAATTCGAGAGTGGAATAGTAGAGAAGTACGTAGATGTAGATGTTTATGTCCTCCTTGATCCGTCCGTCACTAGTTATTTTGCTGCTTAGGTAGTGAAATTCCTTAACTTCATCTACTTCGTCACCATCAATCCTGATTTTTAAGTCTCTGACTGTTCTCATTTCTGCTGCTTATCATTACTTTTATCTTTCTTCGACTTACTATCAGTCCATATTGTGTACTCATTAGACAGTTCATTCCACTCAGTAGATCATGCAATTCTGCTTCGCTTTCGCTCAGGAAGCATGTCATTAGCGAATCGTATCTTTGATATCCTTTCACCTTGCATTTTAATTCCACTCCTCAATCTATCTTTCGTTTCCCTCATTGCTTCTTCGATGTATTGATTGAACAGCAAAGGCGAAAGACTATATCCCTGTCTTACATCGTTCTCACTCATCCACTCTTATTATTCCCTCTTGGCTGTTGTCCATATTGTGCATTACCCATCTCTCCATGTACCTTACCCCTACTTTTCTCAGAATTTCGAACATTGCACCATTTTACACTGTCGAACACTTTTTCCAGGTCGATAAATCCTATGAACGTGTCTTGATTTTTCTTCAGTCCTGCTTCCATTATTAACCGTAACCCCAGAATTGTCTCTCTCGTGCCTTTATCTTTCCTGAAGCCAAACTGATCGTCATCTAAGACATCCTCAATTTTCTTTTCCAGTCTTCTCTATATTATTCATCTAAGCAACTTGGATGCATGAGCTGTTAAGCTGATTGTGCGATGATTCTCGCGCTTGTCAGGTCTTGCAGCATTCAAAACTGTGTAGATGATATTTTTCCGAAAGTCGGATGGTATGTCGCCTGATTCATACATTCTACACACCAAAGCTTCATACGCGTCTACAAAACTGTGAAAACCGCGTTGTCATTATAAATCAACGACAGTTAAAGAAAACTGAATGTTTTGCGGTGATCATAAACTACCCATCCAATAACTGTAAACAATGCAGAAAATATGTTGATGTTGCTAAGATTGTGGTGAAAGCGTACTTATACATCAGAACCTGTTGCCAATATAGGTTAAAGACATTTGACAGTTAATGTTTTTTCTTTCATCATCATCATCATCATCATTTAAGACTGATTATGCCTTTCAGCGTTCAGTCTGGAGCATAGCCCCCCCTTATAAAATTCCTCCATGATCCCCTATTCAGTGCTAACATCGGTGCCTCTTCTGATGTTACACCTATTACTTCAAAATCATTCTTAACCGAATCCAGGTACCTTCTCCTCGGTCTGCCACAACTCCTCCTACCCTCTACTGCTGAATCCATGAGTCTCTTGGGTAACCTTACTTCTCCCATGCGTGTAACATGACCCCACCATCTAAGCCTGTTCGCCCTGATTGCTACATCTATAGAGTTCATTCCCAGTTTTTCTTTGATTTCCTCATTGTGGACACCCTCCTGCCATTGTTCCCAATCTACTAGTACCTGCAATCACCCTAGCTACTTTCATATCCGTAACCTCAACCTTGTTGATAAGGTAACCTGAATCCACCCAGCTTTCGCTCCCATACAACAAAGTTGGTCGAAAGATTGAACAGTGCACAGATAACTTAGTCTTGGTACTGACTTCCTTCTTGCAGAAGAGAGTAGATCGTAGCTGAGCGCTCACTGCATTAGCTTTGCTACACCTCGCTTCCAGTTCTTTCACTATGTTGCCATCCTGTGAGAATATACATCCTAAGTACCTGAAACCGTCCACCTGTTCTAACTTTGTTCTTCCTATTTGGCACTCAATCCGTTTATCTCTCTTTCCCACTGACATTACTTTCGTTTTGGAGATGCTAATCTTCATACCATAGTCCTTACATTTCTGGTCTAGCTCTGAAATATTACTTTGCAAACTTTCAATCGAATCTGCCGTCACAACTAAGTCATACGAATATGCGAGACTGCTTATATTGTGTTCACATATCTTAATCTCACCCAGGCAGTCTATTGTTTTCAACATATGATCCATTAATGGTCATTCTCGTCACGTACGTGGGAGCCAACAAAATTTTTTGACTGAAGAGAAAGATGATTTTGTTTCGTGACTGTCTTGTCGCAAACGAAAAATGTCTGTTTTAATTATTGCTATTCCAATTCCCGTATCATACTCTTGACTTTTACTCCTCTTTTTTCGAGACAATACAAAACGATCTGCCTTTCTTTCAACGTTTTCATGTCGTCCGTCAACTCCAGCTAATAAGGATTCCATAACAAACAGCAATACTCCAGAGGAAAGCGGACAAGCGTAGTGTTGGCAGTCTCCTTAGTAGACCTGTTGCGTCTTGTAAGTGTTCTGGCGTCTTGTAAATGTTCTGTCAACAAAACGCAGTCATTGGTTTGCCTACCTCACAACATTATGTGCGTGAGTTTTGTAATTTAAATTGTTCGTAACTGTCATTTCGAGACCTTGTTTGAACTCAGAGCCTTAGGTTTGTGTGATTTACGGTGCAACCGTAATTTAATGAATCTCGTGTGAATGTGATAATACTTTTCAATATTTAGAATCAATTGTCACTTTTCGCACCGTACAGGTTTATTGCTTAAATCACTGAGTAATTGGTGCCCATCTTCTGATGACTTTACTAGACGATAAATGACAGCATCATTCGGAAATAATACAAGGCGGCTGCTCCTAAATCGTCCATATAGATGAGAAACAACAGAGTGCCTATAACAATTCCCTGGGGAGCGCCAGATATCACTTCTGTTTCGCTCAGTCACTTTGCGCCAATTACCTTTCCAACAGGAATAGAGGAAAAAGTCGTACAAAATTGTGATAATATTAATGTTTTAAATGTAATTTAGTTTCATGACTAAACACACTCTTTTGGTTTTTACCCCCTTAGAAAATCCCTTCAGGGTTTACTTACGCCCAGCTTGGGAACCACTACACTACGGGGAGCTACAGTAGATATGAACTGTAGGGAAGAAAAGAAGAAGAAGAAGAAGAAGAAGAAGAAGAAGAAGAGGAGGAAGAGGAAGAGGAGGAGGAGGAGGAGGAAGGGAGCCAGCTACAGTCAGAGGGGCTGCAACGGCATGCCTGACAGTTGCGGCTGAGACAGCCCGTCAGTGGCATGTTCACTGAACAGAAACATTCTGCTTTGGACGGTGATGAAGAAGGAAATGGAAAATCGACTACAGTCATCTAGGGATACTGTGGAAACTGTGAAGGACGGTATACGTGCCGTAATGTCTATCATGATCGCTGGTCTCCACATGTGTCATATTTGGCCGCCCGTTGTACCCGTTCTCTAAATGTCCTCCGTGTTCTCAGTGGTATGTCGTGGGGAGCGGATCGAACCGTCCTACTTCGTCTATATCGGTCGATCGTCCGCTCCAAGCTGGATTACGGGAGCTTCGTATACTCCTCTGCACGGCCATCCATCTTACGCCGCCTCAACTCCATACAACATCGGGGTTTACGTCTTGCGACCGGAGCGTTTTATACTAGTCCCGTCGAGAGTCTTCATGCTGAAGCTGGTGAATTGCCACTCACCTACCGGCGCGATATACTGCTTTGTCGGTATGCCTGTCGGCTACTGTCAATGCCCGACCACCCGTCTTATCGTCCCTTTTTTGACGACTCTCTCGACCGTCAATACGGGTTGTATGTCTCTGCCCTGCTACCCCCTGGAGTTCGCTTTCGTCGCCTCCTTCAACACCTTAATTTTTCACTCCCTGCAACCTTTCGAGTGGGCGAGAGCCACACGCCACCTTGGCTCCAGGCTCAGGTTCGCGTTCACCTCGACCTCAGCTCGCTCCCAAAGGAGGTTACCCCCGGTTCGGTCTACCACTCCCGTTTTGTCGAACTTCGTTCGAAGTTCATTAATATGACCTTCATTTATACAGATGGCTCTAAGACCAATGACGGGGTCGGGTGTTCTTTTATTGTCGGGGCACAAAGTTTCAAATACCGGCTCCATGGCCATTGTTCGGTCTTCACAGCTGAGCTCTTTGCCCTCTACCAGGCTGTTCTTTACATCTGCCGCCACCGACATTCTGCTTATGTCATCTGCTCCGACTCCCTGAGCGCCATCCAGAGCCTCAGTGATCCGTATCCGGTTCACCCTTTCGTGCACCGGATCCGACGCTCTCTTCAGCAGCTGGTGGACGTCGGTTCTCCGGTTAGCTTTATGTGGGTTCCTGGCCATGTCGGTATCCCTGGGAACGAAGCTGCAGATGCAGCGGCCAAGGCTGCGGTCCTCCAGCCTCGGACAGCGTCTTCTTGTGTCCCTTCGTCAGATTTTAGCAGGGTCATTTGTCGGCGCATTTTATCGCTGTGGCATGCCGATTGGGCTGCACTTACAGACAACAAGCTTCGGGCCTTGAAACCTCTTCCCGTGGCTTGGACGTCCTCCTCCCGCCCTTCTCGGCGGGAGGAGGTCGTTTTGGCCCGGTTACGAATTGGACACTGCCGGTTCAGCCATCGCCATCTGCTGACGGCTGCGCCGGCACCGTTCTGCCCATGTGGGCAATTGCTGACGGTCCGCCACATTTTAACGTCCTGCCCGGATTTTAACACACTGCGTCTTGATCTTGGCCTGCCATGTACTCTAGAAGCCCTTTTAGCGGATGACCCACGAGCAGCTGCTCGCGTTCTTCATTTTATCAATTTGACAACCCTCTCTCAGGACATTTGATTATGCTGTTTTTTTTTTTAATCCTATGCCTGTCAGTCTGTCTTTTATCGTGTTTTCCCTTTTCGTTGCTGTTTTAAACTTGTGCCTGGCGGTGCATCCCTAACGTAGTCTGGGCGCTAATGACCATTGAAGTTTTGCGCCCTAAAACCACAAAAAAAAAAAGATCGCTATGGAAGATACACAGCGGCGGTACCAGAACGGCCGCGTAGTGTTCCCGGAGTACAGATTCTCTAGATTTATGCAACAGGACTTCATCATGTAAACATGAGTCGAAGAACACCTGATCGATTACAAAAATAAAGAAAGTAAAAAAAAATGTTCTGTTTCCCTTCTCCCTCCTATGGGTCTACCCAACTGTCCCCTCCTCCTCCTCATGGGCCAGTTAATAATTTATCCGATTCTTATATTTGATAGGAAAAAAAGGAGGTGAAATCCAACAACACTGTAAAAACAAACTTAGTTTATTTACATGTTTGGAAGTATCAATTCGGTGCACAAATTATAAAAAGAATGTGGAATCGACATTGACGTCTTTTCTTCTTAGTTATTTTATCACGTCAGTACCTTCCCACGCCTACTCTGAGTAGCTGCAGTGGAATATCATTGGACTGTCGTAAGTCAGCTCAGCAACACCGAAAATTATGGATTCATCACTAATATAGTTTTAATATTTTTACATTTGGTCTGCCTCACCCCAACAGCATACGACGACGTGTTAAAAAAGCAATGCCTTCGATATCTTTTTCTTTTTTTAAAACTCTTGAGGGTTTTTTAAATAAAACGTTATCATCATTCTACATCTTTATTCCTAGTGTCTGCATCTTTATTCCTAGTGTCTGCATCTTTATTTCCCAACATAGTCACCCTGGCGACGAACATGTTTGTCTCGAGGAGAGACCAGTTTCTTGATACCGCCACTGTGGGATTTCAGACTTTGCTGACGGAGCCGCAGCCTCACTCCTTGCACCGCTTAATCATTATTAAAGAGAAGTACTGGAGGGTGCTTAAATTTTGGAAACACTCCGATCTCTGGCGTAAACATGGAGGGTAGCTCGAGAATTTTATTCACTACGAGCACGAACAACCGATCGACGCACATCACTGATGTACGCAGCTTTCATTCTTCTATGGATTCCATTTGGAGGCACGTTTTCTGCAATTAGACAATCCGTTACAGCGCGCTGTTTCTCACCCGCCGACATCCACTATCTGATTAAAAGTATCCGGACACCCCCAAAAACATACGTTTTTCACATTAGGTGCATTGTGCTGCCACCAAGTGCCAAGTACTCCATATCAACGACCTCAGTAGTCGTTATACATCGTGAGAGCGCACTTTGGGCGCTCCGCGGAACTCACGTACTTCGAACATGGTCGGGTGATTGGGTGTCACTTGTGTCATACGTCTGTACAGGAGATTTCCACACTCCTAGACATCCCTGGGTCCACTGTTTCCGATGTGATAGTGAAGTGTAAACGTGAAGGGACACGTACAGCACAAAAGCGTACAGGCCGACCTCGTCTGTTGACTGACAGAGACCGCCAACAGCTGAAGATCGTAATGCGTAAAAGGCAGATACCTATCCTGACCATCACACAGGATCAACTCCAAGTATTATGACAGTTAGGTGGGTGGTCATAGCCCACAAATGACGCTGGTAAATGCCAAACGACGCAGCGCTTGGTGGAAGGAGCGTAAACACTGGACGATTATAACAGTGGAAAAACGTTGTGTGGAGTTACTAATCACGGTACACAAAGTGGCGATCCGATGACAAGGAGTGGGCATGGCGAATGCCCGGTGAGCGTCATCTGCCAGCGTGCGTAGTGCCAACAGTAAAATTCGGAGGCGGCGGTGGTGTGGTGTGGTCGTGTTTTTCATGGAGGGGGCTTGCACCCCTTATTGTTTTGCGTGGCATTCTTACAGCACAGGCCTACATTGACGTTTTAAGCAGCTTCTTGCTTCCCACTGTTTAACAGCAATTCGACGATGGTGACTGCATCTTTCAACACGATCGAGCACCTGTTCAAATTGCACGGGCTGTGGCGGAGGGGTTGCACGACAATAGCATCCCTGTCATGCACTGGCCTGCACAGAGTCCTGACCTGAATTCTACAGAACACCTCTGGGATGTTTCGAAACTGTTTGTCCTTAGGATAATTTAGGCTAAGTAGTGTGTAAGCTTAGGGACTGATGACCTTTGCAGTTAAGTCCCATAAGATTTCACAAACATTTGAACATTTGTTTTGTAACGCCAACTTCGTGCCAGGCCTCACCGAGAGACATCGATACCTCTCCTCAGTGCAGCAATCCGTGAAGAATGGTCTTCCATTCCCCAAGAAACCGTCCAGCACCTGATTAAACGTATGCCTGCGAGAGTGGAAGCTGTCATCAAGGTTAAGAATGGACCAACACCGTATCGAATTCCAGCATTACCGATGGAGGGCGCCACGAACTTTTAAGTCATTTTCAGCCAGGCGTCCGGATACTTTTGATCGCGCAGTGACGTTACCCGCTACAGTGCGGAGGCCACTAGTGGCATAGGGTTGTAACTTCCATCAGCGAAGAGAGGGGGGGGGGGGGAGGTCGCTTAAGTAATATGCTCTACAGTAATATGCGTGACATAAATAACTGAAAGCGGAATACAAAATTTGGAGGCATTGCTTTTCAGCACGCCCTGGTATGTTTCCAGATAAATACTCCCTTTCACTTTATCACTTAGTTCGAACGTCGACTTTCCAGTCATTCCATTTCATGTTTTTCGTACTTCAAGCAGTGTCAAAAAAAGGTGAGGCAGGTCCTGTCTGCAGTAAGAGCGCCTCTGTGGTTAAGCCACTCTTGTAACAGTATCGCAGGCCCTCCCAGAGGGGCAACAATCCGACAGCGGCCGTGCTACAGCAGAGCGCCGCGGCGGCCGCTGGGAGTACTCGCGGCACTCGGGCGGGGAATCCCCCTCGAGTGGAATCCGGCCGCCTCTCCAGTGCGGCCCTCCAGGGTCCCGAGCGCGCCGGCAGGGCTACTAATGGTCCCGTGTCAGCGCGATATACCGGGGACATCCGGAGTCCAAGCCCTCACTCTGCAGGCGTAGCTGTGACGTGAACACGGTTGGAGCTTCACTTCCTGTACCCACTAGCACTTCCGGTACGCCGCGCGGGATTAGCCGAGCGGTCTGAGGCGCTGCTGTCATGGACTGTGCGGCTGGTCCCGGCGGAGGTTCGAGTCCTCCCTCGGGCATGGGTGTCTCTCCTTAGGATAATTTAGGTTAAGTAGTGTGTAAGCTTAGGGACTGATGACCTTAGCAGTTAAGTCCCATAAGATATTACACACACACACACACACACACACACACACACACACACACACACACACACACACACTTCCAGTACATTCTCTGTACCACACAGTACTGGATATTGGATAGGTCATATTGGAATAATTTTAGTCACCCCATTTCCCAATTCATTTGTGTATACAGTGAGGAAAGAATGTTTCTACACGAGACTTACCTGGACGCAGTAGAACTGTTCAATCCGGGAGGCCTCGGTTTCAGCTCACTATCTGGCTCTTGAGTACTATGGTTCAAATGGCTCATAGCACTATGGGACTTAACATCTGTGGTCATGGATCCCCTAGAACTTAGAACTACTTAAACCCAACTAACCTAAGGACATCACACACATCCATGCCCGAGGCAGGACTCGAACCTGCGACCGTAGCGGTCACGCGCTTCCACACTGAAGCGCCACATCGGCCGGCTCACTATCTGGCTACGCAGCAAATCACTTAAGCTGAATACCATGTCGGTTCCTTTGCAAAGGCTACGTCTCTTTGCTTCCTTTCTCTTGTTTTATCTGTGCTCTCTTCAATGACCCGTTGAGCGCTGAAGTCCGATGTTGTTGCTTTGGATTCACTTCTGAAGAGAAAAATTCCATGGCTAACCTGTTCGCAGTATATCCCTCTTTGTCATACCTTTCCATTCATAGAGAGTCCTACACGCACTATCCCATTTTTTGTTGTTTCTTTCTCTATTTTTTACTGGTCAAAAAACCATCTTTCCATTTCACTTCACTCCACAAATCAATTATGTGTACCAAATTTCGTAGCTGGATACAGGTCAACGTTATATGTATTGAGTAACCAGCAATAAGCTCGTTAATGGAGGGTACCAGAATAATTTTACTAGTAGAACCCGTTTTGCATTACGTATTTACAATTGTCTATTTTTTATCTTTGACTGAACTGTAGTTTGTAGTGGTCGTTGCTTTAATAAATGACCTGTACCGTAGAAGAAACTGCAAACCGTATTTCACACGTTATAATCTTTGTTACAATCCACTGTACATTAATAATTTATTATTAATTATTATTATTATGCACGTATGGGCCCAATAGGACCACGCGAGGTACAATCAATGAATGTCACTTTTGACGGTTGTACAAATTTATTTCCTGCTTCCAGAATGAAGTCTGTCTCTTTCATCAGCCCACGGTGTTCCAGTCAGTTTTCTAATTTCCCCTCTCACCAACTTTCCAATCACATATCTTTAGTCTGAATGCTTTCCTATCTTTAACGTGTACTGTTATGCTGACTGCTTTAAGATCGCCCTTAATCGCAGCGAGCCATTTAATTGGCTCAGTTTTGGCCGTACTTTGTTTTCGCAGTAACATTTTTATAAATAACTATTTCTAACTTCTAAAGGCCAACGCCTCATTACACCACTTAACTATTTAAAAAGAACAAGAAAAATCAATGAAAAGATAGTGACGAGGACCAGCAGGTAACTTACAGGGAAGGAGAGAACTTTTTGGACTGGCGGGGTAGGTTGCAGTAATTACTTGGTGATGGATAGGCTCTCGCCTTACCGACTAGTTTGGAGACCTATAATAAACCATTCTTTGGAGTGAAGTCGACGACGACAGCTGAGCCATAAATCACGCCTGGCCAAGATCTGCGTGTTCCGGCTTCCCTGATCAAACGTTATTGTCATTCCTCGTGTAAGGAGGAGAAATGCGTACCATCACGTTTCCGACTTTGATAAAGGCCGGATTGTAGCCTATCGCGATTGCTGTTTATCGTGTCGCGACATTGCTGCTCGCGTTGGTCGAGATCCAATGACTGTTAGCAGAATATGGAATCGGTGGGGTCAGGAGGATAATACGGAACGCCGTGCTGGATTCCAACGACCTCGTATCACTAGCAGACGAGATGACAGGCATCTTATCCGCATGGCTGTAACGGACCGTGCAGCCACGTCTCGATCCCTGAGTCAACAGATGGGGACGTTTGCAAGACAACAACCAGCTGCACGAACAGTTCGACGACGTTTGCAGTAGCATGAACTATCAGCTCGGAGACCGTGGTTGCGGTTACCCTTGACGCTGCATCACAGACACGAGCGCCTGCGATGGTTTACTCAACGACGAACCTGGGTGCACGAAAGGCAAAACATCATTTTTGGGACGAATCCAGGTTGTGTTTACAGCATCATGATGGTCGCATCCGTGTTTGGCGAGATCGCGGTGAACGCACATTGGAAGCGTGTATTCGTCATCGCCATACTGGCGTATCAGCGGGCATGATGGTATGGGGTGCCATTGGTTACACGTCTCGGTCACCTCTTGTTCGCACTGACGCCATTTTGAACAGTGGGCGTTACATTTCAGATGTGTTACGTTCCGGGCCTCTACCCTTCATTCGATCCCTGCAAAACCCTACATTTCAGCAGGATAATGTACGACCGCACGTTGCAGGTCTGTACGGGCCTTTCTGGATACAGAAAATGTTCGACTGCTGCCCTGGCCAGCACATTCTCCAGATCTCTCACCAAATGAAAACGTCTGGACAATGGTGGCCGAGCAACTGGCTCGTCACAATACGCCAGTCACTGCTGTTGATGAACTGTAGTATCGTGTCGAAGCTGCATGGGCAGCTGTACCTGTACACGCCATCCGAGCTCTGTTTGACTCAATGCCCAGGCGTATCAAGGCCGTTATTACGGCCAGAGGTGGTTGTTCCGGGTACTGATTTCTCAGGATCTATTCACCCAAACTTCGTGAAAATGTAACCACTTGTCAGTTCTAGTATAATATATTTGTCCAATGAATACCCCTTTATCATCTGCATTTCTTCTTGGTGTAGCAATTTTAATTGCCAGTAGTGTATAATGTAACACAGGTGGTGTTGTCGGCAAACTGTGGCAGACCGCCTGACTCGCTCCAGCGGCGTCCGGCTGCGGCCTCCAATCTCTTCTCTTCTCTCCTCCCCTCCCCTCCCCTCCTGTCATCTCGCCTCAGTCCGCTCGGACCTCTGGGACGAAGCACTGTTTGGCCAGGCCTGCCGTGAGGTAGCGTCGCGTCTCAAGAGCACGGCGCAAGCCGTCCTTTGCGGAAGCTTGAAAGACAGCACTCGTAGCTGTCTTCAAGAGTCATACATCTAAAAAAATGTCCAGACCTCCGGCCGGCTCTGGAGCCGACCCCACGCCTGTCTGTTGTTGCCCACGGCAGCCTGGCCGGGCGGGGAGGGAAGATCGCTCCGCTCCGGCCCACGACTACAGCCGCGGGCAGACGCGGACAATGGCCGAACCCGCCGCCCCCGCTCGCTCGCTCGCTGATCACCGGCGCCGAGCAGACAGCACAGCACAGCACGGCCATTATCGGACGGCAGCCGGCCGGCCGCCTTTTATGGGCTCCCCCCATCCCTCCTACACCCCCGCAGCTCCCCGTTGTCCCGCCCCCACGCGGGCCAATTCCTGCCGCCCTTCATCGCCGGAAAGCAATCTGCCCCCACTCCCCTCAACCTCAACAGCGGCCGGCGCGACCAGATAAGGGCCGACCTCCCCCCCTCCTCGACGTACGGCGCACATCACATCCCTTTCTACACGCCGCCTACATTCAGTATGGCTGAACTGCGCTCGGGAGGCCGCTGTCTGTCGCCTGCATCCTGCTCTATGCGGGACTTACGACGAGATTCCGATAAATTCCTGAACTTTGTCCACAAATTTTTTCTACCCTTACCTTTTTCCTTTGCAGAAAGGAAGTAGTGCTGTTGCGTTCGTGACGTCCCGTCGACGTCGTCGTCGTCGTCGTCGTCACCACAGATGTTATACGCGTGGGCCTCCCGCGTATAAACCTATTGATAGTGTGTCTGTGACCACATCGTCCAAACTTTGAGCGCAAGATATTTTGGAGGGGCGTAACGGTTAAATAACTGCTGCTGTAATGCTTTCTTCCGATACTAAAAAGGCCAGAGTTTCAACAGTGCTGGTCTTCAGAGTTTCAACAGTCGTGATGTGATTTGTTATCAGACATTTCAGATTGGCGAGGTATTTAACTAATATATGGGTCATTCATATTTCGTTTCTAGAATGCTTTTGCTATTCAGGACTAGGAATCGTCGTGAGACAAATGAGTGAGGGAGTTTGCATTTGGTTTAAAGGTGATTAAAATTGTGAAAGTATTGAGATTATTGCTGATGTAACATTTTATTACTGTAATTGAATAATAAAGTTTAATAAAAGCCGAGAAGCCATTTCTTTTCTTTTGTAGCACGTCTGGGGGCCTGGATTCCCTGGTCCCAACATTCTCAACACACTATCCTGATAACAAAAATGGCTCTGAGCACTATGGGGCTTAACTTCTTAGGTCATCAGTCCCCTAGAACTTAGAACTACTTAAACCTAACTAACCTAAGGACATCACACACATCCAGGATTCGAACCTGCGACCGTAGCGGTCGCACAGTTCCAGACTAGATCCGCTCGGCCACCCGGGCCGGCTGAAAGGCTGTCAGTTTGACTAAATAGGAACTACAATCGCGAATACTTAAATGGGAACGATCACGTGTGAGTATAATGTTGTAGCCAAGCTAACGCAAAGAATGGCAGAACAGTTAAAGAATTCATTAGGTGTACCAAAGAGACCCCACACACTACGCTTGTCAGTCCTCTGCTAGAGTACTGCTGCGCTGTATATGGGATCCTTACTAGATAGAATTGCCGGACAACATCGTGGAAGTCCAAAGAAGGGCAGCTTGTGTTGTATTATCGCGAAATAGCGCGGTGGGTGTCGCGGATATGATACGGGAACTGGGGTGGCAATCACTAAAACAAAGCGTTTTTCGTTGTGGCGAGATCTTTTAACGAAATTTCAATTATCAACTTTCTCTTCAGAATGTGGAAATATTTTAGCGTCGCCAGTCTACATAGTGAAAAATGATCATCTTAATGAAATCACGGAAAACAGAGTTCGTACAAAGACAGTTACCTGTTCATTTTTACCACGCGCTGTTATAGAGAGTAACGGCAGAGTAATAGTCCGAAGGCGGTGCAAAGAACCCTCTGTCAGGCACTGAAGTGTGAATTGCATAGTCATAATGCAGATTTACCTACGGACATCATGGTCAGCTTTGACGTGAAATCACTATTTACGAACGTGCCAGCAGATGAAACTTCCCGCATCCTTCAGGAGCATGCCCCGCCAGACATATGCGGCCTGCTTGAGTTGTGCCTGACTTCAA
Organism: Schistocerca cancellata; assembly: GCF_023864275.1. Lineage (NCBI taxonomy): Eukaryota > Metazoa > Arthropoda > Insecta > Orthoptera > Acrididae > Schistocerca > Schistocerca cancellata. Next base: position 128,794,974 of record NC_064637.1, read on the forward strand.
CGTACTTCAAATGGCAAGGAAAATACGAAGAGCAGACAGACGGCGTAGCAATGGGGTCTCCCCATCTCCGCTGGCAGCCGACAAATTCATGGAAGCTTTTGAAGCAGCGGCCCTCGGTTCAGCTCCTTTACGCCCACGTTGCTGGTTCAGATGGTGGACGACACGTTCGCTATATGGCCTCATGGTGAAACGGAGCTACACAAGTTTCACGAATATTTGAACAATATGCACGGGAAGATACAGTACACGCTCGAAGTAGAAAAGAATGGTGCAATCCCATTTCTAGACGTCTAAGTATACAGGAGAACGGAGGGTACACTGTGGCACAGAGTACATCGCAAGCCTACACATAGAGACTGGTATCTGCACGCCCAATCCTACCACCACCCATCCGTTCTCTGGCAATCAGTGGGCAGCGCCTAAGCGATGCTCAAAACATCACACCTGAGCTGAAAAGGCTACGCACAACGTTTCTAGCCAATGGCTACAGGCATAAGTCGATAAACACAGCCTTGTCGACGAACACAAAAAAGGAAGATAAGCAACAAATAAAACTGCAGCCAACAGTGTGCTTACCCTATGTGAAAAACGTTACTGACCGAATAGGCAAACACCTTCGCCGCGTTAGGGTGCAGCCTGTCTTCTATAGTGGTCGTAGGATCCAGGACGTGCTTGGCTCCACTAAGGGCAAGGTGGCTGCATTACACACTGCAAGCGTTTACAAGGTGGAATGTGAACGTGGAGAGGCATACATCGGCGAGACTGGGAGGCCAATAGCAACGCGCATTCGGGTACACGAGCGTTATATTCGTCTAGGGCAACACAACAAATCCGCAGTGGCAGAACATCAGTAACACTGCGGAAAAGAAATAAAATTCAGCGAAGCCTGTGTGTTGGCCAAGCAGCCAATTATGACGAAACGCAAAATCAGAGAGGCCATCGAAACACTTAAACACCCTAATAACATGAACAGGGAGGATGGACTCAGGCTTGGCCCATCTTGGCTGCCAGCAATCAGAGCCCAACAGACCGCACTGTCAACGCGAGGCACGAGCACTACCGGCGAGTAACTGCCGACGTCCAGCAGTTGGTAAACAGCAGCCAACTTCTCATTCGACGGTGACCACCAATCATGGTACACAACGCAAGAGCCAACAGACAACAGAGGTCACGTTCTCCCTCCAGCGCAGTAACCTACTAAAATAAGGTTCCTTCTCCTTTTTCCTCAAGTGACCAAAGAAACTAACTACCTTTTTAAAATTATGACGTAATGGCATGCGCAGTGAACAGTAACAACAAAATATAAAGAAGACTGCATAGCTAGAACGCACCGGGTATTCACTGAATCATCCTTCTCCATTGACCGCCACCTCACCGAGGGAGCCCTCATCTACAATCGCCGTCATAAGGTGGCCCCCTCCCGTTCCCCAGTCCAATCCTACCGCTGCCAGCACTGCCTCACATACAACAACCATGTTACCTCTGCCTGCAAGAACCCCCATACTTGTCCCCACTGCAAAGCTTCCCACTTCCTCAAGAACTGCCCCAACCTCACCTCTCCCCCCTCGTGCAGCACCTGTAATGAACCACATCCTACCTACTCCTCGAAGTGTAAAGCGAAACCTCCTCCAGCAGTCCCCCTGAGCTCACCGTCCCTGTCCGTCCTGTTGATGACCCCATCCACCCCAACAACTCGCTCTGTCCTCCACCTACTGCAGAGGACATCATCCGTTTCATCACCATTGTGCACCAAAACATCCACCGCTTCCAGCGCTCCCACACCCTTTCCCAGATCGCCCTCGCTGCCTGTTCCATCTTCCACCTTACCACCTATGCCACATACTCCCACAACCAGGCCGACTTCACCTTCACCCCCCTCACCACTCTCGTATAACTCTCCCCTCCCATGGTACAACAACCCTACCGTAACCTGTACCACAATATTCGCTCCCTGCCCACCCACAAACTCCTCTTCCTCCACATCCTCCGTCAGCACCGCGTGGATGCCTTCGTCCTAAATGAAACCTTCCTTCAACCCCATATCTCCATCTCCACGGCTCGTTACACCCTTCACCGCACCGATAACCCCTACCCTCTCACATGTGGTGGAGTTGCTATAGGCCACCTCAAGCACCTCCCTGTCCGGCCCCAACCTCTCCTTAACAATCCTGCCGAGCATCTCACCCTCAGCCTCTTCTTCCCCACCCTTACCGTCACCTGTGCCACCATTTATGTCCGCCCTCGCACCCCCATCCCATACGATTTCCTGGCCCACATTGACCGCACCTTCTCCACCTACGTGACTGCCGCCGACCTCAATATCCACAGCTGTGATCCTCCCGACCTCCAGCGGTGGCATCAGTGTATCACCACCCTCCAGGGAGACCTGGTTCCCCTCCCTCAGCACACCCGACCTGAATCCAACACAACTCCCGATGTGGTCCTTGCCTCTCCCAACCTCCTTGGGCGCATCACCACAGATGTCCTTGACCTCACTGGCAGTGACCATGCTCCCGTTCTCCTCACTATCTCTAATGGTCGCCCTCCCGGCAATGCTCCTCGGCCCGACATCCCTCCTAAACTTGTCCATGATTACTCCTGTGCCAGCTGGGATGCCTACTGGGACTCCATTCACATCCAGGTTGACGGCCACGACCTTACCCTCCAATCTCCTGATGACATCTCTCGCACTGCTGCCTTCCTGCACCGGACCTTGTCTGACGCCGTCGCCACCCATATCCTCACCAAAGCCATCCACCCTCACCGTCCCGCCCAGCCTCCACAGGCCGTCCTTCTCCTTCGCGAGTTCCGCCCCCTCTACTGCTCTTTTCTCTGCACTTGTGACTGGGATACACTTACCCACCACCGGCAATTACGACACATCCGCAACCTGCTTACTGAGAAGAAACGCCATGCCTGGCGCCAGACCCGTACACAACTCAACACCACACTGCCCATAAACTCTTCCAAGTAATGGTCTGCTTTCCACCGCCTTACTGGGAACCGCCCCATGCCCCAGTACCCTCTCCTCCTTGATGACCGTCCCTTTCCTGACAACCTCTGTAAGGCCAACCACTTTGCCTCTCACCTCTCAGATGTTTTTTCCATCCCAGATGATCCCCACTTTGATTATTCCCTCTTCTCTGATGTCATGGACCGTACAAATACCTCTGTTCCTCCCCTTGCTCCTAGCTTCCAGTACTTGGGCCACACACCACCAACTGCACTTAACACTCCCATCACTACACAGGACATCAGCCTCACACTCCGCACTAAACACAACACTGCTCCCGGCCATGACTGCATTACCTACCGCCACCTCAAACACTGCCCTCCCTCCTTCCTTTCAGTCCTTGCCACCCTCTACAATGTCATCCTTGCCACTGGCTTCTATCCCCACCTGTGGAAAACCTCCCATATCCTGATGTTCTCCAAATCCAACAAGCCTCCAACTGATACCTCCTCCTATCGTCCTATCGGTCTCACATCGGTGTTCAGCAAGCTCTTGGAATCCACCCTTTCCTGGCGCATCCATCACCACTTCCGCCAAAACCACCTCCTCCCCGACACCCAATGTGGCTTTCAACCTTCCTCTGCCTCACCCATCTCCTCTCCCTCCAGCTTAACTCCCCTCGACCTCGAAAAGGCCTACGACCATGTCTGGCGTCCCGGTCTCCTGTTTAAACTACGCCCTTCCTGTCAACTACATCCGTCTCAGGGCCTCCTCCCTCTCCCGCCGCCCCTCTTGTGTTACTGTCCATAATGTCAATTCTCACACCTTCTACCCCTCTGCAGGTGTGCCCCAGGGCTCTGTCCTCTCCCCTCTCCTCTACCTCCTGTACACGGCAGATATGCCCCAAACCCCCCCCCCTCCAGTACACCTCTTGCAATATGCCGATGACACCGCATTCCTCGCCCTCGCTCCTACCCTCAAACGGTCCCAACGCCTTCTCCAGAATCACCTTGACCTTTTTGCCACTTGGCGTAACCAGTGGCTGGTGAAAATCAATCCTTCCAAGACCCAGGTAATCATCGTAGGTCGTACCACTTGCTCCTTCCGGCTCCTGGATTTCACCCTTACCATCTGCGCCCGTCCTGTCCGCCTCACCCCCACCCTCACCTACCTTGGCCTCACCATTGACCGTCACCTCATCTGGATCCCTCATCTCCGCTCCATCCAATCCAAAGCCCACAACCACCTCCGACTCCTCAAACTCCTCTCTGGGCGGACATGGGGGTTGCACCCCTCTGCCATCCTCCACACCTACAAATCCTTAATCCGTCCCATCCTCTGTTATGCCAGTACGCCTGGATATCTGCCCCCCCCCCCCCAAATTCTATAAGTCCCTCCAGATCCTTGAGCGTATTGCACTCCACCTCGCCTTCCGTATATGCCTCCCGTCCCCCACGCGGATCCTCTATGACCTCATTCCTTTCTCACAATTGCTCCTATTCCTCGAACATATCCGCATACTCTACACGTCCCACTGCCTTGATCCCTCTCACCCACTGGTTGCTCCTCCTCTCCCATCCCCACCCCCTGCTACGCCTTCACTGTTTTGTCCCCCCTACCCTCCATTTCTACACCCTTCATCTCCTTTCCCAAGGTGGTTTCCATCAACTCCCCCTCCCGGATGATGCCCTCTCTCCCTCCATTTATCAACTCGATCCTCACTCCCCCTCCTTTCCTCTGTCCTTTTCCCAGGCTCCCTCTCCCCATTCCATCCTCTTTTTTCCCCACCTCCCCTCTCTCTGCCCCCTTCTCTCCTTTTGCATTTCCCTCCTCTGTCTTTTCCCATTCCCTCTAGCGTCTGCCCTGTCCCTCTCCCACCCTTATGAGTCCTCTCCCTCCTTGGTCCCCCCCTTTTCGTTTTTTCCTCTCCTCCCTCCTTGTTTTCCCCCTCCTCCAGGCTACCCCCCCCCCCATCTGCCCTTGGATAGGGAGTGTCATCTTTGGGCTGACATTTTCGTGCAGTCTTTTACAGTGAGTGTTCCGTGTTGTGTGTCTTTTGGGAAGTGTTGCGAACGGCCATCATACTGTCGCTGGGTGTGATTTTTTATCTCTTGTGAACAGAAACCAGACTGTCGCCATGTTTTTTAATTGTGTGTCTACTATGTTACTTGTCTGATTCCTGTGTATTTTATTAACATTGCCAACCCCTTTGCTTTCATGTTTTAGCTTTCCACAATTTTCCGCCATTTTACACTTTAAGTCATCGTTTTCTCGCCTGTTTTTGTTGTTTCTTTTCTTCTTCCGTTTTTTGAAAAAGTCTGTAGGCTGTAGAGCAGCGTACTAAGCTGCTGCCAGCCCGCCCCCTTCGGGGGGAACTGAAATTCAATAAAGGAAAAAAAAACCTAGAACGCACCATTAGACCCAGAAGAAAGCCGCTGCAACCGTGGCCGAAACGTTGGATTTTCTCCAGCAGCAGTAGTTTTTTACATTATGACGCGGTACCATACCCAGAAAACTTGTATGTCGACTGACTCTGGCCGCGGAAGCCTACGCAATTATGTATGAGATTTAGATAGTCAATAGTAGTGACATGTGAAGTGTGTCCATCCTTCCTGAGAAGTCCAAGTCTGCTGAAGCGGCAGCACCGTCAGACTACCATAACGTGACGTGGCGTGGCTGGAATAGCCAGTTCCTTTCCACCGCTGTATCCTCCAGTCCACACCTCCCGATTGAGACACGCACTGGCGTCAAAAGAGCGCCACGGCAGTAACGACCGTTTACGACACAGCAACGCTGCTCTTCTCCAGTGGCGCAAAGTGTCACCACATTCCAGCAGGACTCCGGGGAGCTGTCTCGGCAATGTGACAGGTGGCGACCCCCCTCCCCAAATATCGTCGTAACCCCGTCTTCCAGTGTGAAGAGCCTCCAGTCTGCCGCCGGCAGATGCTGCCCTGTGGCCTCCGCCCCCTCATGCTCAAACACGCTAAACATGAAGTGATTGACTGAACCACCCCTCAATGTGTGTTTCCCCGTATTCACTTTATCTAGGTATTACTAAGCATCATAATCTCCCTATTAGTTCTTAATAACGTTAAAATCGTTAGCCGTATTATAACCTAAAATGTTTTTATTTGCATTGCGCAATGATAAATGTCTGCGTCACCTTTTCCACATAAAACACTGACCTCCAATCTACAACTACCAAATTCTACTAAAACTATGAGCAACAAAGCAGACAGACAACCTACTCTGATACATTTGTACCCTATAAAAAGTTGTACACTAGTGACGAAAGTATTTATTTATTGACACTACCTGTCAAACAAAAACTCACACACAATGAGGAAAGAAGTCAACAAACCAAATTCGAAACTTCATAAAAAAAGACAAAGCATTCCAAAAACAGACACAAAGAAAAACATTCTAATTCAAAAATCATGACGATCTCTCGACATTGAAAAAATATTCAACGAAAATTTAATAACAGAGGAAAGTTTTGAAGGGAAAAACTAATACAATGTAACATTTCTTAATAATATGTGCTATTTGTATGTATATACTAAACTGAATAATGTTTTATGATTGTAAAAGGAAAAGGCACAAGTCCCAGTCATGGCACAAATTTTTATTCCTTCCTTCAGTTTCTAGCATTGTCAAAGATACATCTGAGACTCATATGTCTCAAGGAAATAGCAATCCGATCAGATCAAGCAGAAGTGTGTTTATACTGCGCTTCTACTCCGTTCACTAATGTTTGGCAAAATGGAAAACAAAAGCACAACACCTTTTTTTTAATATTCTTTTAGAATTGGTTGGTGCAAATGCATCTGTTCTCGGGGAAACAAAAAAGAACTGACGGCTGCAGTATAAAAGGAGTTAAGCACAGAATCTCGTTTCGGTCATTATTTCTTTTTTACGTTCAATTCCAATATCTACGTCATTAAAATATAAAATTCACGAAATACATGCTAATTAACAAATGTGATGGACATTTTTATGGAAAATGCAAGTCGTTTTATTTCTAACTATGTACTGAAAACAAAAATCCAGTTTTCATGGCAAACTAAAATTCCTAGTTGCTGGTCTTTTATAAGATTGTTAATCAAGACTGTATAATTAAAAAGCTACAAATTTCATTTCTTTCTATCTTTTTGTATTTTACTCTCTACGTAAGTGCCGATGAAACACGCACATTTGCTTAAAAATTTGGATCCATCTGGAACAGAATTCACAACAGCCCACCCAGTGGGCAAGCATGGTACCACAGAGCAACACTGCTTGCCGGAAGACGCCTACCTTGTTTTAGAATATTAAACACGATCAGTAAAGTTAGACAACGATTTTCTCGAGAATTTTTGACAGTCAAATTTAATTCTACTACTGATAAGTTTGACTCATAAATTAATAAACTTCCTGGGTTCATCTCAAACGCAGAGTAACATATATGAAGCTTTCAGCCTGTCTCGGTACATCGATAATTGCCGCCATCTTAATACCGTACGCTTATAAAGCTCTGGTCATCACGAGGCATGAGCCTCGGACAAATTTAAGCGCTGTCAACTCCCTCGGTTAACTTTGATTCCCGTAAGTGAAACGGAATTTTGCGGTGAACACGGTTAAATGCCGAGTTTACTGCGGTGCGAGGATGGTGCACTCGGCTGTTGGTGTTGGTATCTACGTAATTTAGTACTCGTTGTTTGAATGCATTTGGTGCAATAACACCAATTATGCGTCAGTGTGATCAGTCATGTGCGTTTTGTTTAAATGCTCAAATATTCAAGACAAATCAGAAGCAAAATAGCTACTTCTCAGAACCAAATAGAACGACTGCAAGTGTGAACATAGAGGTAATTACAAGGAACTGCCATTCGTTGGCGCCAAAGGCCGACATACACGCGCCACTACTGCAACTAGACGTCCACTGAATTGCTACATGTGATCTTTTCTCATGAATGACGTTTTATGCTCCATCAGACAAATCGTCGTCGGTGCATAGGTGTGAAACGGCTGAAAGCAAACACCAATCGTTATAATCTGGGGGAGTGTTTTCGTGGCATTCCCTTGGCGATCTCGTCATTGTTGAAGCCACCGTGGAGCAACAAAAGTGTATTCTTGGGAATCATGTCCACACCCCACCCACATGCAGTTTGCTTTCCCTCAGCACAGTGCCATCTGTCGACAGTGCAAACGTGTCACACAGCCTGCAACGCACGTGCATGGTTAGACGACCACCAGGATGAGTTCACCGTTCGCTCCTGGCCACCAAACTCCCTGGATCTGAACCCAATCGAAAATCTGTCGAACCACCTCGATCGCGCTGTTCACGCTATAGATCCTCAACCGAGAAACCTATCGCAGCTGGCCACGGAAATTGAGTTCCCTGTCGGTGCCTTCCAGAATCACTCCAAGTCTTCTCTTGAATGTCTAGCAGCGATCTGCGATGTAAAAGATTATTATTGAAGCTTTTGTTCCGTGGTCACACTAATATGACTTCTATATAAAAATGATACATCAGCTCAGTCGTCGAACCTAGCAGACCAACTGGAATACAAGTGTTCCCCAAAGACAACTATAGTGCTGTTCTGCAAAAGCTTTAACTTCAGAAAGGATAACTGTACATCCTTCCAGGACGAACTTAACAGAGTCATTCTGGATCTCACCCACACATCTGGAAAAAACAAGGTATTTGCAAAACTATTACAAAGAATCTCAAGACGACATACCATGAGGCTGCAGACAAAAGTTCACGCCTTTTCTCTCACATAAATGTAAGAAACTTCTCGCTAACTAAGAGAAATGGCATCAGAAAAACTTTTTTAATGAAGAAACCATAATATGTGGTACAGGACTGATAGAAATGCTAACCTCCATGAGAAAGTTTGCTTTCTGAACGACAAAAAATTTTAACAACAAAATACAAAATTCATAGTAGAAGATTTAAACTGCTACGCCGTTAGCTGGGGCTACGGTGTGACAGATGAGTGCGCAGATACAAACGGTCTCTCTACCTTTCATGACCCAGAACTCAGCTACTCCTACACGAGTAAAACATGGAACTGATGCTACAGCACCGATGGATCGAGACCTTGCAGACGATGGACATGAAACACAGCAGCAAAATAGCCTAGAATCTTGCCAGAAAGCTCAATGGTGGCCCACAAGGCTCTAGACGGCCTGTTGAGGTGACACCCAACCAAGTGGCCCACCCCACACGGCAACAGGGACATTATTGTCTCAGCAATGCCGTCCACTTCTTATGACATGTCTTTGTTAATCATTTCTTTCGCTATTGTTGTTAAAAGAGTGCTAATCGCTTCCCTCAACTTCTACAATAACGCAAAATTTTAAACCAAAGCTACCGTATGGCTAATTCATATTTCGGTTTTTTACCCAGTTATTAGTAAAAACTACCAAAAAAATTTTTCTAACCGAGACCAAACAAGTAACGAACAATGCCAGTTATTGAGAACTAAAATGACGCTATCGGTTTTAACCGGTCGCTTTATCCCACCCCTAGGTGAAGGCAGATCGAGTCGCTATAGTCAGATTAAAATTACTTGATACTCGACGTCCGTCACGTGCCGCTACAGTGTTGCCGAATAGGACGCCTGCTACCGCTCGGATACAGGCGAGACACGAACATGGCGGGTCAGTTCACAACTGCTAATGTGTAACGCAGAGCTATTTTCGAAGCGGTCGCCGCGAGGTATGTCTCTGTAATGCGAATGTTCTGTCGACAGACATTTTAAATGACCAATGACTGAACTGCAGCAGGAGACGCCTCTTGTAGCCCTGACCACATCCTCCATCTACATCTACATGGTTACTCTGCAATTCACACTTAAAGTGCCTGGCACAGGGTTCATCGAACCATTTTCATACAACTTCTCTACCATTCCACTTTCGAATGGCGCGTGAGAAAAAGGAACACCTAAATTTTTCGGTTATAGTTCTGATTTCCTTATTTTATTATGATGATCATTTCTCCCTACGTAGGTGGGTGTCAACAAAATATTTACGCATTCGGATGAGAAAGTTGGTGATTGAAATTCCGTAAATACATCTCGCCCCCATAGAAAACCGCCTTTGTTTCAGTGACTGCCACCCCATCTCGAGTATATCAGTGACACTCTCACTCCTATTGCGCGATAACACGAAACGGGCTGCCCTTCTTTGCACTCTCTCGATGTCCTCCGTCAATCCTTCCTGGTAAGGATCCCACACCGCGCAGCAATATTCCAGCAGAGGACGGACAAGTGTAATGTAGGCTCTCTCTTTAATGGGTTAGTCGCATCTTCTAAGTGTTCTGCCAACAAAGCGCAGTCTTTGTTTCGTCTTCCTTACAACATTATCTGTGTGGTATTTCCAATTTAAGTTGCTTGTAACTGTAATTCCTAGGTATTTAGTCGAAGTGACAGCCCTTAGATTTGCGGGATTTATCGTATACCCAAAATTTATCGGATTTCTTTTAGTACCCATGTAGATGACATCGCACATTTCTTTGTCTAGTGCTAATTGCCACTTTTCGCATCATACAGAAATTCTCTCTACATCGTTTTGTAATTGGAATTGATCGTCTGATGATTTTACTAGATGGTAAATTACAGCGTCATCTGCAAACACTCTAAGGGGGCTGCTCAGATTATCACCTAGATCATTTATATAAATCGGGAACAGCAGAGGGCTTACGACACTACCTTGCAGAACACCAGACATCACTTCTACTCGATGATTTACCGTCTATCACTACGAATTGTGACCCCTCTGAGAGGAAATCACGAATCCAGTCACACAACTGAGACGATACTCCATATGCACGCAGTTTGATTAATAGTCGCTTGTGAGGGAAGGTATCAAAAGCCTTCTGGAAACCTAGGAATATTGAATCAATCTGAGATCCCTTGTCGAAAGCACTCCTTATTTCATAGGAGTAAAGAACTACCTCTGCTGCACAAGAACGATATTATCTGAATCCCTGTTGGTTATGCATCAAGAAGTCATTTTTCTTCAAGGTGATTCATAATGTTCGCCTACGGTATATGCTCCAAACTCCTACTGCAAATTGAGGTCAGTGATGCGGGTCTGTAATTCAGTGGGTTACTCCTATTTCCTTTCTTGAATATTGGTGTGACCTGTGCTACTTTCCAGTCTTTAGGAACAGACGATTCGGCAAGTGAGCGGTTGTACATGATTGCTAAGAAAGGCGCTATTGTGTCTGCATACTCTGAAAGGAACCTGATTGGTATACCATCTGGACCGGAATACTTGCCTTTCTTAAGTGATTGAGTTGTTTCGCAACACCTAAGATATCTACTTTTATGTCACTCATGTTAACATATGTTCTGATTTCGAATTCTGGAATATTTACTTCGTCTTCTTTCGTGAAGGAATTACGGAAAACTGTATTTAGTATCTCCGCCTTAGCGGCACCATCATCGGTAACATTTCCATCGCTATCGCGCAGTGACGGTATTGACTGTTTTTTGCCACTGGCGTACTTTACATACGACCAGAATCTCTTTGGGTTTTCTACCATATTTTGAGACAACGTTTCATTGTGGAAACTATTAAAAGCATCTCGCATTGACGCCCGCACTAAATTTCCAACTTCCGTGAAACTTAGTCTTGTGGATTTTGCGTTCTTCTGAAATTGGCATGCTTTTTTCGATGCTTCTGCAACAGTGATGCGTGATGTAAACGAGAAAGTGATAGTCAACAATCTGCGGCAGAACTGAAACCATGATCGCTTTGTTCGCGGCGAAATTAGGTAAGCTCTAGGAGCAACCTCAAGACAGAAGAAATTCAGTTTCAGAGCCAATAGCAATCTGTAATTTCTCGCTACCACTGGTTACCAAAAACCATCCTCTCGCTGGCTACACGTTCTGCCGCCTAACCAACCGATGAGCAGTGCTGGTTGGCACTTGGTTGCCGATTATCGGTGACACAGGCAGATTCCAGGCGAAAAGAAAGAGTGATAGATAGCAAAATAAGAACAAATAAAAAGGTGATACGATGACGAAAATGACGTCGTAAAGTGTTATAAATAAAAAAGCACGTTTAAACCAATTCACGGAATAAAAATGATAAACTCTTTTCATTACAGTTAGAAATAAATTTTAAGGCATTTGACGACCTTCAATACAGAAAATTCATACACTAACCGTTGCGCTAAAGTACAACACTGAATGTTGAAATATTTTTGACTATGATCACCCAGTCCCAATGATGAATCCCAGCCTTCAAGAAATGAATTTCACGCAATGTCGCGCAAAATTTATCTGACGTCTCCCTGATCTCTTGACAATCGTATACGTGACGTGTGAGATGTAGCATTGCCCTCCTGGAAATTCCCAGAATTTACATGAATGGATGTGATCAGACAGGATGCTTACATACGCTTCACTCGTCAGAGTCGTATCTAGACGTAAAGGAGTCCCGTATCACTCCAACTGCACACGCCCCACACCATTACAGAGCCTCCATCAGCTTCAACAGTCCGCTATTGACATGCGGAGTTCAATGAATTCATGAGGTTGTCTCCATATCCGTACACGTCCATCCGCTCGATACAATTTGAAATGAGACTCGTCCGACCAGGCAACATGTATCCAGTCTTCAACAGTCCAATGTCGGTGTTGACGGGCCCAGGCGAGGAGTAAAGCATTGTGTCGTGCAGACATCAAGGGTACACGAGTGGACCTTAGGCTCGGAAAGCCAATATCGATGAGTTTAGCTGAATGGTTCGCCCGCTGACACTTGTTGATGGCCCAACACTGAAATCTGCAGCAATTTGCGGAAGGGTTGCACTTCTGTCACCTTTAACGATTGTCTTCAGTCGTCGTTGGTCCCGTTCTTGCAGCATCTTTTCCCGGCCGCAGCGATGTCGGAGATTTGACGTTTTACCGGATTCCTGATATTCATGGCACACTCGTGAAATGGTCGTACGGGAAAGTCCCCACTTCATCGCTATCTCGGACGGTATTTGCTTCGTGGTACATTACCCGTGTTAAAATGGACCTTTTACCCATTGCGAAAAAGGTCGAGATAGTGTTGTGTATGGCTGTTGTGATCAAAATGCTCAACGGGCGTGTGCTATGTATGCTCCGACCTGCAACAAATGATGCAAAAGGATGTGGTGTTTTAGCTGCTGTCGAGGCTGATCCGCACATCAGTAGCAGACAAATTGCGCGAGAATCGGGAATCTCAAAAACGTCGGTGTTGAAAATCCTACATCAACATCGACTGCACCCGTACCATATTTGTATGCACCAGGAATTACATGGAGACGACTTTGAACGTCTTGTACAGTTCTGCCACTGGGCACAAGAGAAATTATGGGACGATGACAGATTTTTTGCACGCATTATATTTGGCGGTGAAGCGTCATTCACCAACAGCGGTAACGTAAACCGGCATAATATGCACTATTGGGCAACGGAAAATCCACGGTGGCTGCGACAAGTGGAACATCAGCGACCTTGGCGGGTTAATGTATGGTGCGGCATCATGGGAGGAAGGATAACTGGCCCGCATTTTATCTATGGCAATCTAAATATTGCAATGTGTGCTGATTTCCTACGCAATGTTCTACCAATGTTACTACAAGATGTTTCACTGCAAGAGAGAATGGCGATGTACTTCCAACATGATGGATGTCCGGCACATAGCTCGCGAGCGGTTGAAGCGGTACTGAATAGCATATTTCGCGACAGGTGGACTGGTCGTCGAAGCACCATACCGTGGCCCGCACGTTCACCGGATCTGACGTCCCCGGATTTCTTTCTGAGGGGAAAGTTGAAGGATATTTGCTATCGCGATCCACCGACAACGCCTGACAACATGCGTCAGCGCATTGTCAATGCATGTGAGAACATTACGGAAGGCGAACTACTCGCTCTTGAGAGGAATGTCGTTACACGTATTGCCAAATGCATTGTGGTTGACGGACATCATTTTGAGCATTTATTTCATGAATGTGGTATTTACAGGGTTGGGTTGGGTTGTTTGGAGAAGGAGACCAGACAGCGAGGTCATCGGTCTCATCGGATTAGGGAAGGAAGTCGACCGTGCCCTTTCAAAGGAACCATCCCGGCATTTGCCTGGAGCGATTTAGGGAAATCACGGAAAACCTAAATCAGGATGGCCGGACGCGGGATTGAACCGTCGTCCTCCCGAATGCGAGTCCAGTGTCTGACCACTGCGCCACCTCGCTCGGTATTTGCAGGTAATCATGTTGTAACGGCATGCGTTCTCAGAAATGATAAGTTCACAAAGGTACATGTATGACGTTGGAACAATCGAAATGAAATGTTCAAACGTACCTACGTTCTGTATTTTAATTTAAAAAAATGGTTCAAATGGCTCTGAGCACTATGGGACTCAACATATTAGGTCATAAGTCCCCTAGAACTTAGAGAACTACTTAAACCTAACTAACCTAAGGACATCACACACACCCATGCCCGAGGCAGGATTCGAACCTGCGACCGTAGCAGTCCCGCGGTTCCGGACAGCAGCGCCAGAACCGCTAGACCACCGCGGCCGGCGCTAATTTTAAAAAACCTACCTGTTACCATCTGTTCGTATAAAATTGCGAACCACATGTTTGTGACTATTACAGCGCCATCTATCACAAAGCGAAAAAAGTGGTCCAACTGAATCATTTGTATTTCTTTACGTACTACACGAACATGCAATAAAAACATTCGTTTGACCTATGGCAGCGCCGTCTAGCGGGCGACCCATAGCGCCATCTGGTTTCCCCCTTCAAGCTAGACGAGTTTCGTTGTGTGTAGTTTTTTCGTTTGACGCTTCTTTCGCGAGATATTTGGCCCGGTCACGATCAATGGACCAGCCTGTATAGACGTTGCCGACCGCAGCGTCGCATTCTGCCTGTTTACTGATGTCTGCATCTTAACACGCGCTTCAGTGTGTCAAGTAATTTTAATGGGACAATTTTTAGCAGTCAGGGACACAGCTCAGCTCCGAGCAGCTGCCCGGCTACGGACGGGGTGGGGCGGCGCGGGGCGAGCGCTGGCCGGGTGTCGGCTGCCGCCCGCTCATTGCTGCCGCAGGCGAGGCGTCGGCCCACGCCGGCAGAGGCGTCGATGGAAGGCGGCAGCCGCCATTACGTTCGCTCCGCTGGGCTAACAGGGCAGGTCGGAGCAGAGCAGAGCAGGGGCGAAATGTCAGCAGGCTGTCGGGAAATGCGTGTAATTCCAGCAGCTAGCCGCCTCACGTCAGCCGAGGGGCCAGCACTCAACGTGTGTGTCCAAACACCTACACATAGGCACACATACACCTACATCTACAAACTTAAATGTCTCTGACGGAGTTCAACGGATCAGCTTCACAATAATCCTATTATTCAACTCTCGATCAGAAGAAAAGGAACGCTTTTCTTTATCTTCCCGTGCGAGCTATGATTTCCCTTGTTTTATTACACTACTTGCCATTAAAATGGCTACACCAAGAAGAAATGCAGATGATAAACGGGTATTCATCGGACAAATACATTATACTAGAACTGACATGTGATTACATTTTCACGCAACTTCGGCGCATAGATCCTGAGAAATCAGTACCCAGAACCACCACCTCTGGCAGTAATAACGGCCTTGATACGCCTGGGCATTGAGTCAGAGCTTGGATGGCCTGTACAGGTCCAGCTGCCCGTGCAGCTTCAACACGATACCACAGTTCATCAAGAGTAGTGACTGGTGTATTGTGAGGAGCCAGTTGCTCGGCCACCATTGACCAGACGTTTTCAATTGGTGAGAGATCTGGAGAATGTCCTGGCCAGGGCAGCAGTCGAACACTTTCTGTCTCCAGAAAGGCCCATACAAGACCTGCAACATGCGGTCGTGCATTATCCTGCTGAAATGTAGGCTTTCGCAGGGATGGAATGAAGGATAGAGCCACGAGTCGTAAAACATCTGAAATGTACGTCCACTGTTCAAAGTGCAGTCAATACGAACAAGAGGTGACCGAGACGTGAACCAATGGCACCCCATACCATCACGACGGGTGATACGCCAATATGGCGATGACGAATACACGCTTCCTATGTACGTTCACCGCGATGTCGCCAAACACGGATGTCATCATCATGATGCTGTAAACAGAACCTGGATTCATCCGAAAAAATGACGTTTTGCCATTCGTACACCCAGGTTCGTCGTTGAGTACACCATCGCAGGCGCTCCTGTGTGTGATGCAGCGTCAAGGGTAACCGCAGCCACGGTCTCCAAGCTGACAGTCCATGCTGCTGCAAAAGTCGTCGAACTGTTCGTGCAGCTGGTTGCTGTCTTGCAAACGTCCCCATCTGTTGACTCAGGCATCGAGACGTGGCTGCGCGATCTGTTACAGCCATGCGGATAAGATGCCTGTCATGTCGACTGCTAGCGATACGAGGCCGTCGGGATACAGCACGGCGTTCCGTATTACCCTCCTGAACCCACCGATTCCATATTCTGCAAACAGTCATTGGATCTAGACCAACGCGGGCAATGTCGCGATACGATAAACCGCAATCGCGATAGGCTACAATCCGACCTTTATCAAAGTCGGAAACGTGATGGTGCGCATTTCTCGTCCTTACACGAGACATCACAACAACGTTTCACCAGCCAACGGCGGTCAACTGCTGTTTGTGTATGAGAAATCTGTGAAACTTTCCTCATGTCAACACGTTGTAGGTGTCGCCACTCTGCTCTGAAAAGCTAATCATTTGCAAATCACAGCATCTGCTTCCTGTCGGTTAAATGTCGCTTCTGTAGCGCACCTCCGTAGTGTAGCAATTTTGATGGCCAGTAGTGTATTTCGTGAACGGCAAATTGACGCTGTTCAGAGGCGCGGGCACGGGCCATAAGCTGGCCGGGGTGAAAAACGGCTACGGAGAGGTGTACGGGTGAACAGATGCGCAACTGGTGAGCAAGTGACCGCCCAGATGAGCCGAGTGGCTTTCAACAGTGTCTCCTGGACGACTGTATAGCGAAAGTTGCTGCGTGTGGGCCGCCACAGCAGGCGGCTGGCTCGTGCACCCGGGCCGACTGCTGGTCATCAGCGACAAAGGCCGGCATTTGCACGACAGTATCGCACCTGAACGTCCACTCAGTCTCGAGTATCTACTTCTACATTCTGCACGTATCTCCTCTACACTACTGTCCACTCTCTTTCTTCTAGAGTCCTGCCCCTAACCTCTGCACTCGCTGCTACTCTCCTCTCCTACACTTATCTCTTCTGTACTGTGCTACCCATTACTTTCCTCTCCTCTGCTATTCTACAGCTCTGCCCTCTGCCGCTCCGCTTTCTGTGCTGCGACGTGACGGCGACCTTTCGGTGCCTTGGCACGGCGCTCCCCGGCGCCTAATATTAGCGAAGACTTGCGGCCGCAGCGGGACCGCGAGGAATGCACCCACCTTGCTCTCTCTCTCTCTCTCTCTCTCTCTCTCTCTCTCTCTCTCTCACTGTGTGTGTGTGTGTGTGTGTGTGTGTGTGTGTGTGTGTGCTGTCGCGTACCACAAGAATATACACGCATCCAAAGCTGAGCAGGTGGTTCTTACTTAGCGTACAAGAGCGCGTGCAGTCAAACCGTGAACGCGCGTGGCCCTTTGCGCGACTCCACAAGGTCACGGAGGACTAGATGAGACCACGTTTCGAACTCACAGTACCAATATGATGATGTGAGTCGTTACTACACCGCCACATCAGATGAATGTTCATATGTTTCGATACGCAATTACGGCTCAGTGCCATGGTCCATAGCCAGAATAAATTTATATGTAGTTTCTACACTGAAAAGCCAAAGAAACTGGTACACCTGCCTAATATCGTGTAGGACCCCACCGAACGCGCGCAAGTGCCGCAAGCGCGCGCAAGTGCCGCAAGCGCGCGCAAGTGCCGCAAGCGCGCGCAAGTGCCGCAACACGCGCAAGCGCGCGCAAGTGCCGCAACACGCGCAAGCGCGCGCAAGTGCCGCAACACGCGCAAGCGCGCGCAAGTGCCGCAACACGCGCAAGCGCGCGCAAGTGCCGCAACACGCGCAAGCGCGCGCAAGTGCCGCAACGCGCGCAAGGGCCGCAACACGCGCAAGCGCGCGCAAGTGCCGCAACACGCGCATGTGTTCCTGGAGCAACTCTGTAGCAATTCTGCATGTGCGTGGCGTCGCATTGTCCTGCTGCAATTGCCCAAGTCCGTCGGAATGCACAATGGACATGAATGGCTGCAGGTTATCAGACAGGATGCTTATGTACGTGTCACCTGTCAGAGTCGTATCTAGACGTATCAGGCGTCCCACATCACTCCAACTGCATACACTCCATACCGTTACACAGCCTCCACCACCCTGAACAGTTCCCTGCTGACATGCAGCGTCGATGGATTCATGAGGTTGTCTCCGTACGCGTACACGTCCATCCGCTCGATACAATTTGAAATGAGACCCGTCGGGCCAGGCAACACGATTCCAGTCAATAGTCCAATGTCGGTGTTGACGGGCCCCGGCGAGCAGTCATGCAGTCATCAAGGGTACACAAGTGGGTCTTCTTCTCCGAAAGCCCATACCGACGATGTTTCGTTGAATCGTTCGGACGCTCACATTTGTTCATCCCCCAGAATTGAAATCTGTAGCAATTTGCGGAATGGTTGCACATATGTCACGGTGAAGGATTCTCTTCAGTGGCCGTTGGTCCCGTTCTTACAGGTTCTTTTTCCGGCCGCAGCGATGTCGGAGATTTCATGTTTTACCGGATTCCCGATATTCATGATACATGCGTGAAATGATCGTACGGGAAAATCCCCACTTCGTCGCTACCTCGGCGATGCTGTGTCCCATCGCTCGTGCGCCGACATTCAAACTCACTTAAATCTTGATAACCAGCGATTGTAGCAGCAGTAATCGATGAAACAACTGTCCCAGACACTTGTTGTCTTATACGAGGTGCATTGAAGTTCTAAGGCCTCTGATTCTTTTTCTCCGGACTGGAAAGAGATAGAAACATGCGCATTGTTTTAAAATGAGGCCGCGTTCATTGTCAATACGTCCCAGAGATGGCAGCACCGTACGGCAAATGGAATTTAACCGCCAGCGGCGAGAATGAGAACTGTTTTAAATACTTAAAATGGCGACGTTTTCCTTACTTGAACAGCGTGCAATCATTCGTTTTCTGAATTTGCGTGGTGTGAAACCAATTGAAATTCATCGACAGTTGAAGGAGACATGTGGTGATGGAGTTATGGATGTGTCGAAAGTGCGTTCGTGGGTGCGACAGTTAAATGAAGGCAGAACATCGTGTGACAACAAACCGAAACAACCTCGCGCTCGCACAAGCCGGTCTGACGACATGATCGAGAAAGTGGAGAGAATTGTTTTGGGGGATCGCCGTATGACTGTTGAACAGATCGCCTCCAGAATTGGCATTTCTGTGGGTTCTGTGCACACAATCCTGCATGACGACCTGAAAATGCGAAAAGTGTCATCCAGGTGGGTGCCACGAATGCTGACGGACGACCACACGGCTGCCCGTGCAATGTTGACGCGCAACGACAGCACGAATGGGACTTTCTTTTCGTCGGTTGTGATAATGGGTGAGACGTGGATGCCATTTTTCAATCCAGAAACAAAGCGCCAGGCAGCTCAATGGAAGCACACAGATTCACCGCCACCAAAAAAATTTCGGGTAACCACCAGTGCTGAAAAAATGATGGTCTCCATGTTCTGGGACAGCGAGGGCGTAATCCTTACCCATTGCGTTTCAAAGGGCACTACGGTAACAGGTGCATCCTACGAAAATGTTTTGAAGAACAAATTCCTTCCTGCACTGCAACAAAAACGTCCGGGAAGGGCTGCGCGTGTGCTGTTTCACCGAGACAACGCACCCGCACATCGAGCTAACGTTACGCAACAGTTTCTTCGTGATAACTTTGAAGTGATTCCTCATGCTCCCTACTCACCTGACCTGGCTCCTAGTGACTTTTGGCTTTTCCCAACAATGAAAGAGACTCTCCGCGGCCGCACATTCACCAGCCGTGCTGCTATTGCCTCATCGATTTTCCAGTGGTCAAAACAGACTCCTAAAGAAGCCTTCGCCGCTGCCATGGAATCATGGCGTCAGCGTTGTGAAAAATGTGTACGTCTGCAGGGCGATTACGTCGAGAAGTAACGCCAGTTTCATCGATTTCGGGTAAGTAGTTAATTAGAAAAAAAATCGGAGGCCTTAGAACTTGAATGCACCTCGTATAGGCGTTGCTGACCGCAGCGCCGTATTCTGCCTGTTTACACACATATGCATTTGAATAGGCATGCCTATACCAGTTTCTTTGCGCTTCAGTGTAGTTGATGCACCATGTATGTATTATATTCCTACTAGCAGTCCCTTGTTTCAGGTATATGCCTTCAGTTGTCGAGAAGAGCAATGCGGCTTTCGTAGAAGCAGTTCCTGTGCAGTCGCCAACATTTGCTTTAAAAGGGGTAGCACGTCAGACGGGCCGACTTGGAGCAGGAGAGGCACCACAGGACATTTTAATTTCCACTGTCTATAGTTTTACAAATGAATTCATGAAACTTTGAAAGCATGATCAGGAAGGATTCAGGATCCATACTCATAGTAATGGAAGCTCAAAAACTTAACAAAATACATTTTTTTACATGTGAAATTTCATCATTTTTCCAGTTACTACTGGCTGCATTTGTTGCTATAGGTACACTTTTCTTCCTAAGTAAGAGAGATTATTTGATGAATTTCGCACAGCATACAAACTATAGTTACATGTGTATGAAACTCTAGAGTTTATTTAATTTATGAAAAAAAGAATGAACTGTTACATTTTAAACTTCTTGTTTAGAAAAAACTCAAATTTTGTAGTTAATTATCTCAATTTTTACCACAGTTTTTAGTAGATTTGGAAAATTCTAGAGTTTCGTAGATCTGTAAGTACTGCTTGTATGCTGTGCAAAATTCATCGAAGAATCTCTCTTACTTAGGAAGGAAATTGTACCTACAGAAACAAATGCAGCCAGTAGTAAGTGAAAAAATGATGAAATTTCACATGTAAAAAAAAGGTATTTTGCTACGTTTTAAAAACTTCCACTGCTATGGGTGTGAGTCCTCAATCCTTCCTGGTCATGCTGACAAAGTTTTATGAATTTATTTGTAAAAGTATAGACAGTATAAATTAAAATGTCCTGTGGAGCCTCTCCTGCTCCAAGTCGGCCCGTTTGACGTTCTAACCCCCTTAAAACAACTGACAGATAGAGAGTTGGAAAAGCCACTGCTTCTGCTCTTCCTGGAATATGGGAAGGCCGTTGATAAGGTAGGAAGGATGAAATTAAAGGAAATACTCACTGACTAAAGTTCACCTCTAAATTTGTTGACTGACGATAAATCACTGTAGCATAAAGCTAAAATTATTATAAACGAAGACTTATTGACTGTAGACTAGGGACTAAAAGGTATGGTCTCCCACCAAACTGCTTTGATATACACATCAACAAATTTTTAGAAAAACGGAATTCTAAGAGCCTCAAGAAGCTGGATCTCGAAAGAAACCAATTAATTAACAGTTTTATATGGTAACGACGAAGTTCTACAAAGTAAAAGCGCTTTACAAGAAGATAACATTTCGCAAACTTATCGAACGGTTACATCTGTAAACAAAAAAAAGTAATGAAATGGAAGGGAAATATACATAAGGACAAAATATCAGTTATATATTAGAACAGGTTAATTCGTTCAAATATCTCGGAACTGAGATAACAGTATACAAAGGTAGTTCAAAATATACAGAAATGTAATGTTATGCATACCTTTATTAGGAGATATGTTGACAGAAGTACGAGGAAAGAGCCAACACGAAACTACACACTGTAGCGGCTAAACCTGCTTTTATGTACGACGGTGGAAACTGGACTCTAAGGAAAGCAGCAAACAAGGAATTGAAGCAGTTGATATAAGTTGTCTCAGGTCACTTCTCGGACTGACATTAAGAGGTGGTTAGTGTTTAAGGTCCGATCGGCAACGAGGTCTTTAGTGATGGAGCAGAAACTCGAATTAGCGAAGGATGAGGAAGGAATTCAAAAGAACCATCCCGGCATTTGTTTGGAGCGATTTAGGGGAAATCACGGAAAACCTGAATCTGGATGGCCGGACCGTGTTTGGACCGTCACCCTCCCGAATGCCAGTCCAGCATGCTAACCGCTGCACCAGACAGAGTGTGGAGTGAAGACTTAAGACAGCACGTAGACGTGAAGACAACATTGACTGCCAAGAGTAGCCGCTACAAAATACAGGGCTACTGTAAATGATGGACCTATTTTCAAAACTTCGTATTTATTCAAGTACAAATCGAAAATGAACAAGCTTTATACCAATGAAAACAGGACGTTTCGAAGTTTGTTCTCATAATGCATGATATCAATTTAATAAACTTAATAATTTGTAATTGTTGTTGTTGTTGTGATCTTCAATCCGAAGACTGGTTTGAGCAGCTCTCCATGCTACTCTATCCTGTGCAAGCCTCATCATCTCACAATACGTACTGCAACCTACATCCCTCTTAATCTGCTGACTGTATTCATCTCTTGGTCTCCCTCCACAATTTTTGACCGCCACACTTTCCTCCAGTACTAAATTGGTGATCCCTTCATGCGTCAGAACATGTCCTACCAACCGATCCCTTCTTCTAGTCAAGTTGTGCCACAAACTGCTCCCCAATTCTATTCAAAACCTCCTCATTCGTTATGTGATCTACCAATCTAATCTTCAGCATTCTTCTGTAACACCACATTTCAAAAGCTTCTATTCTCTTCTTGTCCAAACTATTTATCGTCCATGTTTCACTTCCATACATGGCTACACTCCATACAAATACTTTCAGAAACGACTTCCTGTCACTTAAATCTGTACTCGATGTTAACAAATTTCTCTTCTTCAGAAACGCTTTCCTTGCCATTGCCAGTTTACACTTTATATCCTCTCTACTTCGAACACTATCAGTTATTTTGCTCCCCAAATAGCAAAACTCATTTACTACTTTAAGTGTCTCATTTCCAAATCTAATTCCCGCAGCATCACCCGATTTAATTCGACTACATTCCATTATACTAGTTTTGCTTTCTTTGATGTTCATCTTACATCCTCCTTTCAAGACACTGTCCATTCCGTTCAGCTGCTCTTCCAGGTCCTTTGCTGTCTCTGCTAGAATTACAATGTCATCGGCGAATCTCAAAGTTTTTATTTTATCTCCATGGATTTTAATTCCTACTCCAAAATTTTATTTTGTTTCCTTCACTGCTTGCTCAATATACAGACTGAATAACATCGGGGAGAGGCTACAACACTGTCTCACTCCCTTCCCAACCACTGCTTCCCTTTCATGCCCCCTCCATTCTTACAACTGCCATTTGGTTTCTGTACAAATTGTAAATCGCCTTTTGCTCCCTGTATTTTATCCCTGCCACCTTCAGAATTTGAAAGAGAGTATTCCAGTCAAAATTGTCAAAAGCTTTCTCTAAGTATACAAATGCTAGAAACGTACGTTTGTCTTTCCTTAATCTATTTGCTAAGGTAAGTCGTAGTGTCAGTATTGCCTCACGTGTTCCAACATTTCTATGGAATCCAAACTGACCTTCCCCGAGGTTGGCTTCTACCAATTTTTCCATTCGTCTGTAAAGAATTCGTGATAGTATTTTGCAGCCGTGGCTTATTAAACTGATAGTTCGGTAATTTTCACATCTGTCAACACCTACTTTCTTTGGGATTGGAATTATTATATTCTTCTTGAAGTCTGAGGGGTATATCTCCTGTCTCATACATCTTGCTCACCAGATGGTAGAGTTTGTCAGGGCTGGCTCTCCCAAGGCCGTCAGTAGTTCTAATGGAATGTTGTCTACTCCGGGGGCCTTGTTTCGTCTCAGGTCTTTCAGTGCTCTGTCAAACTCTTCACACAGTATTGTATCTCCCATTTCATCTTCATCTACATCCTCTTCCATTTCCATAATATTGTCCTCAAGAACGTCGCCCTTGTATAGACCCTCTATATACTCCTTCCACCTTTCTGCTTTCGCTTCTTTGCTTAGAACTGGGTTTCCATCTGAGCTCTTTAATTTTCCTGTAGGCAGTATCTATCTTACCCCTAGTGAGATAAGCCTCTACATCCTTACATTTGTCCTCTAGCCATCCTCGCTTAGCCATGTTGCACTTCGTGTCGATCTCATTTTTGAGACGTTTGTATTTCTTTTTGCTTGCTTCATTTACTGCATTTTTATATTTCCTCCTTTCATCAATTAAATTCAATATTTCTTCTGTTACCCAAGGATTCCACTAGCCCTCGTCTTTTTACCTACTTGATCCTCTGCTGCCTTCACTATTTCATCTCTCAAAGCTACCCATTCTTCTACTACTGTATTTCTTTCCACCGTTATTGTCAATCGTACCCTAATGCTCTCTCTGAAACACTCTACAACCTCTGGTTGTATAATTAATAATGATTTAATAATTATAAATGCGGTAATTGTGATAAATGATCAATATAGCGACCGTTGGCTGCACGGCAAATACCGACGCCGTAAGCCATACTCGTCCCATACACGCGAATGCGTATCTGCTGTTACTTAGCGCACGGCAGCAGTGATCCGGTTCCGCAGATCGTTCGGAGTGGTTGGTAGAGGTGGGACGTAAAGAGCTTCCTTCACATAACCCCATAAGAAATAGTCTATGTCAGTCCATTATGGCCTGGGGGCATCGGCTGGTACGTATTTCTTGATTCAGAAAACTTTACCAAGAGCTGTATGTTTTGGTTTCCTCTTATATCTCAAATGCTACCACTTTCGACAACTCAATATTGCCATCTTTAGGCCCCATACGCTATTACCGTATTAACAATTTACGATTCCAGTTTTATGGCACCATTCGATAAGATTGTTAATACGGTAATAGCGCGTGGGGCCTGAAGATAGCAATATTGAGTTGTCGAAACTGGTAGCATTTGAGATATAAAATAAAAGCACTCCGTCTTCAGGCCACGAGTAGCCTACCGGGACCATGCGATCGCCGTGTCATCCTTAGTGGAGGATGCAGATAGGAGGGGCGTGGGGTCAGCACACCGCTCTCCCGGTCGTTATGTTGGTATTCTTGACCGAAGCCGCTACTATTCGGTCGAGTAGCTCCTCAATTGGCATCACGAGGCTGAGTGAACCCCGAAAAATGGCAACAGCGCATGGCGGCCCGGACGGTCACCCATCCCAATGCCGGCCACGCCCGACAGCGCTTAACTTCGGTGATTTCACAGGAACCGGTGTATCCTCTGCGACAAGGCCGTTGCCCTGAGATGTAAAATAAAAGAATCCGAAACATACGACTCTTGGTAAAGTTTTCTGAATCAAGAAAGCCATATGAAATAGTCGCTGGATGTGAGATCAGGAAATCCTGGTGGCCAGGAGTGGAGAGCCAAGTCCTCAAGTCCCCTGCGAGCGATCCATTGCTGAGGATGGGAGTCATTCAAAGAGAAAATCGTACGTCATGGAGCCAATGGGGTGGAGCTCCATGCTGTTGGAAAATGAAGTCCTAGGAATCTTCCATGACTTGAGGAAACAGCCATTGCTCCAATATGTCCAGGTACGTGATTCCTGTTACAGTTCTTTCCGCAAAGAAAAAAATGGTGCGTAAACCTTTTTACAGAATACGGCACAGAAACGTTGATCTTCGGTGAGTCTCTTCCGTGTTGCAATGGTGAATGTGGGTTTTCCAAACCGCATAGGCCAAGATTGTGTCTGTTGACTTTTCCACTAAGGCGGAACGTCGCTTCATCGCTAAAACTTACACGCTATAGAAATGCGTGATCCTCCATCTTTGCTAGCACTTGAGCACAAAATGCGAGACGCTTCTCTTTGTCATTGGGGTTAAGAGCCTGCACAAGTTGTAATCTGTAGGGCTCGTACAGCAAACGCCGTCTCAGAATTTTCCATACAGTCGGTTGGGGTATTCCAAGTTGTCGACTGGATCTGTTGGTAGACTTACCGGGACTGCGCACAAAATTTTCCCGAATCCGTCGGACATCATCCTCTGACATGCGGTCGGCCTGTGCTTTTTCCCTTGCACACACGCCCAGTCTGTTTAAATTGCTTAAACCAACGGCTGATGCTTTTAGTTGGTGGTTGAATACGGGACTTGGTACGAATTTACCACTGCACTGTAATTTGAGACTCAGCTTTCGCGAACTCATGAACGCAGAAAACCTTGTGCTCCACAATCACCGTCTCACTCAAAACTGACAGTGAAACGGAATGATGGCCCTATTGCCGCGCGAACTCTACCGGCCGCTCCTAAAACCGTCACCTCTCGCCCACCACCGCCCGCCGAAAACTTTGAAACTTCCTTTTTTTATTGGTGTAAAGCTTGTTCATTTTCGATTTGTACCTGAATACATACGAATTTTTGAAAATGGGTCCATCATTTAGAATAACCCTGTAATGACTCAACCATTCCAAAAGCCTGACACCTGAGCCCCTGCCATGACAAGCATTACATTTCAAAAAATGGTTCAAATGGCTCTGAGCACTATGGGACTTAACTTCTGAGGTCATCAGTCCCCTAGAACTTAGAACTACTAAAACCTAACTAACCTAAGGACATCACACACAACCATGCCCGAGGCAGGATTCGTACCTGCGACCGTAGCGGTCGCGCGGTTCCAGACTGTAGCGCCTAGAACCGCTTGGCCACCCGGGCGGCGCATTACATTTCAGCCAGACTGGAATGTTGACATCTTGTGAAGTGGAGGCAGTAATGTTTCACACCAGAATTACGATACACGGGTAGCGTGTAGAGCACTTTTCGGTAATTGTTAATACGAGCCTTCTTCATATCAATTGCATGTAAGTTTACAATCATCTTTCCGCTCAGACAGGCTTCTTTCCAGGTTTCAGACTATCGTCATTTTACGTAAATCTACTTCAACAGAAATTTCCAGATAATCGGACAGACATCGCGTTTGCAAAATGGTTCTTTCGAAAACGTCAGCTGTATAAAGTTCGTCACTAACGCAAGATTCAGAGCAACTGTTAGTAATAAATGTTATTTGGTGAAAATAACAAGTAATATAAGGAAAAACTTATTTAGCAACGATTTAGTTTAATAAAATGAATTTTAATTTCTGAACCTGGATTTCGCAAACGTATAATTTTTTGTTACATGTTTGATTCCATACGTACTGTAACATTAGTATGTGAGACCGTGACTGTTAGCGGCAGCGTTGCAGTTCAGTTCGGTTTAATTGTCGTCGAGGAGCAGTTAGTTTTTGCTGTGGCTCTAGTTGTGTGTACTTTAAAACGTATCTGTCAGGATCGATTTAGTTAACGAGACTTGTTAATACAGTGAAGAAGAAACCAGAATCACGTTTACTTCACTTCATTAATTAGAGTGCTACAGTTCCGTTACTTGACGCGAAATTTATCCATTGGTGGTTTAACGCAGCGATGCAAGATGGGCAAGAATTACCCATGTAACAACGTGGAGGATCTAAGCTGAGTAGCATTTTCTACTGTAATTCCAGTTTTTGTGAAATCTGTTCGAAGCCGAAATACAAAATTTTCTATTTTTCGTAAATACACTCCTGGAAATGGAAAAAAGAACACATTGACACCGGTGTGTCAGACCCACCATACTTGCTCCGGACACTGCGAGAGGGCTGTACAAGCAATGATCACACGCACGGCACAGCGGACACACCAGGAACCGCCGTGTTGGCCGTCGAATGGCGCTAGCTGCGCAGCATTTGTGCACCGCCGCCGTCAGTGTCAGCCAGTTTGCCGTGGCATACGGAGCTCCATCGCAGTCTTTAACACTGGTAGCATGCCGCGACAGCGTGGACGTGAACCGTTGTGCAGTTGACGGACTTTGAGCGGGGCGTATAGTGGGCATGCGGGAGGCCGGGTGGACGTACCACCGAATTGCTCAACACGTGGGGCGTGAGGTCTGCACAGTACATCGATGTTGTCGCCAGTGGTCGGCGGAAGGTGCACGTGCCCGTCGACCTGGGACCGGACCGCAGCGACGCACGGATGCACGCCAAGACCGTAGGATCCTACGCAGTGCCGTAGGGGACCGCACCGCCACTTCCCAGCAAATTAGGGACACTGTTGCTCCTGGGGTATCGGCGAGGACCATTCGCAACCGTCTCCATGAAGCTGGGCTACGGTCCCGCACACCGTTAGGCCGTCTTCCGCTCACGCCCCAACATCGTGCAGCCCGCCTCCAGTGGTGTCGCGACAGGCGTGAATGGAGGGACGAATGGAGACGTGTCGTCTTCAGCGATGAGAGTCGCTTCTGCCTTGGTGCCAATGATGGTCGTATGCGTGTTTGGCGCCGTGCAGGTGAGCGCCACAATCAGGACTGCATACGACCGAGGCACACAGGGCCAACACCCGGCATCACGGTGTGGGGAGCGATCTCCTACACTGGCCGTACACCACTGGTGATCGTCGAGGGGACACTGAATAGTGCACGGTACATCCAAACCGTCATCGAACCCATCGTTCTACCATTCCTAGACCGGCAAGGGAACTTGCTGTTCCAACAGGACAATGCACGTCCGCATGTATCCCGTGCCACCCAACGTGCTCTAGAAGGTGTAAGTCAACTACCCTGGCCAGCAAGATCTCCGGATCTGTCCCCCATTGAGCATGTTTGGGACTGGATGAAGCGTCGTCTCACGCGGTCTGCACGTCCAGCACGAACGCTGGTCCAACTGAGGCGCCAGGTGGAAATGGCATGGCAAGCCGTTCCACAGGACTACATCCAGCATCTCTACGATCGTCTCCATGGGAGAATAGCAGCCTGCATTGGTGCGAAAGGTGGATATACACTGTACTAGTGCCGTCATTGTGCATGCTCTGTTGCCTGTGTCTATGTGCCTGTGGTTCTGTCAGTGTGATCATGTGATGTATCTGACCCCAGGAATGTGTCAATAAAGTTTCCCCTTCCTGGGACAATGAATTCACGGTGTTCTTATTTCAATTTCCAGGAGTGTATAATCAAGTATTTTTTTAGCAGAATGTTTACAAGGCATTCCCTGAAACCGGAGTGCACTCTGATCAGACGGCTAACGAGCGCCGGCTGTGATAAGCAGAGCAGTGTTTTAGGTGCCACGCGCTACCCTCGGCGCCCACTAACGAGACGCGACGAAACCACGCAGGTGGTTGGAAACGCTACGGCCGAGCACCAGCCTGGCACCGGGAAGTCGGTTCACGTTTGCTGCGACGTACTTCCCTGCGAAGGAGGAGGGCGTCACTTAAATGTTCAGAAGAAAAATAGAAAAAGAGGTCTTCTGAGCACAAGTCATTCTTATACAGGGTGAGGCAATACTGACCTTACGACTTATCTTAGAAGAAAGATTAAGGAAAGGCAAACATACGTTTCTAGCATTTGTAGACTTAGAGCAAGCTTTCGACAATGTTGACTGGAATACTCTCTTTCAAATTCTAAAGGTCGCAGGGGTAAAATACAGGGAGCGAAAGGCTATTTACAATTTGTACAGAAACCAGATGGCAGTTATAAGATTCGAGGGGCAGGAAAGGGAAGCAGTGGTTGGGAAGGGAGTGAGACAGGGTTGTAGACTCTCCCCGATGTTATTCAATCTGTATATTGAGCAAGCAGTAAAGGAAACAAAAGAAAAATTCGGAGTAGGTATTAAAATGCATGGAGAAGAAATAAAAACGTTGAGGTTCGCCGATGACACTGTAATTCTGTCAGAGACAGCAAAGGACTTGGAAGAGCAGTTGAACGGAATAGACAGTGTCTTGAAGGGAGGATATAAGATGAACATCAACAAAAGCAAAACGAGGATAATGGAATGTAGTCGAATTAAGTCGGATGATGCTGAGGGAATTAGATTAGGAAATGAGACACTTAAAATAGTAAAGGAGTTTTGCTATTTGGGGAGCAAAATAACTGATGATGGTCGAAGTAGAGAGGATATAAAATGTAGACTGGCAATGGCAAGGAAAGCGTTTCTGAAGAAGAGAAATTTATTAACATCGAGTATAGATTTAAGTGTCAGGAAGTCATTTCTGAAAGTATTTGTATGGAGTGTAGTCATCTATGGAAGTGAAACATGGACGGTAAATAGTTTGGACAAGAAGAGAATAGAAGCTTTCGAAATGTGGTGCTACAGAAGAATGCTGAAGATTAGATGGGTAGATCACATAACTAATGAGGAAGTATTGAATAGGATTGGGGAGAAGAGAAGTTTGTGGCACAACTTGACGAGAAGAAGGGATCGGTTGGTAGGACATGTTCTGAGGCATCAAGTGATCACAAATTTAGCATTGGAGGGCAGCGTGGAGGGTAAAAATCGTAGGGGGAGACCAAGAGATGAATACACTAAGCAGATTCAGAAGGATGTAGGTTGCAGTAGGTACTGGGAGATGAAGCTTGCACAGGATAGAGTAGCATGGAGGGCTGCATCAAACCAGTCTCAGGACTGAAGACCACAACAACAACAACAGGGTGACACACGGAAAGGTGGACGGTTTTTAGTGAAATAATACTCAGCCAACTTTAAAATTAATGCACGTTTATTTACACAAAATCAAAGCTCATTATTTGCCATTTTAGTTAACAAAGTTATTTGCGAAAAATAATGTCCTCAAGGTCCATCAATTAGAATGCAGGACTAGTCTCTTCTCAAAATCCCCCATCACACGGACTAAAATCTCTGCAGGGATGGCAGCAATTTCTTGAATGATTGCATTCTTCAACTCGTCCAAATTTCGTGGGCCACAGTTCTTAAGGTACCCGCACAGAAAAAAGTCACATACTGACAAGTCTGGAGACCTCAGAGGCCAAGGAACATTGCCAAAACGCGAGATAATCCGGCCAGGAAACATGCGTCTAAGAACTGTCATTGAAGTGTTTGCGGTGTGTGATGTTGCCCCATCCTGCTGGAACCAAACGCGTTTTAAAGGGATTCGTCGTCTTCTTAGTTCTGGTTTCAAGAATGTTTCTAGCATACGAATCTAACGAACCGAATTAACAGTAACTGTGGCCCCGTTCTCTTAAAAAAAATAGGGTCCAATAATGCCAAGAGCACACCAGACTGTTACTTTTTCTGAGTGTGGAGGACGCTGGTGGATAAGGTGTGGATGCTCTGGAGCCCAGTAACGTAGGTTTTGCTTATTCACGGTCCCGTTTAAATGAAAATGAGCTTCACCGCTCATCAATAAAATTTCATTTACATTCGATCACAAAATCACTTGCATTCTGTAAGCGAAGTCTTCTCGTACAGCAAAATCAGTTTCCTTAAGTTGTTGGACAATGAGCATTTTGTAGGGATGGAATTTTAATTCTTTACGCAAAATTCGTCTAACCGATTCACGATTGATTCGTAACTCACTAGCATGACGTCTAGCTGACCGTCCTAGGCTTCTGACTGCCGCTTGCCTTATCCTTTCAACATTTTCTGGTGTCGTTACTCTGCGTCTCGGGCCAGGATGCTTCTTATCCAGTATGTTTCCAGTTTATCTGAAGTTTTCATTAAACCGCGCGTGAAACAATCGCTGCGTAGCAATAATAGACTCACCACTTTTCACAAAACTGTCATAGACAAATACTCGACGTTGCAAGTCCCACTGCTCCATAGTGACTGAGTAAACGAAATGGCGTCTCGTGTAGATCGGAACTATCCCCACCACGACCACCTCCCACCACCGCGGCCTCAGTACTACGCAGTTCAAAACCGTCCGTCTACCGTGTGTCACCCTGTATTTCTCAAAAAATTCGCCTCTAAAATTCATATATTTGTAAATGTTGAGCGTATGCGCTGTCATACTACGTGCAATGATTTGTGTTTAAGTAGTTTCCCAAGGAGTGAACAGCTTTCATCTACAACCACAGCTGCTTCGCAAACGATAGTGGCGAAGAAGCGTACTTCTGGTAGCATTAAAACCCCTGTTTTACTCGCGAATGCCGCGTGGGAACTGTGATTGTCGGTGAGCCTCTGTATCGGAACTCATTTCTCAAAGTTTCTGGCTACGATCATTTCGCGTGATTGTGAGAGGA
The DNA here is from genome assembly GCF_023864275.1 of Schistocerca cancellata. Lineage (NCBI taxonomy): Eukaryota > Metazoa > Arthropoda > Insecta > Orthoptera > Acrididae > Schistocerca > Schistocerca cancellata. The sequence continues at coordinate 128,826,981 of NC_064637.1, forward strand.
AATAACATATTGTCCGATTCTTCCCGCAAAGTGCTCCCTGAAAATTACCATAGTAAACCTTTCCGTGATGCAAAACGTCTGCCACTCGTGTTTGTTGAGCATCTTCTGTAACGCTCAAATGGCTCTGAGCACTATGGGACCTAACAGCTATGGTCACCAGTCCCCTAGAACTTAGAACTACTTAAACCTAACTAACCTAAGGACATCACACAACACTCAGTCATCACGAGGCAGAGAAGATCCCTGACCCCGCCGGGAATCGAACCCGGGATCTGTAACGCTCTCGCGCAGAATAAACGATCCCGTGCCGCTCTTCGTTGGATCCTTTTTCTCTCTTCTATCAATCTACCTGGTAAGGATCCCAGGTTGACGAACAATACTCAAGAATCGGACCGACAAGCACGTTGTAAGCCACTTGTTTCGTGAATGAGATACATTTCCTTACGACTCTTCCTATAAATCTCAGTCTTGCATCCGATTTTCCTACTACACTGAAACGCCAAAGAAACTGGTGTAGGCATGCGTATTCAAATACAGAGATATGTAAACAAGCAGAGTTCGGCGCTGCCGTCGCCATCGCCTGTATAAGACAACAAGCCTCTGGCGGAGTTGTTAGACCGGTTACCGCTGCTACAATGCTAGGTCATCAAAATTTAAATGAGTTTGAACGTCGTGTTATATAGTCGGCGCACGAGCGATTGGAAACAGCATCTCCGAGGAAGCGATGGAGATTTTCCGGTACGATCATTTCACGAGTGAACCGTGAATATCAGGAATCCGGTAAAACATCTCAGACATCGATGCGGCCGGAAAAAGATCCTGCAAGAACGGGACCGGTAGCGAGTGAAGAGAATCGTTCAACGTAACAGAAGTGCAACCCTTCCACAAATTGCTGCTAATTTCTATGCTAGGTCATCAACAAGAGTCAGCGGGGGAAATGTTCCACGAATCATGGATATGAGCTTTCAGAACCCAAGGCTCACTCGTTACCCTTGGATGACTGCAGCACAAAAGATTAATGCCTTGCGTGGTCCAGTCGACACCGACATTGGGCTGTTGTTGACTGGAAACATGTTTCCTGATCGGACGAGTCTCGTTACAAATTGTATCGACCGGATGGATGTGTACGGGTATGCAGACAACCTCAGGAGACCGTGGGCCCTGCATGTTAACAGGGGACTGTTCAAGCTGGTGGACGCTCTGTAACGGTGTGGGGCGCATGCAGTTGGAGTGACATGGGACCCCTGATACGTCTAGATACGACGCTGACAGGTGACACGTACGTAAGCATCCTGTCTGATCGCCTACATCCATTCATGTCCGGCGTACATTCCCACGGATTTGGGCAATTCCAGCAGAACAACGCGACACCCCACACGTCCAGAATTGCTGCGGAGTGGCTCCAGGAATACTATTCTGAGTTCAAAAACTTCCGCAGGCCACCAAACTCTCCACACATGAACATTATTGAACATGAAACTTACTGGCAGATTAAAACTGTGTGCCCGACCGAGACTCGAACTGGGGACCTTTGCCTTTCGCGTGCAAGTGCTCTACCATCTGAGCTACCAAAGCACGACTCACCCCCGGTACTCACAGCCTTACTTCTGCCAGCACCTCGTCTCCTACCTTCCAAACTTTACAGAAGCTCTCCTAATCTCCTCGCAGGAGAGCTTCTGTAAAGTTTGGAAGGTTGGAGACGAGATACTGGCAGAAGTAAGGCTGTGAGTACCGGGGGTGAGTCGTGCTTTGGTAGCTCAGTTGGTAGAGCACTTGCCCGCGAAAGGCAAAGGTCCCCAGTTCGAGTCTCGGTCGGGCACACAGTTTTAATCTGCCAGGAAGTTTCATATCAGCGCACACTCCGCTGCAGAGTGAAAATCTCATTCTGGATTATTGAACATATCTGGGATGCCTCGCAACGTGCTGTTCAGGAGAGATCTCCACTCTCTCGTAGTCTTACGGATTTACGGACAGCCCTGGAGGACTGATGATGTCAATTCTCTCCAGCCCTACTTCAGGCATTCATCGAGTCCATGCCACGTCGTGTTGCGGCACTTCTGCGTGCTCACAATATTAGGCAGGTGTACCAGTTGCTGTGGACCCGCCAGGGTAGACGAGAGCGCTAACGCGCTGCTTCCTGGACTCGGGTAGGCGCGCCGGCCCCGGATCGAATCCGCCCAGCCGTTTAACGACGACGGCCGGTGTGCCAGCCAGCCTGGATGTGGCTTTTAGGCGGTTTTTCCACATGCCGCTAGGTGAATACCGGGCTGGTCACCAATTTCCGCCTCAGTTACACGTGTCGCAGACATTTGCCACACGTCCGCACTATTTCAAGATTTACACTAGACGCAGACAGTTGGGGTACACTGATTCCGTCCTGGGGGGTACGGGGTGGCGGCAGGAATGGCATCCGGCCATCCCTGACACTAACATTGCGAAATCCGTTGTAACTACGCCGACCTTGCGATCGCTGTGGGACTACGGTGTAAGCGAAAGAAAGAAAGAACCAGTTTCTGTGGCTCGTGTATGTACATATGAATGCACGAGTGCAGGTTGTAGATTTATGGTTGACGGCATATGGAGGTTTGGGTCTGGCGCTGAGTCGTGCTCAGATATAGCCTAGTGGTAAGACAACCGGTCGTGATAAACCGGATATCCGGGTTCGTGTCTGGGGTCGATTATTATCTGCCATCGATGTTCAGACGTCGACGATGAAATCGAAATCAGCATAGCACGTCCCCACTTCGCACTGTTCGCATGCCACTTAGTAAGCGCTCCCGCTGAACTTGTAAGTGCCAGAGCAAAAACTAAACGCGCCCTCCGCTGTCGCTTCGAGAGTCGCCCCGGTCCAGAATAGCGCCGCGCGGCGCTTTGCATCTCTTCAAAATGCGGCAGGCAGCTCATAAAGCCAAGCTGTTCGTAGCGTGCCGTGACGTGCCGCGCACGATGGCCGCTTTCACAATGGCTGAGCGAGCGAGCTCTGCACACAGCGCCGCTAACAGGTTTTCCTGTTACACAATCGCGGCAGGCGCAGGGAACACCTCGCACCAGCAGATTGCGCAGGTCAACTCTTTGCTCTTGACGTTTACCAACAGAGTTTTTCTTTTTTTTTTAGTGTAGAAAATATCCGCTACCAGTCACAATAAAAGGTTATTTATTTGTCACACGACCGGTTTCGGGCTTGCGCCCATCCTCAGGTGTTTGTTGTTGTTGTTGTGGTCTTCAGTCCTGAGACTGGTTTGATGCAGCTCTCCATGCTACTCTATCCTGTGCAAGCTTCTTCATCTCCCAGTACCTACTGCAACCTACATCCTTCTGAACCTGCTTAGTGTATTCATCTCTTGGTCTCCCTCTACGATTTTTACCCTCCACGCTGCCCTCCAATACGAAATTGGTGATCCCTTGATGCCTCAGAACATGTCCTACCAACCGATCCCTTCTTCTAGTCAAGTTGTGCCACAAACTGCTCCCCAATTCTGTTCAATACCTCCTCATTAGTTATGTGATCTACCCATCTGTTCTTCAGCGTTCTTCTGTAGCACCACATTTCGAAAGCTTCTATTCTCTTCTTGTCCAAACTATTTACCGTCCATGTTTCACTTCCATAGATGACTACACTCCATACAAATACTTTGAGAAATGACTTCCTGACACTTAAATCTATACTCAATGTTAACAAATTTCTCTTCTTCAGAAACGCTTTCCTTGCCATTGCCAGTCTACATTTTACGAGTATATCCTCTCTACTTCGACCATCATCAGATATTTTGCTCCCCAAATAGCAAAACTCCTTTACTACTTTAAGTGTCTCATTTCCTAATCTAATTCCCTCAGCATCACCCAACTTAATTTGACTACATTCCATTATCCTCGTTTTCCTTTTGTTGATGTTCATCTTATATCCTCCCTTCAAGACACCATCCATTCCGTTCAACTGCTCTTCCAAGTCCTTTGCTGTCTCTGACAGAATTACAATGTCATCGGCGAACCTCAAAGTTTTTATTTCTTCTCCACGGATTTTAATACCTACTCCGAATTTTTCTTTTGTTTCCTTTACTGCTTGCTCAATATACAGATTGAATAACATAGGTGAGAGGCTACAACCCTATCTCACTCCCTTCCTAACCACTGCTTCCGTTTCATGTCCCTCGACTCTTATAACTGCCATCTGGTTTCTGTACAAATTGTAAATAGCCTTTCGCTCCCTGTATTTTACCCCTGTCACCTTTAGAATTTGAAAGAGAGTATTCCAGTCAACATTGTCAAAAGCTTTCGCTAAGTCTACAAATGCTAGAAACGTAGGTTTGCCTTTCCTTAATCTTTCTTCTTAGGTAAGTCGTAAGGTCAGTATTGCCTCACGTGTTCCAGTATTTCTACGGAATACAAACTGATCTTCCCCGAGGTCGGCTTCTACTAGCTTTTCCATTCGTCTGTAAAGAATTCGTGTTAGTATTTTGCAGCTGTGGCTTATTAAACTGATTGTTCGGTAATTTTCACATCTGTCAACACCTGCTTTCTTTGGGATTGGAATTATTATATTCTTCTTGAAGTCTGAGGGTATTTCGCCTGTTTCATACATCTTGCTCACCAGATGGTGAGGTGTTTATACATTCAAAATGTTCAAATGTGGGTGAAATCTTATGGGACTTCACTGCTAAGGTCATAGTTCCTAAGCTTACACACTACTTAACCTAAATTATTCTAAGGACAAACACACACACCCATGCCCGAGGGAGGACTCGAACCTCCGCCGGGACCAGCCGCACAGTCCATGACTGCAGCGCCTGAGACCGCTCGGCTAAACCGTTTATACACCCATGTACATGTTTATACTGCTGGAGATCACTGTGCAAATACAAAAAAATATTGCTGTCAGACTAAATGGATACTCGGTTGAATGTACACGCTAGTAATGTTTTTTAATTACGTTAAATTTTTATGAACTGGTTTACATAACAGGCATAATCATAATGAGATTTTCACTCTGCAGCCTAGTGTGCACTGATATGAAACTACCTGGTAGACTAAAAATGAAACTGAAGTGTCAGACATAATCATGACGTCATTAGATACCCACTGTTGTATAGAGGCCGCCTCTGGGCTTTTCGGTGCGTTGCTGCGTTCTCGTGCATGCCCCCATCTCCACAACACTGCAGAGCGCCGCGGAGGTGCGTGGCAGGCGGTACTTTTTCCTGTATCGCATATTCCGGTTGCATTCGCGGACGTCGTGCGGGAATGCGTGTGGCTGCGCCTACAGACACGTCTCCGCTGGTAATCGGGGCTCAAAACAGTTCCACTCCAGTCAACGAGATTCGAGGCCCAAGACGCGTGTGGAGGCGACCCGGACAGCGGTGGGGTACCAGCCTGACAGTCGCCCGCCATAAGACCCGACAACCAGCGGTGATGGTGTGGGGTGCAATTTCCTTTCATAGCACGATTCCTTTTCGAATGATAGAGCCAATTAATCAGTCGTCCTTTTCTTGCAAGTTTTAGTCGACAAATCTAGATTGAAATACAGCGTTCACTACGTAGTGGTCGCTACGCATCGACGTCCGCAGCTTAGCCTGGCACTACACTGCCGCAACCTGCCGGCTGTCGCCACTGCCCCAGTCGACGATTGCACGCGAGCAGCACACGTGCAGCGCTGTGCGCTCACGAGCCTCGTGCAGCGTTTGCCCGCCCCTGGGCTAGTGCCTAGCCATTATCATTGCACCATTTATATGGTACTGTCAATGCATGTTCTACTACGTTCGTTCAAGACTGCGTATAGTCTTGAACGAATAGTGACAGAAGCCCGAACAACAGGAGACTGTCGTACTCGAGAACGCATTCCAAACGTTTTCTGTTTGACAGGAATCCAAAGGTTATCTTTGTGAAGACAATGCACAGCCACACAGAAAGCTCAAAACCTGGGAACACAGCGACATATTGGGCTAGCCAGCACTCCATTACCCACGGTATGACCCAGTTCTGGCGCCCTCGCACTTCCATCTGTCTGTGCCTATCAAGGATCCTCTACGTGGAAGACACTTCAGTGACGATGGGAGCGTAATTCATGCAGTGAAGACATGGCTACGAGCCCAAGGCAATAGCTTCTACCACAGGCGCTCCTACACAACGCTAGAGACCATATATGAAAATACTACGTGTAAAAGGAAGCCGGCCGCAGTGGCCGACCGGTTCTAGGCGCAACAGTCTGGAACCGCGCGACCGCTACGGTCGCAGGTTCGAATCCTGCCTCGGGCATGGATGCGTGTGATGTCCTTAGGTTAGTTAGGTTTAACTAGTTCTAAGTTCTAGGGGACTGATGACCTCAGATGTAAAGTCCCATATTGCTCAGAGCCATTTGAAACATTTTTTTGTAAAAGGAAATAATGATCGATATTCAGAATGAGATTTTCACTCTGCATCGGAGTGTGCGCTGATATGAAACTTCGTGGCAGATTAAAACTGTGTGCTCGACCGAGACTCGAACTCGGGACCTTTGCCTTTCGCGGGCAAGTGCTCTACCATCTGAGCTACCGAAGCACGACTCACGCCCGGTCCTCACAGCTTTACTTCTGCCAGTATGATGATCGATATTGTCAAAAAAATCTAACTTCTAAGAATAAATACGTTCTGAGAGAAATAACTGGGAAACACTTATCCAACGAGCCATTGTACTTATAAAACTGTAACTTTGATGTTTTGTTGCACATCTGTGAAGAGTGTCGAAACATGTACATCGCTGTTTTGAAAAACAGTTTGACGATCAGGCATAGAACAACTACAACTTTTCCCTTCTCGCTGACCACATTTCAGAGATGAAATTTATTTGGATCACGATAAGAACCGTTCCTCTACAACTCTTAATTGATCGCATATCTCTCTCTCTCTCTCTCTCTCTCTCTCTCTCTCTCTCTCTCTCTCTCTCTCTCTCCCCCTCCCCCTCCCTTTCCCTCTCCCGCCCCCTCCCTCTCCCGCCCCCTCTCTCTCCCCTCCCCCCTCTCCCCTCTTTCTCTCTCCCCTCCCCCCTCTCCCTCTCCCTCCCCCCTCTTTCTCTCTCCCGTCCCCCTCCCTCTCCCCCCTGTCTCTCTCCCCCCTCCCTCTCCCCCCTCTCTCTCCCCCCCCCCCTCCACCAATGAACACACACTGTCAGCAAAGAAGTTTGAATGCAAACAGCTAGATCATTCTTATCACCACCATCCAAGGGGCTATCAAAAAGTTTCTGTTTGCGGACTTTGCTGCAGTGTGTATGCAACGCAGCGCGACTTCGTTGCGGGTACAGAAGCACCAACATATAGGCAAGGAATTAGTTTGGTATTCGTGTCTTTCCGACGTGCGTGAGGTAAATGCGGAACCGTGGACTATGGCGACATTATTACCAAATGCGTCCAAACAGGAACAACGCGCCGGTAGTCTTTTCTTGGCTCCCGACGGGGAAACATCTGTAGACATCCACTGGAGATTGAAAGTGGTGTAGTCCGCCGCTCGTGGTCTCGCGGTAGCGTTCTCGCTTCCCGAGCACGGGGTCCCGGGTTCGATTCCCGGCGGGGTCAGGGATTTTCACCTGCCTCGAGATGACTGGGTGTTTGTGTTGTCCTCATCATTTCATCATCATCCAGGAAAGTGGCGAAATTGGACTGAGCAAAGATTGGGTAATTGTACGGGCGCTGATAACCATGCAGTTGAGCGCCCCACAAACCAAAACATCATCACATCAAAGTGGTGTATGAGGCAGCACGGCTGGCGAAAAGCAACGTTTTGGAATGGTGCACCAAGTTCCGTGCTGCTGCTTCATGATGACCCCACCCCCATATCGCAAATGGCGTAGCGCAGAACTTACGCCAATTCAAATGGGAGAGACAGGGGCAACCGCCGTATAGTCCCGACCTCTCCCCATGCGATTCTCACACCGTCGGTCCCTTGAAAAATGCCTCGAAGGGTCGAAGATACCTGTCGGATGAGAATGTGCAGCGGGCAGTTACGGACTTCTTTACACAGCAGGACACGGCGTTTCTTCAACGCGTATCTTCAGCCTGGTGCGTCGGTGGGACGACCGGCTCGATGCTAACGGCGATTTTTCCTGATTGGCACGCCGAATATGGACTGTACGTCCTCCGAAAAGAAACTTTTCGATGGCCCCCTTATATTATTCTCTATGGTAACTATTCCCTTACCGTTACACCATCTTACGTGAATGATCAGTGTTCAGCTGATTGGAGAGGAGCACATACCTGAAACAAGAGAAACGGAATTAGTAAATAAACAATACCGGCAGCGTAAATCATAATCATGTTAAATGAAGTTACATTTGACTTTTGCAGAACATCTAATGAACAAAAACCATAACTCCACTAATATCGACAACGATCTACGCATTCTGAGAGAGAGCAACAGTCTATACCGACAACTGACAGTAGAAGAAAATTACTACATACAAAAGGCTATAGTCGAAGGGAAAAATGTAATAAATGAAAACAGAACACTCTGCAACAAAATACTCTTCACCGCTCTGAGAGAACTGACCACGGACACACAACAGAAAGCACACACACGCAAAAGAACCACTTCCATCACACACAGAGGCATAAACAATGAACGGAAATCGTCGTAATTCGCGCTACAGTTTTTCATAGCCTCTCTCGCCACATGTGATACGCCTCTCGCGACACACGCGAACAGCAAGATGGCGTAATATTCTGGATCAGAAACAAAGTGCAAAAGTTTTTGTTTTTCTGTGTATAAAAGCAGCCACATACCACCCAACGAACGTGAGTACACGAATAGCTAAGCAACAGCTCGATACACACCAAATAACTGGTTTCCACAACACTACCACAACCCCAAGTATATACTGCTGACATACGAAGTTCATCTTTTAGTATTTGTTTACTAACAGCCGCTCAAATGGTTGCAGACGACATGCTGTTCGCTAAGTAAAAAGACGGCAACAGAAAAAAGAGCACAGAAAACGTCACAAACAGCGACAATAATTGCTTAAAACATGCTGTAACATACAATAAATAAGGTAGTATGAAAGTATCAATATTAACTATATTTCAAAGACGATTTCTAAAAATGTAATAATGTTTTACTGTGTTTGTACAACCATGCCATTTTTCTGCATGTTTTAGATTAAAAAAACCCCACTGATGATGGTGATATTTGTCGCCGAAACTAGTTTGGGATAATAAAGAAATAAACGAATAACAAGGTGTTTTGCATCAAGGCGGACTGAATTTCTGATATTACTATTACAATTTTGCTTCGCCACCAGCCCTAAGGAATAGGAAACACTGTAAACCAAATAGCTATACGTAGACTGTTACGGACACACACACACACACACACACACACACACACACACACACACAAATGCTCGCGCACAATGATACTGTGCGGAGAGCGCCATCAAGGTTTGGCGAAAACAATATAATTAATTAGGATACAGAAAATGAAGCACCTGAGACTAAAAATTAAGAAACGTCAGTAAGTGATGATATGGGGCCGGCCGAGAGAGGATATAATGTCGATGCATCATGACTGATATATTTTTGCAAGCCCATTAAAAATCAAGTCTTTCTAGGAACTTTAACGTTTCCAAGTTTAGGGAGATAAATGCAGTTGACTGTAAAAAGCAGCGCCACCTTCAGGCTGTCCACTGCTTTCTTTTTGGGTGCAGATGCGACCGAAATACGTAGTGACTTCAGGAAGTAAGTCAGACACGTCGTCGCACGCTAAGAACATCGTGGCACAAGAGTCAGGAGAGAGTGCGTGTTCTGGGGTTTCATGCAAGCACAGTTCCGCCGCGGTAACGGGTTAACAGGGGGATCACAGCGTGCGAGTGAAATGGAGCGGCAACTCGAAACGTACGCCACAGCTGGAGTGCGCGGGATTATTCTGGGAAAAACGTCTGAATTGTACGCAGGTTCACCGTCAAATCCTGGCTGTGTATCAACTCAATGTAATGCCGCGTTAAACCGCAGTGAAACGGTGCTAACAATTTGACCGAGGCCACACAGAAGCGCCTGATGCTGACCGGGAAAGAAAGGTTATAGATGTGGACCACAGATGTCCAGGCAGTAGAGGTGGTGATCCGCACCGCTGGCAGAGAGAGTATAGAGGGCACAGCTCATCGGATGAGTATCTCTGAGAGGTGGCATGAGCTCCCTCTCATATTTCCTCTCTAATTGCATGTGGTGAAAAGTTGCTATTCCTTCCCACGCGGACTTCCCACGCAGCGTCTCTCATCACCCGGGTGGTCCGGTGACAGGCGGGCTCTGCTGATCTTGAAAGGGTAAGCAGACGGGTGTGAGGGAGTCGAGTGAATGCTTTCCAGACGCCGACATTGTAGAATAGCGGCAGACACGCTCGCAGGGGCCTGAAGTAGCGGCTGGGCTAGAGGTTCCGTTACTTCGCAGAAACTTAGCGAAAACACTTTCTGGCGGGCTACCAGTGAGGCGTGGGAATGACTTGTGTACCCAGGCAGTTGTGGCGGGCAAATTCCCGCGCTTTCTGCAAAATCGTAACTGTGATTGGCTCGCTCAGGGCATAGCTCCGTGACGTAGCAAAATCGGCGCAGAAATTGGCGCCAAGAATCTCCATTGGTGGAATGGTAGTGCTCCGGCAATAGAGTGGAATTTTCCGCCGGTTTTCGAGTTGCTGATTGGAACGGTTAACCACGGCCACTGTCGTGGGGGCGGGAATGTTTTGTAAGGGTGCTCTTGTGGAGTAGTCGGCTCTCGCCTTTCAGTCGGAGTAAGTTACAACACTGAGCTCTCGCTGCTCTGGACAGCCTGCCTTCCGTTGGCTGTCTAATATACTTTTATTTGATTGTAACTGTTTAACGAAGTTGCTGAAGTTTCGACTTCAACGTAACTTTCCGAGTACAGTTGGCAATTGAGCGTTCTGCGTACAAGCGGCCTATGTTGTCTGTCTTGGGCAGTTTTGGCTAAAGTTGACTGTATCGGAGTTACTGTGTGACTTCGCTTGTTAAAATCAATCACTGTACCGTCAGTGATTGTGTGGCGAGCCTTCTTCGTCTCCCTCAGAGGCGCGTTTGTATTGATAGGAAGTCTTTAGTCTGGAACAACCAGACCAGGACAATTTGTTTCGGGCTATACTCGCGACATTATCGTCACCACGACGGGACGTCGAAGCAACCAGCCATCGCTTCCAGTACGCCAGATCGTGTCCTTGCAGCTAAGAAGACAGCTTGGTTATGTACGTCCGCAGCACCGGCAAAGCAGGCATTTTTGCTAGGCGATAATCAGAGCTCAGCAGAGCGCGCCTGTTCGTCTTTTCTAACTTTGTTCTATCTTGGGTGTTCATTGTCTGAGTTCTCACTAATGTAGCAGCAATTAATGTTGGGTTAGCTGTGTGTCTCTCTTAAGATTTGAGTTGCAAGGAATTGGCTCCACATACCACTTCGTCATAAACGTCACAATCTAGTTTAGGGACAACTTCACCTTCACAGCGTTTATTTGAGTATCCAATTTGAGCCAATTTGTCGTATTGTAAATGTTTCATGTGTTTTTGTTTATTATTTTGTGTTTAGTCTTAATAAATCATATTGTTATTTTGGACAGAACTTTCATTCTGTTAATCGGTAGAGCAACCCTATCATTTCTACGTTAATGAAACCTTCCTTTATTTAACTTATTTATCAAATTAAATTATTAAATAAAATTATAATTAAATAAAATTATAAGAGTCGAGGGGCATGAAAGGGAAGCAGTGGTTGGGAAAGGAGTAAGACAGGGTTGTAGCCTCTCCCCGATGTTATTCAGTCTGTATATTGAGCAAGCAGTAAAGGAAACAAAAGAAAAATTCGGAGTAGGTATTAAAATCCATGGAGATGAAATAAAAACTTTGAGGTTCGCCGATGACATTGTAATTCTGTCAGACAGCAAAGGACTTGGAAGAGCAGTTGAACGGAATGGACAGTGTCTTGAAAGGAGGATATAAGATGAACATCAACAAAAGCAAAACGAGGATAATGGAATGTAGTCAAATTAAGTCGGGTGATGCTGAGGGAATTATATTAGGAAATGAGACACTTAAAGTAGTAAAGGAGTTTTGCTATTTAGGGAGTAAAATAACCGACGATGGTCGAAGTAGAGAGGATATAAAATGTAGACTGGCAATGGCAAGGAAAGCGTTTCTCAAGTAGAGGAATTTGTTAACATCGAGTATAGATTTAAGTGTTCGGAAGTCGTTTCTGAAAGTATTTGTATGGAGTGTAGCCATGTATGGAAGTGAAACCTGGACGATAACTAGTTTGGACAAGAAGAGAATAGAAGCTTTCGAAATGTGGTGCTACAGAAGAATGCTGAAGATAAGGTGGGTAGATCACGTAACTAATGAGGAGGTATTGAATAGGATTGGGGAGAAGAGAAGTTTGTGGCACAACTTGACTAGAAGAAGGGATCGGTTGGTAGGACATGTTTTGAGGCATCAAGGGATCACAAATTTAGTATTGGAGGGCAGTGTGGAGGGTAAAAATCGTAGAGGGGGACCAAGAGATGACTACACTAAGCAGATTCAGAAGGATGTAGGTTGCAGTAGATACTGGGAGATGAAGAAGCTTGCACAGGATAGAGTAGCATGGAGAGCTGCATCAAACCAGTCTCAGGACTGAAGACCACAACAACAACAACATCAAATTAAATTATTGCAGGTGCCAAACTCTTTTCTACTCCACTTGCAGGGTTGATTACAGTGAGTTCGCGTATCTTTTTAATCCATGTGCAACAGCAAAAGTCGGAGTTAGAATAGGGGGGGCTTGGAGCATCATTTACATATGGAGATTCTAGAAGAATTTAGTGTTAAATACACTGCTAGACCCGGCACCTCGCGTCTCAACAGGCGGGCACCGCGACCTCTGTCACGTGCACACAAGGGTGCGAGGTCTGTGGCGTCGCTGGACTTCATTTAGCGTTGCGATCATTTCCCAAACAGTACCATTACAGGCGACGAGACACGGGTCCGCCGTTCTACACCTGCAGCAAAGAGAGCGTCTGTGCAATGGAGAGACAGCTCCGCGTCTCCGCGGAAGGAATGCGAAGGTGATCTGTCAGCAGCGAAAAGTCACGACCACCGTTCTCTTCCACAGTAGTGGATCTTCCACTGTGAAAGAGTTGCATACACAGAGTTCAGGGCCAGCGGCATAGCCAGCAACGTAGACTGCTAGTATGGGACTGTGACATCCGGCTTGTCCCGGCGGAGGTTCGAGTCCTCCCTCGGGCATGGGTGTGTGTGTGTGTTTGTCCTTAAGCCGTCGGCACACGGGCCGTGCTGTCGAACGTTAACGTTGAGCGTGCCCAGTTCAACGTGCTGCTGAACGCTCAGGAAGGATGCGAGTTGTGCATACGGTACGTGGGCCCCAACGTGGTATACGCGATCGCAACGCACTCCAGCGGCCGTTGAGGGATGTTTCTAGTTCGTAAATCACACTGTTTACTCAACGGGGGCGCGTAAAATTCCCACGTTAGCTCTATTAAAACGCACATTTCCTCCATTCTCCACGAAAAGGGAAGTACCATGTCCAATCAATGACACAGGTTTATAGAAGTTCCATTGTAAACACTGCGGTACAAATTTGGAATACTTCTCCGCTTAAGATATACATTATTTCATAATTCCCACCTTTTGGTAAAACCTCAAGGCCAGTCTTACTTGATCACTGTTCCTACACAGGAGCAGAATTTTTGCAACATATGAATTACGAAGCGTAAAAGAAAAAGGAGCAAAATATCTTTATACAAGTACCGCAAGCTGTGCCGTAGATTAATCCAATTGAACAAAGTCACCCCTCAAAAACAGGTGAACTTATATTTACGTAACATCAAATATTACAACATATACTTATATTAAACTAATAATAAAGTATCAGAACCTAATAAAACGCGAATGTTAGGAAAAAATTTGGCAGTGTTAAGACGCGATCCACCGTCCCAACAAAAACTCATTACCGGACACAGACGCTACTCTTTTTTTTTTTTTTTTTTTTTTTTTTTTACAGAGGGCAACTAACCCTCTGACCGAACATGCTGAGTTACCGTGCCGGCTATACGCTAATCCAACAACGCGCTATTTGCACTTACTGATATTACATTGCTCTTGCTATAAACGTTAATCGTAGATAATTATGTTACTAATTGAAATTTAATTATAACAAATTGTACCAAGAACAATGCGTTTTGGGTGGATCTCCAGTGTGTCGTTGCCAATAGCCTTCTCTCATAATACGCAAGTTACAATAATTCTTTTGCCACGAATATGATGTTTCTCATTATTTTATTGGAACGAATCACTCGACTAACAACGGGTTTTCCAGCGATTCTCAATTTTCTGGTGCTCAGAAACGGCATATATAAGTATAGGCTTGAAATCAATGCCAATATGGCGCCTCACAACTCTGTACTGAAGGGGAACGGCGTGCGTGTGACGTAGGTGGCGTCGTGCCATCTCATTGGTCAACGCTCAGACGCACGCTCAGAATATCTGGCATGTCAGATATTGCTCTGCACGTTCGGAAAGACTCCCGAACGTGCTATTCCACGCTATGACGTCAGAAATTCGGCACGCTCAACGCTCAACGTTCGGATGCACGGTCCGTGTGCCGACGGCTTTAGGATAATTTAGATTAAGTATTGTGTAAGCTTAGGGACTGATGACCTTAACCCACAAGATTTCACACACATTTGAACACCTGAACATTTGACTGTGACATCGTAGTGCAACGCTACAAAGGACGACAGGCGCGGAAAATTATGCAGAGGCACTGCTATCCTGCTCGCATAAGCAAGATCCCACACGGCACACACAAGCTCTACATCGACGTCTTGCAACACAGTGGAGAGCCAAAGAAACTGGTACGTCTGCCTAACACCGTGTATGGCCCGCGCGAGCACGCAGAAGAGCCGCAACACGACGTGGCATGGAGTAATGTCCGAAGCAGTGCTCGAGGGAACTGATACCGTGAATCCTGCAGGGCAGTCCATAAATCCGTAAGAGCACGATGGGGTGGAGATCTCTTCTGAACATCACGTCGCAAGGCATCCCAGATAAGCTCAATAATGTTCGTGTCTGGGTAGTTTGGTGGCCAGCGAAAGTGTTTGAACTGAGAAGAGTGTTCCTGGAGCCTCTTGGTTGCAATTCTGGAAATGTAAGGTGTCGCACTGTCCTGCTGGAATTGCCCAAGCCCATCGGAATGCACAATGCACATGAATGGATACAGGTGATCAGACAAAATGCTTACGTACGTGTCACCTGTCAGAGTCGTATCTAGAGACCTCTACGGTCGCAGGTTCGAATCCTGCCTCGGGTATGGATGTGTGTAATGTCCTTAGGTTAGTTAGGTTTAAGTAGTTCTAAGTTCTACGGGACTGGCGACCCAAGGTGTTAAGTCCCATAGTGCTCAGAGCCATTTGAACCATTTTTCGTATCTTGATATATCAGGGCTCACTCCAACTGCACACTGACATGCATGTAGCAGGGTCCATGTATTCAAGAGGTTGTCTCCATACCCATACACGTCCATCCGCTCGATCCAATCTGAAACGAGACTCGACATGTGCCCAGTCTTCAACAGTCCAATGTCGGTGTTGACAGACCCAGACGCGGCGTAAAGCTTTGCGTCTTGCGGTCATCAAGGGTACACGAGTGGGCCTTCGGCTCCGAAAGCCCATATCGATGATGATTCGTCGAATGGTTCGCACGCTGACGCTTGTAGATGGCCCAGAATTATAATCTGCAGCAATTTTCTAAAATGTTGCAATTCTCTCACCTAGTAGATAGTGTCGGAAGTTCCATGCGGCTTTTCGCGGATGATGCTGTAGTATACAGAGAAGTTGCAGCATTAGAAAATTGTAGCGAAATGCAGGAAGATCTGCAGCGGATAGGCACTTGGTGCAGGGAGTGGCAACTGACCCTTAACATAGACAAATGTAATGTATTGAGAATGCATAGAAAGAAGGATCCTTTATTGTATGATTATATGATAGCGGAACAAACACTAGTAGCAGTTACTTCTGTAAAATATCTGGGAGTATGCGTGCGGAACGATTTGAAGTAGAATGATCATATAAAATTAATTGTTGGTAAGGCGGGTACCAGGTTGAGATTCATTGGAAGAGTCCTTAGAAAATGTAGTCCATCAACAAAGGAGGTGGCTTACAAAACACTCGTTTGACCTATACTTGAGTATTGCTCATCAGTGTGGGATCCGCACCAGATCGGGTTGACGGAGGAGATGGAGAAGATCCAAAGAAGAGCGGCGCGTTTCGTCACAGGGTTAGTTGGTAACCGTGATAGCGTTACGGAGATGTTTAACAAACTCAAGTGGCAGACTCTGCAAGAGAGGCGCTCTGCATCGCGGTGTAGCTTGCTCGCCAGGTTTCTAGAGGGTGCGTTTCTGGATAAGGTATCGAATATATTGCTTCCCCCTACTTATACCTCCCGAGGAGATCACGAATGTAAAATTAGAGAGATTAGAGCGCGCACAGAGGCTTTCAGACAGTCGTTCTTCCCGCGAACCATACGCGACTGGAACAGGAAAGGGAGGTAATGACAGTGGCACGTAAAGTGCCCTCCGCCACACACCGTTGGGTGGCTTGCGGAGTATAAATGTAGATGTAGATGTAGATGGACGATTGTCTTCAGTTGTCGTTGGTCCTGTCCTTGCAGGATCTTTTTCCGGCCGCAGGAATGTCCGAGATTTGATGTTTTATCGGATTCCTGATATTCACCGTACACTCGTTAAATGATCGTACGGGAAAATTCCCATTTCTCCGCTACCTCGGAAATGCTGTGTCCCATCGCTCGTGTACCGACTGTAACACTCTGTTCAAACTCATTTCAATCTTGATAATGTGCCATTATAGCAGCAGTAACCGGTCTAACAACTGCGCCAGACACTTGCCTTTTATAGGCTTTACCGACTGCAGCGCCGTATTCTACCTGTTTACATATCTCTGTATTAGAATACGCATGCCTATACCAGTTCCTTTGGCGCTTCAGTGTAAAGGGCGTCGCTGAACTTCTGTAAGCGTTACTTCGTGGAAGGCGGCGACAAGGCTCGGCTCGGACATTTGACACCTGCAGCGTAGAGACCGTCTGTGCAATGGATGATGTGATGTTTGGTTTGTGGGGCGCTCAACTGCGCGGTTATCAGCGCCCGTACAATTACCCAATCTTTGCTCAGTCCAATTTCGCCACTTTCCTGTATGATGATGAAATGATGAGGACAACACAAACACCCAGTCATCTCGAGGCAGGTGAAAATCCCTGACCCCGCCGGGAATCGAACCCGGGACCCCGTGCTCGGGAAGCGAGAACGCTACTGCGAGACCACGAGCGGCGGACTTGTGCAATGGAGACACAGCTTGTCGCCTCCGGAAGAAATGCGAAGTTCAGTCATCAACAGGCAAAGTCGCGACCACCGTTCTCTGCCACAGTTGTGTGTCTTCTGCTGCGAAGGAGTTGTGTACAGGGAGGTCAGGGCCAGTGGCACAGCCACTGATGTAAACTCTCTGTGTGGAACAATGACATCCCTGTGCAACGCCACAAGGAACGAGAGGAGTGGAAAATTACGCAAAGGCACTGCTACACAGCCAGCGAATGCAACACCCCACACGTTGCGCGCAACACAAGGTTTGCTTCCACGTCTTGTAATATTTCTGGCTTCGCAGCGATCATACAGAGGGGTCAAAAAAAAAGTATCCACTGTTTAAAAGTCCATAACTGGCAAACTAATTGACGGAGTTGTCTCCTTTCGTAGTGTAATAGTTTGTAGTTCCGTCAATCGCCACACAAGTATTGTATTGCGTTGTTTTGTTTTGTCAGATGACATTCGCTAGTCAGTGTTTTGTTCTTAGTTGCACCTTAGTTGGTATTTTACCTGCCACCCGAGACTTGTATGGAGACGGAAGAGTTTACTTTCAACAAGATGGTGCCCCAGCCCACAACCAAAATCGTGTTAGGGCGTATCTCGACGAAAATCTAGCAGGAAGATGGATAGGCCGTAGAGGTGCTGTGAAGTATCCACCACGTTCCCCAGACCTTACTCCTCTGGACTTTTACCGTGGGGAACAGTAAAGGACGTTTATCGACAAAAGCCACGCCCATTGGATGAACTTCGAGAATCCATCGTACATTCATGTGCAAATATCCAACTGAACACGTTGCAGTCAGTAGTTCGTGCTGCAGTTCGGTGACATCGTTTGTGTGTAGATTTTAATGGTGACCATTTCGAACACCTACAGTGATATCTTTAGGTTGGACTTTAAGCTACATTTTCACCAAAAATGAGACAACTCCGTCAATTAGTTTGCAAGTTATGGACTTTTAAACAATGGATACATTTTATGGACCCCTCTGTATTCATGTACAAGAAGCTCGTCTTGGAGCAGTTGAGAAGGCAGACGTGGCAAGATGACGTAATGTGGTGCGGGGTACCGATGACAGATGGTTTGTTCGATATGGGTATCCCGAGAAGGACTGCCAAAAGTTTGGGCGTTCTCCGCGATTGGCCACTGCGTTCGGAAGTTATGCGCCAAAATGGTAATCTTCTGTTATTAATATCAGAAAAAAAAGTCGTGTGACTAGGGCCTCCCGTCGGGTAGACCGTTCGCCTGGTGCAAGTCTTTCGATTTGACGCCACTTCGGCGACTTGCGCGTCGATGGGGATGAAAGTATGATGATTAGGAGAACACAACACCCAGACCCTGAGCGGAGAAAATCTCTGATCCGGGCGCTTAGGATTGACATTCTGTCGCGGTGACGACTCAGCTACCGGGGGCGGGCCATCAGAAAAAATAAACAGCATATTTACTTGCATTTCATATTAATGCGTATATCAATAGCGTGCTATTATTTCAGAAGCATTAACAACCAGCAAAATAATGAACAAATGCTAAACGAAAAGGTAGACCAAGCACTCTGGTGATCGGATCGCACCTAACTTGAATGGCAGGCGAAGTGGTTCGGCTGTCAGCAAAGATCTGGTTCGGCAGTCTCTGAGGACAGACATGTCTGCCGCGGTCGGTTAAGGCTTCAGTAGCAATGTATGGTTATCTGGATGTGTACTTGAGAACAGTGTGATGGTAATGTCGGAAATACGCAGTTCATTATTTTGTTGAAGAATGGATATTATTTGTGACTCTAAAGTGGAATGTAATTGTGTAGTTTCTCGTGTTCTGGCAATAAAAAGCGAGTGGTATCCCATATAAACCAACTTACAGCCTGGAGGTAACGGATTCACGACCTACGTGCTGTTTTCTGCACAGGGGACAACAACTGTAGAAGACTGCAGGTTGGTGAACTTAAAATTAGAATTTACGCATTCCACTCGGGGCCGTTGGAAGCAAATGGACACCTCGCGTGTACTGCAATCTTCGTCCAAATGAGATCAGTAACACGTCATCTGTGGTAACACAGAGGAGGTATGAAGGACAGAAATTGTCTAGAGAAGGGGTTTTTATCACATGCACCTATACCATCTCTCTCTCTCTCTCTCTCTCTCTCTCTCTCTCTCTCTCTCTCTCTCTCTCTCAACTTGCCCTTGTCTTCGATACTTTGCTTTGCAAGCATTCGCCGCACAGATTTGATCTTGCATCATCCGATTTGCATCTTATCGGCAAGCGGAAGCAACATCTGGGGAGGAAAGAGGTTTTCCAATGAGGAGGACGTTCACACGAAGGTTGTCAAACGGTGCGTCACCAGTAATGGGATATTTCTGTGTCAAGGAACTCAGGAACTATTACAACGTCCCAACCATTGTTTACAGTTACTTAGACGATTACATTGCGACAAAGTGCCATGATCTGTGTCGCTCTTTACAAGAGGCATTCAGATATTTAATACGACACACTTTTCTTCAAACTTCATGGCAGATTAAAACTGTGTGCCGGACCGAGATTCGGGACCTCTGCGTTTCGCGGGCAAGTGCTCTACCATTTGAGCAACCCAAGCACGACTCACGACCCGCCTTCACAGCTTCAATTCTGCCAGTACCTCGTCTCCTACCTTCCAAACTTCACATTTTTAACATTTTCTTTCTTTTCGGACAATTTCGGTTGAAAAATTTCGGAATTTGTTGCGGAACATCCTGCAATATTCCCGCTTCAGTCATTATATTTTCATGAAGTACCGATAGGTGGCAGCGCTTTACGTGGCGTTCAAAATGGCGCCTGCAACGGAGGTGCGTGCCAAGCAGAGAGCTGTCTTGATTTTCTTTTGGCGGGAAAACAGAGCGTCGGAGATACTCATCGGCCCTTCTAGAATGTCTACGGAGACCTGGCAGTTAACAAATAGAACGGTGAGTCGTTTGGGCGAGGCAACCAGTTCGCGCACACCTGTCGAATATCCCGCTGTGACTAATTCAACTGACGAAACGACTCCAGCTTCGTCGGCACAAAAATGCAAACTAACGTCTCCCTTTCCATGACAACGCAAAGCCTCACACAAGTCTGCGCTCACGGGAGCAGCTCACAGAACTTAAAAAAAATGTTCAAATGTGTGTGAAATCCAAAAATAACACGTGTCAAAACAAAACTACAACTTTCTAAATCCCGCTACAGCCATAGAATAAAAAAGGCGAAACGCATCTGGGAGGAATAAATTACAGTTGAAGCAAGAAAGGGTGGTTTTACACTACTGGCCACTAAAATTGCTACATCAAGAAGAAATGCAGATGATAAACGGGTATTCATTGGACGAATATATTATACTAGAGCTGACATGTGATTACATTTTCACGCAATTTGGGTGCATAGAACCTGAGAAATCAGTACCCAGAACAATCACCTCTGGCCGTAATAACGGCCTTGATACGCCTGGGCATTGAGTCAAACATAGCTTGGATGGCGTGTACAGGTACAGCTGCCCATGCGGCTTCAAAACGATACCACAGCTCATCAAGAGTAGTGACTGGCGTATTGTGACGAGCCAGTTGCTCGGCCACCATTGACCAGACGTTTTCAGTTGGTGAGAGACCTGGAGAATGTGCTGGCCAGGGCAGCAGTCGAACATTTTCTGTATCCAGAAAGGCCCGTACAGGACCTGCAACATGCGGTCGTGCATTATCCTGCTGAAATGTAGGGTTTCGCAGGGATCGAATGACGGGTAGAGCCAAGGGTCGTAACACATCTGAAATGTAGCGTCCACTGTTCAAAGTGCCGTCAATGCGAACAAGAGGTGACCGAGACGTGTAACCAATGGCACCCCATACCATCACACCGGGTGATACGTCAGTATGGCGATGACGAATACGCGCTTCCAATGTGCGTTCACCGCGATGTCGCCAAACACGGATGCGACCATCACGATGCTGTAAACAGAACCTGTATTCACCCAAAAAAAATGACGTTTTGCCATTCGTGCACGCAGGTTCGTCGTTGAGTACACCATCGCAGGCGCTCCTGTCTGTGATGCTGCGTCAAGGGTAACCGCAGCCACGGTCTCCGAGCTCATAGTCCGTGCTGCTGCAAACGTCGTCGAACTGTTCGTGCAGATGGTTGTTGTCTTGCAAACGTCTCCATCTGTTGACTCAGGGATCGAGACGTGGCTGTACGATCCGTTACACCCATGCGGACAAGATGCCTGTCATCTCGACTGCTAGTGATACGAGGCCGTTGGGATCCAGGACGGCGTTCCGTATCACCCTCCTGAACCCACCGATTCCATATTCTGCTAACAGTCATTGGATCTCGACCAATGTCGCGATACGATAAACCGCAATCGCGATAGGTTACAATCCGACCTTTTTCAAAGTCGGAAACGTGGTGGTACGCATTCCTCCTCCTTACACGGGTCATCACAACAACGTTTCACCAGGTAACGCCGGTCAACTGCTGTTTGTGTCTGAGAAATCGGTTGGAAACTTTCCTCATGTCAGCACGTTGTAGGTGTCGCCACTGGCGCCAACCTAATGTGAATGCTCTGGAAAGCTAATCATTTGGATATCACAGCATCTTCTTCCTGTGGGTTAAATTTCGCGTCTGTAGCACGTCATCTTCGTGGTGTAGCAATTTTAATGGTCAGTAGTGTAGTTCTAAAACAAATATTTCTGTGCTTGCTAAGGAGGGTGGCGAAGCATAAGAACTTGATATAAATTCTCTTGCAAATGGCCTTCCTCAGGGTGTTTTGCTTACTGCTAAGCTACCCTAAGCTAAATAAGCAAAACATCCTGAGGCAGGTCGTTTGAGAACATTTGTGTATTGACAATGCGGTCACATGTCCTGAAAAACTGTATTGGGGTCGACAACGGCCGTGGAAGCCTACGTTTACAGTTTAAACATTACGTTCCTCGTTCGTAGCGACAACTCGATTAAGAAATACGTACAGCTGTAACGGAAAGTATGAGTCATATTGTTGGAAGTTCTACGGTCGCCATGGCGTCATTTGATGTTTTCCCCTCAACTCTGGCGTTTATTTTTTCGTATTTTTTCAGCGTTGATCGTGTATTATTTCGTCCCGTTAACCGAGGCGTGACTGCCGCGGAACAGCCTCTAGAAGTGTAAGCAGTGTAAGCCAGTCAGGCCGGCGCTACCTCTGAGCCGTTACTGCCACGGCTGTGGCTATCGATCCCAGAGACGCCTCGCCGCTCGCTCTGTGATCGACGAGAAGCCCTCCGACCAGCGGCTGAAGAGAAGGGCGCGCACGGGGCTGGTGTGAGCTGTCAGCGGAGGGCCAACGGCATCGAAGCAACGCTGCGGGTCGACAAGACGGCCAGTTATCGCCTGTCTGGCTGACCAACATCCCCCTCCCCCCTCCCCATCTCTCCCCTCCCCACCATCCCTCCTTCCCCTACTAGACTGTGTACCGAAGGCGACGCACGCCAGCTCTACGCCACTGGGGGCCGAACCGCCCAATAACCCTGGGTTCGTTGTGGGGCGGCGATGGCATTAGTGGACTGCTGTAGCCTGTTGTGGGGTCGTGAACCACTGAGGGCTACGGCGAGGACGAAGCCTCTCCGTCGTTTCTA
This sequence comes from Schistocerca cancellata, assembly GCF_023864275.1. Taxonomy (NCBI): domain Eukaryota; kingdom Metazoa; phylum Arthropoda; class Insecta; order Orthoptera; family Acrididae; genus Schistocerca; species Schistocerca cancellata. Next base: position 128,849,950 of record NC_064637.1, read on the forward strand.
GGTCCCCAGTTCCATACAACACAACTACTGCGCCTACATCTTTCTGAATCTGCCTTGTGTATTCTTCATCTCTTGGCCTCCCTCTACGATTTTTACGCTCCACGCTTCCCTCCAATACTAAAGTGGTGATCACTTGATGCCTTAGAACGTGTCCTGCCAAGCGATCCCTCCTTCTAGTCAAGTTGTGCCACATCTTCCTCTTCTCCCCAGCTCTATCAAACACCTCCTCATTAGTTATGTGATCTACCCATCTAATCTTCAGCATTCTTCTGTAGCACCACATTTCGAAACCTTCTATTCCCTTGTCTACACTATGTAACGTCCATCTTTCACGTCCATATATGGCTACACTTCATACAAATACCTTCAAAAAAGACTTCCTGACAAGTCTACAGTCGTTGTTAACAAATTTCTCTTCTTCAAAACCGCTTTCCCTGCAATTGCCAGTCTACATTTTATATCCTACTTCGACCATCATCAGTTATTTTGCTCCCAAATAGCAAAACTCCCTTACTACCTCATGATCCATGGACCCTGCCTGCATGTCAGCAGGGCTCTGTTCAAGTTGGTGGAGGCCCCGTAATGGTGTGAGGCGTCTGCAATTGGTGCGATATGGGACCCCTGATAGTCTAGATGCGACTTTGACAGGTAACACGTACGTAAGCATCCTGTCTGATCACCTGCGTCGATTCAGGTCCGTTGTGCCTTCCGAAGGACGTCGGCGATTCCAACAGGACATTGCGACATCCCAGACGTCCAGAATTGCTACAGAGTGGCTCCAGGAATACGCTTCTGAGTTTAAACACTTCCGCTGGCCACCAAACTCCCCCGACATGAGCATTACTGAGCTTATCTGGAATGTCTCGCAACTTGCTGTTCAGGAGATATCTCTACCCCCTCATACTCTTACGGATCTATGGACAGCCCTGCAGGATTCATTGTGCCAGTTCCATCCTGCACTACTTCAGACATTAGTCGAGTCCATGGCACGTCGTGTTGCGGCACTTCTGCGTGCTCGCGGGGGCCCTACAGGAGGTTAGGCGTGTGTACCAGTTTCTCTGGCTCTTCATTGTATGAGTGTCAAACATGATGTATACAACAGCAGCAGCGCGAATAGCCTGCCCGAGCTCCTGGCGCTGTCCGCTAGATCCCTTACATACTACCGCAAACAGTAACGACCCTACAAGGCTTCAACGGGCTGCTCCGTAAATTATGTTTACAGCTGTATACTTCCCCGTTGACGTGCCGAGCTGTACCTGCTCGACCACCACCACCTAGAGACAAGGCCGCGGCGCGAAATTCATACCAGGTCGTGACGTCACCTCAAGCGGGCCACCATGTTGTGTTTCGAAGCGTTTGTTTATCTACACGTTTGTTGGATCGAGTGCTATATTCGTGCTTAAAACTAGCGATTATAGTGTTTACGTGTAGTGAAGCTACTGTGAACATGGTTTACAAGTGTTGTGTGCCAAGGTGTCGTGGGAATTACGGAACTCGACCAAAAGTAATGCTGTTTTCCTTTCCGAAAGATGCGAATCTGCGTTGGAAATGTCTTTCAGCGATTCATCGGGGCAATTTCCAACCCACTGAGCACACGAAGGTATGTAAAAACTATATACCTAGTACAATTATTTTTTTCTGGTGGAATATCTTGCATTTTGTATACATTTGACTAAAATTGTGAGCAGAAGTTCGCAGTAAATAGGCCTAGTATTCGTTATCAAGTGGCTTTATTTTGATTTTGAAAACGAAATATAAATTTGTGGCTCGTGTTACTTTTTATTCGTCTTTAAATTTCTCTGCAGTTCGTATTTTGTTACGCATTACCGATACGTTTTATTCTCTATTTATGAGTGGGTGTTGTTTTTCACTCTCGCATTAGTTAGCATGAGTGCTAACGAATGTTGAAACTGCTGTTTTCATGTTTAAAAAGCGATCTCTCTGTATGAAGCATATCTGTGTTATTTTTCGATGTGTCAAACAATGGAACAAATTAATATAGAAATAGGTTAAATTTATTATTGACGGTTTTAGCTTGACACATTGTCTCATTCCAACTGCTGCAAATGTCTGCTGAAGATTTGTAGATTTTCACTGTTGACTTTACATTACAATAGTAACACATAATTGTTTTTGTGAGGTGAGTTAAAAGTGATTGTTTGCTTGGGGAATGTACTCAGCTTTCCTGAGGGAGCTCTATAAACAGTTACACAATATTTATTTAGGATACTGAAGGCAGAGGAATTTAATATTATACACTGTATTAGTGCAGAATTTTTGAAGTGAGTGTAAATAGTAGTTGTCTGGTCCAGAAAGAATGTACTTTATCACAGTGCATTTTTTACAAATGTACCTGGTTTTACCATGTATATCGCAATATTATTTACATGCCGCGCTCGTACGTTTTCACTGGCTATTGATAAGTCTTATGCAATTACATTACCGGTAAACAAGAATTATAAACTATAGTTTCTGCTATATCGCGATTGATAAAGTTACTTATTTTAACCATTCGGCAAAGTACTCTCCTCTTTGCATGGTATCATTTGCCAAGATCTCGTTTCGTTATCTCCAGCGGTTTACGAGATATGACAGGCGTTATGAATATTTCATTCCCGCGCGTTGCGATCGGAAGTGAAGTTGCTGCAGATGCTCAATTTTTTCGAGATTGGAAGCAGATATTGATCCAAAGTTTTACGAAAATTTCAAAACCTCATCTGTATTTCATACTCAGCAATAGAATGTGTAATATGCATCAAACACAAATTCATAGCGACCCCTATTTTTGATGGCAACGTTCTCAAATTTGATACTCATCTGTGAAATACCACAATAGTTATGACCATTATCGAAATGATTGGCACTTCATCATGAAGCTGCCATATAAAGCTAAAAGTATTTCAGAAATTAATTATTTTTTACGGAATAGGTTCTGTAAAACCGTTTGACAAAGATTTGCAGGCCGTGCGTCTCGATTCTTTAAGCGCAGCGCCAATCCAACCCTGGCCCGCTTTGCGTGACGTCACAAGAGCGCGCCGCGGCCTTCTCTTTAGGTGGTGGTGGCTCGACACCCCCGGGATAACAAGGCCGTCCAGCAGTGTTAGTGACGTCACACTAGGCGGCCCATAGCCGACGCAGCAGTCCACGGACACCTCCGTACAGCCGCGCCTGATGCTAACGATCTTCTTTCCGTCATACAGAAAGGAGCCAACTATAATTCGAACCAAAGACCAAATTATATATATTCTTGTAAACAGCATGGCGTGAGGTCAGTCGCTTGACGGCGCGTTTCGGTACGGGCCCGCCCGTTGCCGGCGCGCCGTAAGGCACGGAAGCTCGCACTGAAGCGTATCGCTTTACGTCGAGCGTGCCGCGGCAGTCCTCACCTGGGGAAGTGATGCGTCTCAAACAGCCTCTCCTTCCCAAGTGGCTCTTTCCGCCTTCCCGTGGTGCCAGACGTCAAGCTTGGCATTCTGCCTTGCGTCAAAAGGGAGAGCTGCGACCCAACCCGATGCGAAAGCGAAGGGTGCGTGGCACAGGGGGAGCTGTGTCGAGGGACCGAACACCAGTCCCTTTCTGTTCGCAGGGCACAGACCAGCAGGTGCTCTGCATGCCGGCGACCTCGTTTGTCGGCGTGGGATCACGGCGCGAGTCGGCAAGGGTGCTTCGCCGCGCCCCTGGGTAACCGGGGCGTGTTCTGCCAAACCCAGGTGGTGGTGACATCGCCTGGGCCAGGTTAGATGGGTCCAGACCGCCGAACGACTGGGGGACCGACCCACCACCTGAGTAGGAGTGGGTCCTTGGCCTTCAGGTGGAAACTCGGGCAAGTAGGCGGCGAAGGGCGAGAGGTGCATCCGCCTCTCCGGAGTGCGGGGTGCAGTTGCCGAGGAGCGCCGTGTGAAATCGTCGGCGACGAGGCCATCGATGGGGACCAGTGCGCTGGCGACGGCGTGCTGAACCCGGCAGCTCTGGAGTGCCCTTGACCTAGGGGCGAGGTCGGTGGGCGAGCTGCAGTAGTCCCCCCCCATGCCAGAGGAGCCGGTCCGGGGCAAGAGACGGGCTCCCACTTCTTTTATCACTCGTTCAACCATGGCTACAAACGAAACGAGTGATTCGTGTGCGACTCAGCGTGCTTCTGTTGTGCCTGATCCCGCTCCCCAGGACGAGCAGGGACAGGCAGAGAATGAAACAGTAATGGAAAGGTACACGAGAATTACGACGCTCATGGAGCAGCAAATCAAAAATGGAAAGATAAGCCAAGCAGGACTTGCCATTATCAAAAATGAGCTGGCAGCTTGGGCTATCGCCCACGCCAAGCTAGAAGGTAGGGTAGAAGAGCTCGAAAAGGAGAATGACAGACTAAGAAGTCAACCGACAAAGACGTGGGCTGCCGTGGCCGCGCAAGCGCCCACTAAGCGCCCACAATACACGACAAAAGACACAATTGAAAAAATGACAAAGAAAACAGATACTGCAGTCTTCCTAAGGACATTACCTGGGCAAGACACAAGTGTGAAAAGAATTCAAGAATTATTTACGAAAAGTATTGACCCTGTAAAGGACAAAATCAGAATTAAGAAAATAAAACCGAGTAGAAACTCTGTCATCGTAGAAGTAGCCTCTGAGGAAGATAAAAATAAATTGCTGAATAACCAAAAATTGAACTCGGTGGTCAAATGTGAACCACCGAGGAAAAGAAATCCCCTAGTCATATTATATGACGTTCCAACAATAATGACCAATGATGAACTCTCAGACACAATTAGAAAACAAAACTTTGATGATATAAACGAAGAAGAATTTAAGAACAGCTTCAAATTAAAATTCAAGACTGGGCCAAGGGGTCGTGATGTGGTACATCACGTCGCCGAGGTGTCAGCGCAGATGTGGAGAAAAATAATAACAATGGGCAGAATATACGTTGGCTTCCACGCCATAAACACAAGAGACTATGTCGTGGTACCTCGTTGCCACAACTGTGGTGACTTAGACCACGTCCTAAGGCTGTGCACCAGGGAGCCGGCATGCACCAGGTGTGGGGAGCACGGTCATGGCCGCAAAGACTGCAAGGCAGCAGCAGTCTGTATACCTTGTAAGAATCGCGGGAAGAAGTCTTGCGGAGCCACAGGCAGGAACTGCCCAACATATAAAATGTTGGAACAAAGGTTAATTTCCAGAACGGACTATGGCTGAGCCCGGCATACTGAACAGGATGCCGAAACGAAAGTCCCCGAGCAAAAGGAGGAGGGACGCCATGAGGGCAAACAGATTTAAGGACTTCTTGAGGTCGCTCTCGAGCGTCACCAAAATTGAAACAATAGATAGAGCAATTCAAACTGAAATTCCAACTATAGACATTGGCACACAAACTGATCTCCCACTCATGGCCAGTACTCTCTCCTCTGGAAGCCGGGGACAAAAGCCGGAATTACACCAGCTACGGCAAGGGCATCCTGTGGCTGTGGCAACGCTTAAAGACAAACACATCAGTCAAACAAATCAACCCATACAAGAAAATATAGTAACAAGCTCGAGTACAAGCCCCGCTGTACAAAGTTCACCAATAGTCAGATTGCCACCAGTTGATCCAGTTAGGGTGTACCCCAACTTGGAGTACACCATGCAACTATCCAGATTGGAGCAGCCGGCTACCCTGACCACTGCCTTGCGACATGTGGTCCGTGTAGGACATGAGGAAGGTAGAAGGATAACCTTCTCGGTTATGGAGGCTGTTGACAGGATTCAGTTAAAATCAGTGAATCTTCCCACCGACTTCGGAGCCTTGCGAGATCTGCTTAAGAAAGTTTTTGAAAGACGAGGTGAGAAATTTGATCTTAATGACATCTATGAGCAATCAGTAGTAGCACACGGACGGATTGCATTCGACTGGACTAAGACTTGGCCACATGACCGTATACATACGTATTTCCCCTAATGACGAAAATAACCATTGGACAACTCAACACTCATAATAGCAGACTCGTCATGCAAGAGCTCCGTAGGGAGGTGGAGGAGAGGAGATTAGACGTACTCTGTCTACAGGAGCCATACTCCCTTGCTGGAAAAATAGCTTTTGCCGCTGCGGGCTGGCAAATAGTCAGCAGAGGGGATGACCCAAAGGCAGCAATTATAATTGTTAATAGACTGTTGAGAGTCACCACGCTCTCACAATTTACAACCAGCCACTGTAACGTCGTGGAGGTCCAGACCCCTATGGGGATTATAACTCTCATAAACATGTACTTCCAGTACGGGGACAGTATAGATCATCATATAGACCATCTAACGAGAGTTACCACGGCGTTACAGGGAAGAAAGATCGTGATAACAGCTGATATCAATGCCAAATCCCCCCTGTGGTACAGCGGCACAAGAGACGCTAACGGTGAAAAAGCTGAAGAATTCATAATGGCGTCACAACTTGTGGTTGCAAATAGGGCAGGCAATCCTCCTACCTACGCTGCAGGGGGAGGACAGGGTACAAATATTGATGTCACACTCGTAACTCCAAATATGGCAAACACCATACAAGACTGGAAAGTCATAGAGAACGCCACCACAAGCGACCACAACTTGATATGTTTCACCTTGGGAGACAGAGAGTGCCGCTGGGCCGCGGGGTGGGAGGTGCAATTGAATTACAGGAGAGCTGATTGGGAACGGCTAGCAAGGGAGTGTGACATTCCTCCATTACCAGAAGGTGACATGCAACTGGACATGGACGTAGACCAGAGAGCAGAGGAACTGGTGAACGCAGTAACAAGAGCGGTGAAGGCAGCCGTACCAACAAGGAGGAGGGCCATAGCGGCCTCTCCGTCACCATGGACTGCTGAACTGGGAGAACTGCGTCAATCTGTTAGAAGGCTGAGGAAGCACTACCAGCGCAGTGTCGTCTGGCAGGAACGACAAAGGTGGCAGGTGCTATATAGAGAGGAAAAGCGGAAGTTCCAAAAGGAACTACGCGAAGTCAGGATGAGAAGCTGGGAAAACTTTGTGCTGAACCAGCTGGTCACTGACCCATGGGGGCTTCCTTATAAATTGGTAAGAGAGAAAATCCGCTCTCCTCTGGAACTGTCAACAGTCAGGCACGGGGACGGGATGACGGAGTCCTGGCAGGAGACTGCGGGGGTCCTCCTCCAGTCCCTGTTGCCTGACGATAATGCGGATGGGGAGACAGTGGGACAGAGGCAACTAAGAGACGAAGATCAAGAAGAATATGTTAATGAAACGGCTGTCTACCCCTTCTCAGAGGAGGAGGTGGCAACCCATATAAAATCGCTGAAAAAAGGAAAAGCACCAGGGCCAGACGGCATTGTGGCGGAGGTAGTGCAGTTTCTGGCGCCTCAGTTAACTGCGCCACTAACAGAACTATATAACGAATGCCTCCGACAAAGGAGATTCCCAAAGAAATGGAAAATGGCAAACGTGGTCATAATAAAGAAAGGATTAGACAAGGACCCTGCAGAAGTAAAATCCTACAGGCCTATTTGCCTGTTGGACGTATTCGGCAAAATCTTAGAGAAACTGCTGGCTGACAGATTGACAGCACACCGAGTGTTGTGTGGGATGAGTGACAGGCAGTTCGGTTTCAGGCCGGGGCGATCTGCATCTGATGCAATTGCCCTGGCGGCCGAGGTCTGTGGCTCGACCCCGCACAAATACGTGGTAGGCATCATGGTGGATATCAGTGGCGCCTTCGACAACCTGTGGTGGCCTTCGCTCTTCTCCTGCTTGCGGGAGAAAGAGTGTCCAGGGCCGCTATATGGTTGCCTGAGGAGCTATTGTAAGGATCGGGAGGTCTGGTTATCATCGTCTAGCGAAAGAGTTGGGAAGGTAATCACCAAAGGATGTCCACAAGGCTCCGTCTTAGGACCCCTTTTTTGGGACATCCATATGGAGCCTTTATTAGATAGACTGCAACAAAGCGATGAGGTGCTAGAGGTGATAGCCTACGCAGATGACCTCCTTCTGCTGGTTGGCGGCCGTAGCCGCGAAGACATCGAACCGAAAATAGAGACGGCACTAGACAAACTCCAACAGTGGTGCCACACGACTAAAATGACGATTTCACCAAGTAAATCTACTTACTTACTACTAAAAGGACAACTTATCAGAAACCCGACAGTACGAATAGACGGTTCACCAGTTCTCCGACGACGAGAGACACGCTACCTGGGAGTCACCATTGATGAGAGGTGGAACTTCGGAAAACACATTGACATTGTCACGCAAAGAGCCCTTCAAATATTAAATAATCTCATTTCAATTGGCCACAAAAGATTCCATCTTCCTCCACACTTAATCAGACTCTACCATAACAGTATCCTAACCTCAGTTGTGGGCTATGGCTCGGGAGTCTGGGCGCACAGGCTCACGAGGGTTGTGCCCGCCATGGCCGTGAGACGGGTCCAGAGAAGCATGGTACTAAGAGCAGTAGGTGCTTATAGAACATCTCCGGGGGGGGCCCTATTAGCCATAATGGGGCTCTGCCCCCTGGACATAAAGATAAGAGAGCAAGCGGCGTGGTACTGGGCCAAGAAGGGAAATTATGAGAAGATTGCCGACATCATGGGTATTAGAGTGGGGGATAAGAGAGAGATAAGGAAACGAGGGGAGGAGCTTTGGCAGGAGACCTGGGAGGCAGAAGAGACGGGACGAAGAACCTTCCAGTTCCTACCTGATGTCAGGGAAAGACTTGGACTACAGTACTTCGAACCCACGCGAGGGTTGATACATTTTCTCACCGGCCATGGCCCCTACCCGACATACTTATGTCGATTTGGGAAGAGGGCATCACCAGCGTGTGACTGTGGTGATCCAGAGGGCACACCTGAGCATGTAGTTTACGAATGTCCCCTCTTCAATGATGTTGCCAATACACTACGAGACAGACTACCCAACCGCGACACATACCAACTACTAAGACAAGAGGAAACATTTCAGACATTAAACACCTTGGCTAACGAGGTATCTCGAAAAGTCCTAATTGACTATCTAGCTGAGATATAATAACCACCAATTGCGTCCAGGAACCCTATTCCCATGCCGCCTGTGCGTGGACTGGCCGACCACATCTAAGTTGGAATCCGCCACGTGCAGGATTAGGGGGAGTAGGGAACAAACACCGATTGTGAGACACACCGGATTGACGTAGGATAAGTTAGTATGTAGGAATTAGTTATAGGAAATAAAGATAGGGACTGCAGCGATTTAACACCGAGGCCTGCCCAGTGCCAGGGGCATGCTCTTCGGGTTTAGCTCGAAGAGCAAGGCAAATACAAGTAGGTTTATATCCTCACTGGCACACATGTGACGCTGCAGATCACTAATTAAGTTAGTCATAGGAATAGATAATAAGTAGTAAATGTTAGATGTTAGATGCCCATTGTTATTAATACTAATATAAGCTGTAGCTCACTAACTTATACTAAACTAGCTGCAACATTTCAATATCAATGTATAATTGCTAGGACCCACTAATGTAGTAAGGAAGTGGGTTATTTTGTATAAATATAATGATTTGATAATAAAGAATTTTTTTTTTTTTTTAAAAAAAAAAATAAAAAAAAAAAACAGCATAAAGGTTCATAACGAAATACCGATTACATATACGGGCAGGGATAAGTTTAATCGATTGAGGAACTTTGCCACTATCTTATAATTGTCAGAACACTATTTAGCTTTAAAACTCGCATACAGGTGGTGACAAATGCCAACTGACAGCAGGACTTAACATTTTCAAGCTATTACACTGAAAGTAAATTATCTTAAACACTGTCATACATAGCAAAACCCTCACAACTTTCGTTTACAATAAGGTAACAAGAGTTCGCTTCATCTCATAAAACACATGACTATTGTGAATTTACTCATATGTTCATGGTGACAGCTCTTTTCAAGAATTTTTACAAGTGTATCCCCAGTAATAAAGAATGGAAACATAGACATCACTGAACACAAGATTCTGTCTTGCACTGTGATACTAACGGACTGCTCTTTCCTTTAAGAAAAGCCTCACAATTTGAAGTTCACTCTGCTATTGAAGATACACTTCATGAAACAACATTCAAAATGTTATGAAAGGTAAGGAAATGAGAAACAACCAAGAGCATTACATGTAAGAATGTAAGCAAAAGGCTGAGGCTCTCTTTACTTACCATTTTCAATCTCTCTACAGCTTATTTCCTTTTCCACGTAGAAATCACCAACTGCAAGTCTCATTATTGCTGTCTGTTACTAACAAAGTGCTTTTCTATTTAGAAAACCTGACAATTTGATGTTCATTTTGGTACTGAAGATAAAGACTCTTCAGAGGAGTTCTAGAACCTATTCCTGCCCGTATATGTAATCGGTATTTCGTTATGAACCTTTATGCTGTTTACAAGAATATATATAATTTGGTCTTTGGTTCGAATTATAGTTGGCTCCTTTCTGTATGACGGACAGAAGATCGTTAGCATCAGGCGCGGCTGTACGGAGGTGTCCGTGGACTGCTGCGTCGGCTATGGGCCGCTTAGTGTGACGTCACTAACACTGCTGGACGGCCTTGTTATCCCGGGGGTGTCGACCTGCTAGTAGGCGCTGAGCCCACCGCATGCAGGGCAGTGAGTCACACATAACTAAGGCCAGAGGTGTCGACACTCCTTCACAGAACCTGCTTCTCAGTCAGTCCGCCGTCGATGCGACCCCGTTTCCCCCCTTGATTGTGAGGAAACACACATGTTCTAGTCTACGCTCAGAGTATGTTCGCCAAGCATGATCCGAAATACGGGTGTTGGAACTTTAATAGTGGCAACTATTTATTTACAGCTCGTACAAAATAGACACGTGTTTCAAAGTAGTCACCAGCATTATATAATACCCGTTGCCAGCGATGTGGAAGTCGTAGGATAGCGGCGACAGTTCGAGCTGCGCGGTCTATTGCCCGACGAATTTGTAGCAGTTCTGAAGCGAATGCCGTGAAGTGTTTTCTTCAGTTTAGAAATCGAGTTGAACTCACGAGGGCTTTAGTCAGAGGAGCGCAGTAGGTGGTATAGCACTTAGCAGCCTCATCAGTCAAACAAACCAGTAACAGCTTGCACTGTACGTGCTTGAGCGTTGACCTGCAAAATGATGGTCAGGTCCTGCATAAAGTGTCATCACTGCTAAGCTGGTCCTAGGTTGCATGCCAAAAAGGGTTCAAATGGCTCTGAGCACTATAGGACTTAACATCGGAGGTCAGCAGTCCCCTACAACTTAGAACTACTTAAACCTAACTAACCTAAGGACAATACACACATCCATGCCCGAGGCAGGATTCGAACGTGCGACCGTAGCAGTCGCGCGGTTCCGGACTGAAGCGCCTAGAACCGCTTGGCCACCGCGGCTGGCATTCCAAAAATGAACAGCAGTTGGAAACACCGACGGATCTGCAGTAAAATAATATTGGTGGATTTCGCATAACCGTATTTTAATAAACTTCCTCGTATACAGTTATAAGCTGAACACGTTCTCCAACTGTTGCGCAAGAAAATCGGCTCTACATGGTATTATCTAATGTATATTGATAGAACTTTGCCACCAGCGGGGAGCAGGAAAACTTTTTGTATCTGAGTGGCCAGAGTAACTACGGCCGTCAAAGTACACCCGGTTTACGGTATCGGAAACAGCAAGAAAAACTCTTCTAACGAACAGAAATACGTCTTGAAATATTTTTCTACACTGTGCGCTTCCATAGAAGTGAAACGTAATCGATGAACAGTTCCAACAACAAGCGAATTGAAAGTTTGTGTGGTATATATATATATATATATATATATATATATATATATATATATATGTGTGTGTGTGTGTGTGTGTGTGTGTGTGCAGAAGATTACATGGTTAGAACTAATAAGTGATGAATATACAGTGAATATAATTCCGAAAGAAAATCAATTTAGGGCGTAATTCCACTAAAAGAAGGCATCGGTTGGTAGGACATATCCTGAGAAATCAAAGAATCCCCAATTTATGAGGGGAAGTTAGTAAGTAAAAGGACCTTTGACAAAAGGAAAATTTATTCTAATGACAGAAAACTGAAACATACATTATTGTTTCTATACAACCTCCCTGCACTTCAAAGCAGTTTGTCCAACGTTTCACAAGTTTTTTGATTCCGTCGGAAAAAAATTTTTTTGGTCGCACCCATAGCCAGTTTTGCACAACATCAATGACTTTTACGCCGGTACCGAATGATCTTCCACTCAGCGCTTCCTCCAGTGGTCTAAACTTATGGAAGTCGCCTGGAGACAACTGTATGGCGGGTGTTCCAGCAATTCGAATCCCAACTCCTCCACTGTTTCGGCCGTCCGTTCGGAAGAATGTGGCCGAACGATATCTCGATGCAGGACGACACCTTTTCGCAGTTTTCCGCCACGTTCGGATCGGATTGAAGGTTTCAGTTGAGTTTGCAACACATCATAACAGTTCTTAATGTTCACAGTTCCGTCTGTTTGGGGTGAAATGAACGGCTACAACTCGTTCCCCGTCCCAAAACAGCGTTAGCATAATCTTACCAGCTGGTGGTTGACGTTTAAATTTCTCAATTTCTGGTGGTGATGGGGCTTTACAAACTATGCTCGCAGCCTTACTTTTTGGTTCTTGATGATGCGCCCACATTTCGCCTACAGTAACGATCTGCTGTAAAAATCCGTCTCTCTCGCGATGATTACGAGCCTCATGTTTACGAGAGATGTCCATCCTTTGTGCGTTGTAATGCGCTGTCAGATCTTTCGGTACCCACTTTGCACACACTTTCCGAAAATTTAGCCTGTCGTCTAAGATGAACCGTGACATATGTAAAGTATCAGCGATTTCGTCCGCTGTGATTCGTCTTAGACCAGCATACCGTCAACAACTTCCACATTGTCCTCAGTTGTTGGCATTGATGGCCAGCCTGATCTTTCCTCGTCACATAGAGAAGTTCTTCGCTGTTTGTAGCGCTCTATGCGTTTCTAGATCTTGCTTCGCGATGAACAGCTATCACCATACTGCGCTTGCATTCATTAAGGGGCTCCGGAACGCCCTATACTTGCAATGTTAAAATAACGCTTATAAATTACATCTTTCCTCACAAAGTATTTGAGGTAGGAAGTTGAACTTTTTACAGATTATTTATTGGAATATGGGCTACAACTTAACACAGGGATTTTACAAAATTTTAGTTCAGTTATTAAAGATGATTTTTTTCAATTGTAATGAAAATTCACAACATTTTTTTGCAATTTTTTTATTTATATATTCAGAAATATACAGTTTTTTGGAAAAAGGCTGTGTTAAATTATGCAGAAGGTACTGTGTAACATTTACTGAAAGTTTGAAACAAATATGTTTGGAAGATCCTTAGAAAACATGTAATTAGTATGAGAAAATAAAAGTTTTGGGAATCGAGCGACAAAGATTGGATTAACTTTTTAGTGCATTCCAGGTCCATAGGATGGATTATCTTCATCCTCTGCAAACTCCTCATCCAGCTTCCTCTTGTTCCTCCTCCTGTTTACTCTTGCTTGTATTTATTGACTCTTTACAGCCCTGTCTGCAGCCCGAAGGCGTTCCTTGTCTAAAGCAAGCATCGCTCGTACCATGTTAGAACCTATCTTCATTGGCATATTTCTAAATACCTTGCACCTTACAATGTTGCCATCACTGAAAGTCGCAACAGCATCATACACACCAAAGTGAAGTGTTTCTATTCCAACAAATACAGTCTTGGGGATTCTCGACCATATAACACTATTTACACTTTCATTGGGGTTTTGAGTTTTTCCGTGAATACACTTTTTCAACAGTTCAGGTGCTGTTAAGTCTCTGAAAATAGGTTAGCCACAACATATACTTTATCTCACATCACTAAAATGTACCTGATGAACACGGACGTTAATAATAACACCATTTGACAGCAGTTTAACAGCGCCACAGTGGGTCACGCCCATGTGGAACACATTGCAAAAAAAATTTAAAAATAGTTGAAGTCTTCGGAATTGAATAAATTATATATCTATTAAAAGGTAATAGTCTGCAGATTCAGAAAACGTAAAAAAGTAAAAATTGAACTTTTCATGATTTTGAGTCTTTCCGGAGCCCCTGAACACTAACCGCGAACAAAAAGCGAATCACTGCTCTCATTTCCTCCTTGGTGCAGATCGACAATTAGAGACGCCATCTTTCAAGGTCTACAACAATACAACGACTAACACGGAAGTGACACGTTGTATACAATTGTCGCAGATGACAATACTTCAGCTCTGGATACTAGCAGTGTTACCAAGCCCTATGGCGAGAAATTACAGACTTCTTTTACTTTTTGACTTCCTCTCGTGGTATAGGAGGTAACTGTAGTGGTACAAACTGTAGAGGAAAGCGAAGGGTTGAACGCAGTATGCTTGGTGAACTAAACGTAGATTGCAGTCGTTATTCGGAGATGGTGAGTCTTGCAAAGGGCAGCTTCTGGAGCTCCATCAAACCAGTCCTCTGACTGACGACCACATTAACGACAACTGCAAAGAAAAATCAAAAACAGGATTTCACTCCCATGTACAAGGTGCATTCAAGTTCTAAGGCCTCCGATTTTTTTTCTCCGGACTGGAAAGAGATAGAAACATGCGCATTGTTTTAAAATGAGGCCGCGTTCATTGTCAATACGTCCCAGAGATGGCAGCACCGTATGGCAGATGGAATTTTACCGCCAGCGGCGAGAATGAGAACTGTTTTAAATACTTAAAATGGCGAGTGTGCAATCATTCGTTTTCTGAATTTGCGTGGCGTGAAACCAATTGAAATTCATCGACAGTTGAAGGAGACATGTGGTGATGGATTTATGTATGTGTCGAAAGTGCGTACGTGGGTGCGACAGTTTAATGAAGGCAGAACATCGTGTGACAACAAACCGAAACACCTCAGGCTTGCACAAGCCGGTCTGACGACATGATCGAGAAAGTGGAGAGAATTATTTTGGGGGATCGCCGAATGACTGTTGAACAGATCGCCTCCAGAGTTGGCATTTCTGTGGGTTCTGTGCACACAATCCTGCATGACGACCTGAAAATGCGAAAAGTGTCATCCAGGTGGGTGCCACGAATGCTGACGGACGACCACATGGCTGCCCGTGTGGCATGTTGCCAAGCAATGTTGACGCGCAACGACAGCATGAATGGGACTTTCTTTTCGTCGGTTCTGACAATGGATGAGACGTGGATGCCATTTTTCAATCCAGAAACAAAGCGCCAGGCAGCTCAATGGAAGCACACACATTCACCGCCACCAAAAAAATTTCGGGTAACCGCCAGTGCTGAAAAAATAATGGTGTCCATGTTCTGGGACAGCGAGGGCGTAATCCTTACCCATTGCGTTCCAAAGGGCACTACGGTAACAGGTGCATCCTACGAAAATGTTTTGTTGTTTCACCGAGACAACGCACCCGCACATCGAGCTAACGTTACGCAACAGTTTCTTCGTGATAACAATTTTGAAGTGATTTCTCATGCTCCCTACTCACCTGACCTGGCTCCTAGTGACTTTTGGCTTTTTCCAACAATGAAAGACACTCTCCGTGGCCGCACATTCACCAGCCGTGCTGCTATTGCCTCAGCGATTTTCCAGTGGTCAAAACAGACTCCTAAAGAAGCCTTCGCCGCTGCCATGGAGTCATGGCGTCAGTGTTGTGAAAAATATGTACGTCTGCAGGGCGATTACGTCGAGAAGTAACGCCAGTTTCATCGATTTCGGGTGAGTAGTTAATTAGAAAAAAAATCGGAGGCCTTAGAACTTGAATGCACCTCGTAGTACAATATGATGAAACTTGACAAGACCTTGGTCACGGTGTTAGATAAAAAAAAAGGAAAAAAAGAATTGCTGTAGCAAGCAGCGACGGGAAAATCCAAAAACATATTACGAACCACTCTGGAATTATCTCAGAGGCACGGGCAAGCAGTGCTACAAAACTTGACCCTTTACTCGGACATCACATGATACGGTGGCTGGGGATCGAATACCGTGATGTAACTCAGCAGAGCAGGTAACTGTTTCGTGCTTTCCTGCAGTTTGTGCTACAAATGGGCAATAAAACCAGCCGCTGACAGACCCCCGCTCCACATTGCTCTTTACACTCAACCTATTAGTTCAGTGGTGCCAAACTTTCTGAGACCACTGCCCTAAACATAATCTGATACTGACTGGGACCCCAACCACTCCTTGCACTCGCCGCAGACATGAACATTACATCCCTGCATTGAGAGAATTTTATCCATAGTGGATACTGTTCAACTTCGTGACTGTACCTTAGCAGGAAGCAGAAAATTTTCTGCTACTATTCACAATAAAAGATACGTTACACGACCGGTTTCGGACTTGCGCGCACCCTTAGGTGTTTATATATTCATGTACATCTTTATATTGCTGGAGAACACTGTTTGTGCATGTTTCTGTATGAGAAACATCTTTGCATCTCATGTGTCTAAGTTCTTTGACCATAACCTACATGTTTGAATGTAAAGACAGTGTATGAAACGTCCCCTTAGAAAAATTAATGAATTACTGTGCTGATAAACCTCTTGCGTCATTTGATTTTCAAACAGCTGAGCAGAACTGAACGTACTCAGACATTTCTCTCTTTACTTATTCTGATCAACGCTAAACTGACACACAATATTTTTAGCGCAACGCAATCTGACTTTCAATAATCCCTACAAAAGAATGGCCCTGACTAACAATAACCTACACCTTTCATGAATCACTTACCTCACAAAAATCTTCGTTACTCAAACTAGTGCAATACAGCGTGCGCCAATACTGTCAGCTGAATAAAAGATTCTGATGGACACACATCTAGATCGTCCGCTGTCAAAACTCTGCTATCTCTCTCCCCACATCCACCACTAATGGCGGCTCACCTCCAACTGCCCAACGCTACAATAGCGAATATTCCAACAATGTCAACCAGCCACAGACTGCACACAGCACAGCCAGTGATTTTCATACAGAGCGCTACGTGACGTTACCAACATAAAAACTTAAACAGCCTACTTACAAGTGTGTATCACGAGTTCACGACTCAGAAGTGAAATATGCAGCTAAATTTTAAAGAAACCGAAACATGGACCCGAAAATAGTAACAAATACGCAACTGAGTGGAAAAACAGTCACTACAGTATAATTATAATAAGGTTACTTCATCTTCACGAAAGTACAGATTTATTTTCGACAAACGCCGACTTGCCATTTACAATTGTTCCACCTGTCTCTGTTTAGTCACCAGCAAATAATTTTCTTTATGGTCAAACAGTATTCTCCAGCAATATAAACATGTACATGAATGTATAAACACCTGAGGATGGGCAGAAGCCGGAAACCGGTTGTGTGAAGAATGAATAATCTTTTATTGTGACTGGTAGCAGATGTTTTTCTACATGCTATAAACTTTTTATTTTTAAAATGATGGAAGATATACGATATCTAGTTTTTGTAGCTGTTTTATTAAACCATGAACTAAAGAGTCAATGAGACAGCTGATGCTACTTATCTCTAACTTTTTTTTTTCTTTTCAAAATGACGCGGTTCTCAGTCCAGCGCGAGTGTTACCTACGTCATCTTCCGAGAAGAGAGAGCTAACTATCCGCATTGAGCGTGGACAGTGGTTACAGAACACGCTTCCTCTGCACCACTCCTCTCCCTAATGAAACCTGTGGCGCGGACATCTGTAGCTACATACCTCCGGAAAAACCACGAGAGGTTTGTCGCATCCGTACCACACAAAATCTACTCTCCTCCGTTCCTATAGTGAACCAACACGCTACTGAGCAAGTGGCCGTGGCGACTCGTCCCACAAGTGTACGTAGAAGCGCTTCGAAATGCACGGAGCGTCGTTCGTTCCACGACGCGGCCCTCCACGTAAGATCAGCAGTGACTCCGTGACGCGTGGCCAGCAAAGTGTGCGGGTTTCACAGAACGTACACGCAGCCGTCGCCTCCGAGACTCGACCGCTGCTAACCAGGTACCTGCCTGTGCTGGCAGCCATCGGCCTTAGGGCCCAGCGCCGCTATTCCCGGCACACACACACACACACACACACACACACACTGGGCAAAAAGCCTCGCGACCTCCGGCTGACATTGAGCGCTACGCCTACGGTCTGCTAACCACACGGCTCACGCCGCGCGCCCGTTCGTTACGCCGCCTCTGTGCTCTTCAGCTTTTTAGTTCCACAAGGCACCGTCCTAGGACCAGTCTTACCAGTCCCTTAAAGCAGCGAAAAAGTCAACGAGCTCGAGAGCCAATACAGGCGCTGTGGAGGCGGCACCTCGGGCCACGTATCTAGCAATCTCACTATTCTTACCCTTAAATTTATGAAACCTATATAAATTAGTACATTCGGAGCTCCCAATCGACTATAGTTCAATTCTTTTATCTTGGCGGCTCGCGCATGCCCGCCCAGACGCGGGAGATTGCTGCGTTGCCAGTTGCACGCACCAAGAGAAGCAGCGCCGTGGTATAGTATAGTTCGCAAACTTACGTTTAGGGGGGAGCGCGCAGTTTATGAAGTAAAGCCACCACGGCCGCATTAACCCTTTCGCTGCTTCAGAGACGTGCTCCCCGCATTCCGCGCTGTGCGCGATTTTGTCATCACTGCACTGCTCGCCTGTGCAGACACATGGTGTTCCGACTGCTTTGACACACTTATCATTCGATTTTACAGAATACTATTTGGCCCAAAAATTTGATTTTTTACACATCTTCTTGACTGATACCCTCCCCCCATAAATGACTTAATTTTGTTTCGTTGTTCAACGCAGTTATTGTGCAGCATTAAATGTAGTAAACCATTGCACGAAATTTTGAAGAGTTTGCAGAGGTAGAAGTCCACAGCGTATACTTTCCATATGGATGATTTTAGTTGCCACTAGAAATTTCAAAAAATTACATTCAAACGAATAAAATTCATGAAGTAAGACAATTCGATATTGTTTTTAAATAAAGAAAATATTAAGGACCGAACAAGATTTGAGCTCACAACCTCTTGCTTAGCAGCCAAAAGCGTTAACCATCACGCTATCGCAGCTCGCTGTTAAACAGGTCACCTTGAGTACTTTAAAAAGTCACGCAAAATACTGACAAACACTGTTAGCATGACTATGAATTACGTTTCGTCGAAGTACAATAGGAAATAAACAATTACCGCTGTTCTTTATTGCGAAAAAGCGGTTGGTGAGAAAGAATTTCCTTGCTATCGGCTGGATTAGGAGGCTTATTCCTTGTTTGGTTTAATTAATTAATAGACTTTGAAGCAGTTAGTATAAAGAATGCTTTTTCCAAACTTTCTTTTATAGAAAATCTGCTTTTGTGCAATTACTTTATTTATGACTGAACGTTTCTAAAACTGAAGACACTCGTCCGTGCTCTGCACTGCAGTCGAGATCTGGCAACGTCGTTCTCTGTTCATTGGCTGACTGTGTTTTGTGATGTCAGATGCGCAGAACGAACCTAAACTCGGCCGCCGTTGTAAATGACGCACACTTTAATTGAAGTAAGGGCGAGCTAAGCTGGCCGCCTGTCCCCGAGTAGGAATGGGGAAAGCGAATCGGTTAAAGCCGAAAGCGGTATTTAGCTGTGAATAACCAGTATCTTTCGGACCCACCACGTTATGCGAGAGCGCTAATGCGCTGCTTCCTGGACACGGGTAGGCGCGCCGGCCCCGGATCGAATCCGCCCGGCGGATTAACGACGACGGTCGGTGTGCCAGCCAGCCTGGTTTTTAGGCGGTTTTCCACATCCCCCTAGGTGAATACCGGCCTGGTCCCCACGTCCCGCCTCAGTTACATGGCTCGCAGACATCTGAACACTTTCACACTACTCCATGGATTACACCCGACGCAGACAGTTGGGGTACACTGATTCCGTCCCGGGGGGGGGGGGGGGGGGTACGGGGTGGTGGCAGGAAGGGCATCTGGCCACCCCTTAATCTAGCCTTGCCAAATCCGATTAACCGTGGCCGACCCTGCAAACCTGCGGGAAAAAGGCACAAGCGAAAGAAAGAAAGAACCACTATCTTTCGGCATTTGTTTACTCTCCGTTATAGCGAGTATTTCTTGTCTTTTTACTAAAAAAACGTAAATAACATCTAAGCGTAGAAGACAAACAAACATGAAGGCCCAACGTGACCGACCGACTTCCGTGTCATCCTGAGTTCCTTAGACTCCACGGGATGCGTATACGGAGGGGAATGTGATCAGCATACCGCTCTCCCGGCCGTTGTCAGTTTTCGTGTCCGGTGCCGCTACTTCTCAGTCAAGTAGCTCCTCAGTTTGCCTCACACGGGCTGCGAGCACTCCGCTCGACAACAGCATTCGGCACTCCAAGTGGTAGCCAAGCCCGACAGCGCTTAACTTCGGTGATTGACGGGAACCGGTGTTATCACTGCGGCAAGGCCGTTGGCAATGAACCATTGCAGGAATGCTACAATTTTTATTCGTAAAATTTCCGTTGTTATAAAGAAACCAGGTGTTGACAGATGTGAAAATTACCGAACAATCAGTTTAATAAGTCACAGCTCCAAAATACTAACGCGAATTCTTTACAGACCAATGGAAAAACTGGAAGAAGCCCACCTCGGGGACGATCAGTTTGGATTCCGAAGAAATGTTGGAACACGTGAGGCAATACTGATCCTACGACTTATCTCAGAAGAAAGATTAAGGAAAGGCAAACCTATGTTTCTAGCATTTGCAGACTTAGAGAAAGCTTTTGACAATGTTAACTGGAATACTCTCTTTCAAATTCTGAAGGTGGCAGGGGTAAAATACAGGGAGCGAAGGCTATTTACAATTTGTACAGAAATCAGATGGCAGAGTTGAAGGACATCAAAGGGAAGCAGTGGTTGGGAAGGGAGTGAAACAGAGTTGTGGCCTCTCCCCGATGTTATTCAATCTGTATATTGAGCAAGCAGTGAAGGAAACAAAAGAAAAATTTGGAGTAGGTATTAAAATCCATGGAGAAGAAATAAAAACTTTGAGGTTCGCCGATGACATTGTAATTCTGTCAGAGACAGCAAAGGACTTGGACAGTTGAACGGAATGGACAGTGTCTTAAAAGGAGGGTATAAGATGAACATCAACAAAAGCAAAACAAGGATAATGGAATGTAGTCAAATAAGTCGGGTGATGCTGCGGGAATTAGATTAGGAAATGAGACACTTAAAGTAGTAAAGGAGTTTTGCTATTTGGGGAGCAAAATAACTGATGATGGTCGAAGTAGAGAGGATATAAAATGTAGACTGGCAATGGCAAGGAAAGCGTTTCTGAAGAAGAGAAATTTGCTAACATCGAGTATTGATTTAAGTGTCAGGAAGTCGTTTCTGAAAGTATTTGTATGGGACGTAGCCATGTATGGAACTGAAACATGGACGATAAATAGTTTGGACAAGAAGAGAATAGAAGCTTTCGAAATGTGGTGCTACAGAAGAATGCTGAAGATTAGATGGGTAGATCACATAACTAATGAGGAAGTATTGAATAGGATTGGGGAGAAGAGAAGTTTGTGGCACAACTTGACCAGAAGAAGGGATCGGTTGGTAGGACATGTTCTGAGGCATCAAGGGATCACCAAGTTAGTATTGGAGGGCAGAGTGGAGGGTAAAAATCGTAGAGGGAGACCAAGAGATGAATACACTAAGCAAATTGAGAAGGATGTAGGCTGCAGTACGTACTGGGAGATGAAGAAGCTTGCACAGGATAGAGTAGCATGGAGAGCTGCACCAAACCAGTCTCAGGACTGAAGACCACAACAACAACAACAACAACAACATGAAATATCACGTTATTACAGGAAATGGGAAATGCGAGTAATGCTATTTTATAAACAATGCCGATAGAAACGAGCGACATACGCGTGGTATACGAATTGGTACAGCACTGCTAAGACAATAATGTCGCTGCTGCCGCGTGTCGTGGCTTATGGCACGCGTGTACCTGCAGTGTCCAAGACTCGCCCCACCTGGTCTACACGGTAGTTCTGGCTGTTGTCGCCGGAAAACCATTTAGTGGAGAATAGCATCGACCCTAGTCTGGAAATTTTTTACCAGTTGACGTAGCAATGAAGTACAATAATTCATTTGCGTGAAAAGATTAAAGAGTAGTCTACCATTCCTATGAAATAAGAGGAAGGAAATAATGGTAACAGGAATAGATTAATAACGTAACAACAGATTAAAACTGTGTGCCGGACTGAGCCTCGAAATCGGGATCTTTCCTTTCGCGGGCAATCTGTGAGGACGGGGGATGGTCGTGCTTGGGTAGCACAGATGGTAGAGCACTTGCCCGTGAAAGGCAAAAGGTCCCGAGTTCGAGTCTCGGTCCGGCTCACAGTTTTAATCTGCCAGGAAGTTTGATATCAACGCACACTCCGCTGCAGAGTGAAAATCTCATTCTGCAACGTAACAACAGTTCATTAATAGTACACTATATAAATAGAAGTTGATCTGCTGCCTGCTTCTACATAATATGCCTTTATCTCCTTGTAGACCTTGAAAACTGTCGACAACAGCAGAGTTCATCCGGCTGGAAGAATACACGACTGGTTTTCTGCACACTGCCTCGCCCTGTTACATCTCGACTGGCCTCCAAAATCACCCGACTTTAACACCGCAGGAAATCTGTGGAACGTTTTGGAACAGCAGGCAAAACACCGACGTCAGCATGGCCGCGATTCGGTAGCACTGCGCGACCAGATCCTCAGCGAGTGGCTTAACCTGGGTGCGATGTACGTCACAACTTTGTGGACTCACTTTCTAATCGAATTCCGGTTATCAAGTGCAGGGGAGGACCTACGCGGCAATAAATGATGCTTGCAATGATTTCTCTAGAGATGACTAATTTTGTCTCCGGTGAGCTCACTTTTCCGATCGTGGCTGTACGAGGTGCATTCAAGTTCTAAGGCCTCCAATTTTTTTTCTAATTAACTACTCACCCGAAATCGATGAAACTGGCGTTACTTCTCGACGTAATCGCCCTGCAGACGTACATGTTTTTCACAACGCTGACGCAATGATTCCATGGCAGCGGCGACAGCTTCTTCAGGAGTCTGTTTTGACCACTGGAAAATCGCTGAGGCAATAGCAGCACGGCTGGTGAATGTGCGGCCACGGAGAGAGTCTTTCATTGTTGGAAAAAGCCAAAATTCACTAGGAGCCAGGTCAGGTGAGTAGAGAGCACGAGGAATCACTTCAAATTTATCACGAAGAAACTGTTGCGTAACGTTAGCTCGATGTGCGGGTGCGTTGGCTTGGTGAAACAGCACACGCGCAGCCCTTCCCGGACGCTTTTGTTGCAGTGCAGAAAGGAATTTGTTCTTCAAAACATTTTCGTAGGATGCACCTGTTACTGTAGTGCCCTTTGGAACGGGTAAGGATTACGCCCTCGCTGTCCCAGAACATGGACACCATTATTTTTTCAGCACTGGCGGTTACCCGAAATTTTTTTGGTGGCGGTGAATCTGTGTGCTTCCATTGAGCTGACTGGCGCTTTGTTTCTGGATTGAAAAATGGCATCCACGTCTCATCGATTGTCACAACCGACGAAAAGAAAGTCCCATTCATGCTGTTGTTGCACGTCAACATTGCTCGGCAACATGCCACACGGGCAGCCGTGTGGTCGTCCGTCAGCATTCGCGGCACCCACCTGGATGACACTTTTCGCATTTTCAGGTCGTCTTGCAGGATTGTGTGCACAGAACCCACAGAAATGACAACTCTGGAGGCGATCTGTTCAACAGTCATTCGGCGATCCCCCAAAACAATGCTCTCCACTTTCTCGATCATGTCGTCAGACCGGCTTGTGCGAACCCGAGGTTGTTTCGGTTTGTTGTCACACGATGTTCTGCGTTCATTAAATTGTGGCACCCACGAACGCGCTTTCGACACATCCATAACTCCATCACCACATCTCTCCTTCAACTGTCGATTAATCTCACTTGGTTTCACACCACGCAAATTCATAAAACGAATGACTGCACGCTGTTCAAGTAAGGAAAACGTCGCCATTTTAAGTATTTAAAACAGTTCTCATTCTCGCCGCTGGCGGTAAAATTCCATCTGCCGTACGGTGCTGCCATCTCTGGGACGTATTAACAATGAACGCGGCCTCATTTTAAAACAATGTGCATGTTTCTATCTCTTTCCAGTCCGGAGAAAAAAAATCGGAGGCCTCAGAAGTTGAATGCACCTCGTACTGTTCCACAAGGCTCCCTGGTTGTTTCATTTGTCCAGCTGTTGGCGCCACATCAGTTTATGTTGTCGTACCTGATGCACAATAATGTCAATCGCGAAGTTACAAAAATGGTTCAAATGGCTCTGAGCACTATGGGACTTAACATCTGAGGTCATCAGTCCCCTAGACTTTTAACTACTTGAAATTAACTAACCTAAGGACACCACACACATCGATGCCCGAGGGAGGAATCGAACCTGCGACTGTAGCAGCAGCGCGGTTCCGGTCCGAAGCGCCTAGAACTGCTCGGCCACAGCGACCGGCGCGAAGTTACATTTAGAGTGCTTGTTTCATACAACATGATAACTGTAACTTTTAGATTTCTTAAAAATCTTGCTCTTTATTGATACGATGACCGGCATTCTGCATGAAGAAGATGAATTATAGAGGTGAATGTTTGTTTTACACCCATTGAATAGGAAATACTGTACAAACGCAACGACATAAAAGAGAAATTCTTGACTTTCAGTTGGATAAAAGTCAACTATGAAATTGCAGTAAATGATCAGTTGTTGTTGTTGTTGTTGTTGTTGTCTTTTCTCTGGCGACTCGTTCGATGCAGCCCTCTGCGCTTCTCTGTCCCGTGCAATCCTCTTCATCTCTGCATAACCACTGCAGCCTACATTTACCTCAATCTGCTGAAGGTTGTTAAGCTTCGGTCTCCCTCTACAATTTTTTACCCGCCAAACTTCCTTCTGCTACAAAATTCAGATTTACTTGTGGCCTCAAGACGCGCTGTATCCAGTCAAGTACTGCCACAAATTTTCTCTCCCTCATTTGGATTTCATACCTCCTCGCCCGCTGTTCGACATGCCCATCTAATGTTCAGCATTCTTCTGTGAAACCACATTTCAAAAGCTGCTCTTCTCGTTTGAACTGCTTATACATTACATTTCAGGTCCTTGTAAGGTTACACACCATGCAGATACCTTCAGAAAATACTTACTAAAAATTTAAATTCTTTGTTAACAGATTCCTGTATTTAGAAATGTTTTTCTTTATAGACAGTCTGAATTTTTTATCTTCACTACTTCAGCCATCAGTTATTTTGCTGCACAAACAGTAAACCTCATCCACTACTTTTAGTACCACATTTCTTAATCTAATTCCCTCACCATCGCCTGATTTAATTCGACTACATTCCATTACGCCTCTTTTGTTTTTGTTGATGTTCGTCTTTTCAAGACATCCATTTTCAAGACATTATCCATTATATTCAATTGCTGTTCCAAGTCATTTGCGTCTCTGACTGAATTACAGTGTCACTGGTTGGCCTCACTTTTTCATTTCCTTTCTCTGAACTTCAGACCCATTCCAATTTTACAGGATGATAATACTCTTAGTATACCAATATTCTGCTTCGCGGTTTAGGAACGACAGAAAATACGTAAAAATACTGAACGACACGTTCGCTTCTTGAGATACGTGTATCAGGTCGTGAAAAGAGCCGTGCGGTGTTATCTTAACACGGCACGAGTGGAGAGTGCTTATGTAAACACTGTCTAAATCTGTCTGTACTCGACTCTGCGGAGTGTTGGGTCGCATTTGGTAACAAAAACAGGGAGATAATGCGGAAAACTGGAGCTCCGCACACAAGTAGCATCTACAGCGTGTACTGAACCGTGTAGGGTTCCAAGTTACACACAGATGATATCTTATTACTTTAATTTGGAAGTAATGATAGGAATATATTTTTTTATTGATACTATCACATTACTCCTAGTAGTGTCACCTCAAGCTCCTAGTGTTGGTAGCCACAGTCAAAGCATGCATTACATACGTGAAAAATGTTTTTCTCCGTTGTCTTAAATACAAGCTGAGACTACAGCACGCACCCAGGCACTTAAACAGTCATCCTTCCCTCGCTCCATACGTGAATGGGACGAGATGAAACGCTAATAATTGGCACACTGGGAAGTACGCTCTACCATGCACTTCATAATGGCTTGCATAGTAGGGATGTAGTTCTACCTTTCTCTCCAGGGACTTTAAATTTCTTCCAGTTAGGATAGACTATAAACTTTTCCGCCTCCATATTCTATTACATCCCAAGTTAAACGCATGTCTTCAAGTGGCTCCGCCTTCGACAGCCAGTCAGGCACAGCAAACATCTACATTAAAAAAAATGGTTCAAATGGCTCTGAGCACTATGGGACTTAACATCTGAGGTCATCAGTCCCCTAGAACTTAGAACTACTTATACCTAACTAACCTAAGGACATCACACACAACCATGCCCGAGGCAGGATTCGAACCTGCGACCGTAGCGGTCACGCGGTTCCAGACTGAAGCGCCTAGAACCGCGCGGCCACACTGGCCGGCAACATCTACATCCATTTTCAGTAACCCACCGTGAAGTGCATGGCAGAGGGTACGTCCCACTGTTCCACTTATTAGGGCTTTTTTTCGTTCCATTGACGTATGGAGCGTGGGAAGAATTATTGTTTGAATGCCTCTGTACGTGCATTAATCTACATCTTCGTCTACGTCTACATCTACATCTACTTCCATACTGCGTAAGCCACCTGACGGTGTGTGGCGGAGGGTACCTAGAGTACCGGTACCTCTATCGGTTCTCCCTTCTATTCCAGTCTCGTATTGTTCGTGGAAAGAAAGATTGTCGGTATGCCTCTGTGTGGGCTCTAATCTCTCTCTAATTTATCCTCATGGTCTCTTCGCGAGATACGTAGGAGGGAGCAATATGCTGCTTGACTCCTCGGTGAAGGTACGTTCTCGAAACTTCAACAAAAGCCAGTACCGAGCTACTGAGCGTCTCTCCTGTAGAGTCTTCCACTGGAATTTATCTGTCATCTTCGTAACGCTTTCGCGATTACTAAATGATCCTGTGACGAAGCGCGCTGCTCTCCGTTGGATCTTCTCTATCTCTTCTATCAACCCTATCTGGTACGGATCGCACACCGGTAAGCAGTATTCAAGCAGTGGGAGAACAAGTGTACTGCAACCTACTTCCTTTGTTTTCGTACAGCTTTTCCTTAGGGTTCTTCCCATGAATCTCAGTCTGGCATCTGCTTTACCGAGGAGTAATTTTATTAAGTCATTCCATTTTAAATCACTCCTAATGCCTACTCCCAGATAATTTCTGGAATTAACTGCATCCAGTTGCTGATCTGCTATATGTTAGCTAAATGATAAGGGATCTTTCTTTCCATGTATTCGCAGCAATTACACTACAATGAGATTCAATTGCCATTCCCTGCACCATGCGGCAATTATTCCAATCTTATACTCACGAACCCTATGTGAGCGATACTTAGGGGAATGTAGTATATTCATAGAGTCATCATTTAAAGCCGGTTCTTGAAACTTTGTTAACAGACTTTCTCGAGATAGGTTACGTCTGTCTTTAAGAGTCTACCACTTCAATTTCTTCGCCATGTCTGTCACACTCTCCCACGGGTCAAACAAACCTGTGACCATTCGCACTGCTGTTCTATGTATATGTTCGCTATCTCCTGTTACTACTGTTTGGTTCAGGTCCCTCCCATCTCAAGAATATTCGAGGATGGCTTGAAAAAATATTTCGTATGTTTATTTGATTGTTTATTGTTGCTTCAGGGTGCAAAGCAGCTGTGGTCATAGCGCCTGTGTCATAACTGAAAGCGGTCAATCACCACATGATGTTTAAGTCGATAATACTCAGAGCCTAATCGACTGGAGTGGAGAAATTCCCAACAACGATCACTTCCCCTTGGAGCAGGTTGCTTCAACGGTTGAAAATTAATTATCGATTTTCCACGTTACTACGACGAATGAAAAGTGAGAAGCGATCTACAGATAAAATGTCTGATAATTCAGATGGCAAACCAACGTCAGAAACGTAAATGGTTGTAAAATCGGCATTGGGTCAGAAAATGGCCATAGCATGATTGGTTCATTTGGGCCAGAGGATCCAGCCCATTCCACGCCACTACTGAGCGACCACCAGCTTGCGCAGTGCCTTCTTGACAGCTCGGGTCCGTGGCCTCGAGGGGCCTGCGCCACACTCCAACCCTACCGTCAGCTCTTACCAACTGGACTCGTATGAGCAGGCTACTGCTTTCCAGCCGTCTAAGGGGCCGAGCGAGGTGGACACGAGCCCAGTCGATGCCGTGCTGTCAGCAAAGGCACTCGCGTCGGTCGTCTGCTGCCGTAGCCCATTAACGCCACATTTCGGCTCACTGTCGTAACGGATACGTTCACCGTATGTTGCACATTGACTTTTACAGTTATTTCACGCAGCGATCCTTGTCTGTCAGCACTGGCCACTCTACGCAAACGTCGTTGCTCTGGGTCGTTAAGAGAAGGGTATCGGCTATTGCTTTCTCCGTGATGAGAGGGAATGCCTCAAAATTTACATTCTCTCCACACTCTTGACCCTGTGGATCTCGGGATATTGAATTCCCTAAAGATTTCCAAAATGGAATGTCGCATGTGTCTGGCTCCCATTACCAGTCCGTGTTTAAAGTCTACTAATTCCCGTCGTGCGGCCATAACCACGAGTCTACTAATTCCCGTCGTGCGGCCATAACCACGAGTCTACTAATTCCCGTCGTGCGGCCATAACCACGAGTCTACTAATTCCCGTCGTGCGGCCATAACCACGAGTCTACTAATTCCCGTCGCGTGGCCATAACCACGAGTCTACTAATTCCCGTCGTGCGGCCATAACCACGAGTCTACTAATTCCCGTCGTGCGGCCATAACCACGAGTCTACTAATTCCCGTCGTGCGGCCATAACCACGAGTCTACTAATTCCCGTCGTGCGGCCATAACCACGAGTCTACTAATTCCCGTCGTGCGGCCATAACCACGAGTCTACTAATTCCCGTCGTGCGGCCATAACCACGAGTCTACTAATTCCCGTCGTGTGGCCACAACCACGTCTGAAACCTTCCCACACGAATCACCTGGCTACAAATGGCAGCTCGGCCAGTGCGCTGCCCTCATGTACCTTGTGTACGCGACACTACCGCCATCTGTATACGTGCATATCCCCGTCCCATGATTTTTGTCCCCTCAGTGTAAAACGTACGTGAGGCGTTGCTTTGTGGGCAGTAACATTTCTGAAACGGACTGGCCTGTCCAGAAACCCGATCGGAACCCAACTGATCACCTTTGGCATGAGTCTGAACGACGACATCAGCGAGATCCCAGTGCCCAGCATCACTACGTTCTGTTCTCGGCTCTTGAGGGAAAAGGGGGCGCCAGTCCTCCATCGACATTCAGGCACCCTACTGAAAGTGCTCCGAAAAGAGCTGAAGTCGTAATAAAGGCTAAGGGTCCACACACTGCATATTAATATACATTAATAGGGGATCTGACATATCTATCCAGTGTATGGTCAACTGCATCAAGTTACATTAGCCACACATCAGCGCCTAGGTCAGTAAAACTTAGAAACATGTATCGGGTTTGTACGAGCTGTAAATACACATGTGGCCATTAAAAATGCTACACCAAGAAGAAATGCAGATGATAAACGGGTATTCATTGGACAAACTGACATGTGATTACTAGAACTGACATGTGATTACATTTTCAAGCAATTTGGGTGCATAGATCCTGAGAAATCAGTACCCAGAATAACCACCTGTGGCCGTAATAACGTCCTTGATACGCCTGGGCATTGAGTCAAACAGAGCTTGTATGGCGTGTACAGGTACAGCTGCCCATGCAGCTTCAACACGATACCACAGTTCATCAAGAGTAGTGATTGGCGTATTGTGACGAGCCAGTTGCTCGGCCACCTCTGACCAGACGTTTTCAATTGGTAAGAGATCTGGACAATGTGCTGGCCAGGGCAGCAGTCGAACTTTTTCTGTATCCAGAAAGGCCCGTACAGGACCTGCAACATGCGGTCGTGCATTATCCTGCTGAAAAGTAGGCTTTCGCGGGGATCGAATGAAGGGTAGAGCCACGGGTCATAACACATCTGAAATGTAACGTCCACTGTTCAAAGTGCCGTCAATGCGAACAAGATGTGACCGATACGTATAACCAATGGCACCCCATACCATCACGCCGGGTGATACCCCACCATGGCTTTGACGAATGCGCGCTTCCAAAGTGCTTTCACCGCAATGTCGCCAAACACGGATGCGACCATCATGAAGCTGTAAACAGAACCTGGATTCATCCGAAAAAATGACGTTTTGCCATTTGTGCACCCAACTCCGTCGTTGAGTACACCATAGCAGGCGCTCCTGTCTGTGATGCAGCGTCAAGGGTAACCGCGGCCACGGTATCCGAGCTAATAGTCCATGCTGCTGCAAACGTCGTCGAACTGTTCGTGCAGATGGTAGTTGTCTTGCAAACGTCCCCATCTGTTGACTCAGGGATCGAGACGTGGCTGCACGATCCGTTACAGCGATGCGGATAAGATGACTGTCATCTCGACTGCAAGTGATACGAGGCCGATGGGATCCAGCACGGTATTCCGTATTAGCCTCCTGAACCCACCGATTCCATATTCTGCTAACAGTCATTGGATCTCGGCCAACGCGAGCAGCAATGTCGCGATACGATAAACTGCAATCGCGATAGGCTACAATCCGACCTTTATCAAAGTCGGAAACGTGATGGTACGCGTTTCTCCTCCTTACACGAGGCATCACAACAACGTTTTGGCCGGCCGCGGTGGTCTAGCGGTTCTGGCTCTGCCGTCCGGAACCGCGGGACTGCTACGGTCGCAGGTTCGAATCCTGCCTCGGGCATGGGTGTGTGTGATGTCCTTAGGTTGGTTAGGTTTAAGTAGTTCTAAGTTCTAGGGGACTTATGACCTAAGATGTTGAGTCCCATAGTGCTCAGAGCCACAACAACGTTTCACCAGGCAACGCCGGTCAGCTGCTGTTTGTCAGAAATCGGTTGGAAACTTTCCTCATGTCAGCACGTTATAGGTGTCGCCACCGGCGCCAACCTTATGTGTATGCTCTGAAAAGCTAATCATTTGCATGTCACAGCATTCTTCCTGTCGGTTAAATTTCGCGTCGGTAGCACGTCATCTTCGTGGTGTAGCAATTTTAATGGCCAGTAGTTGTACATTGTATTTTCAGGATAGCGCCAAGATCATCGTTGCAGTGGTCAGTTGTTCGTTACGAGCAATCTTCAGTTTACAGACATGCGCCACACATACACTGCCGACCATCTGTTTTTCATGTCTCAGCACTCAGTTTGGCACCTTCTACCGCCTTGTTACTACTGACCCTGAAAGTTTTGGAGAACACCAAACCGCACTGGAGGTGAGGTGAGGCAAGGCAAGCTGGCTCCTTATCAAACCACCTGTGGACTTTGCCGAACTTGGTTCGAGGAACTCCTTCAATTGCTGCCAGTTTCGGCGATAAGGCTGAATCGCAGCTACAACCAGATAAGGCGACCCATTGCATAATACGGAATTTCATGAACACCGTGAGATATAACGCTGCTCTCACCACGCGGCTCGTGAAAACACTCTCCAGAGAAGTGCTTCCTGACTAGGGTGTACAGTCCAAAGCCCAGAGATCACAGCTGAGCCCGATGCAAACTTTCTCAGCTACAAGTCCACGGTGCGTATTCGTTCCTGACACCTTTTATGAGGCGGTGAGTTATCAGGTCGGTTTTCCTGTGACGCCTTACAAGCCCTTAAGCCTCTAACAGGTTTCTACACTGCTAGCCATTATACAGGGTGTTTCAAAAATGACCGGTATATTTGAAACGGCAATAAAAACTAAACGAGCAGCGATAGAAATACACCGTTTGTTGCAATATCCTTGGGACAACAGTACATTTTCAGGCGGACAAACTTTCGAAATTACAGTAGTTACAATTTTCAACAACAGATGGCGCTGCAAGTGATGTGAAAGATATAGAAGACAACGCAGTCTGTGGGTGCGCCATTCTGTACGTCGTGTTTCTGCTGTAAGCGTGTGCCGTTCACAACGTGCAAGTGTGCTGTGGACAACATGGTTTATTCCTTAGAACAGAGGATTTGTCTGGTGTTTGAATTCCACCGCCTAGAACACAGTGTTGTTGCAACAAGACGAAGTCTTCAACGGAGGTTTAATGTAACCAAAGGACCGAAAAGCGATACAATAAAGGATCTGTTTGAAAAATTTCAACGGACTGGGAACGTGACGGATGAACGTGCTGGAAAGGTAGGGCGACCGCGTACGGCAACCACAGAGGGCAACGTGCAGCTAGTGCAGCAGGTGATCCGACAGCGGCCTCGGGTTTCCGTTCGCCGTGTTGCAGCTGCGGTCCAAATGACGCCAACGTCCACGTATCGTCTCATGCGCCAGCGTTTACACCTCTATCCATACAAAATTCAAACGCGGCAACCCCTCAGCGCCGCTACCATTGCTGCACGAGACACATTCGCTGACGATATAGTGCACAGGATTGATGACGGCGATATGCGTGTGGGCAGCGTTTGGTTTACTGACGAAGCTTATTTTTACCTGGACGGCTTCGTCAATAAACAGAACTGGCGCATATGGGGAACCGAAAAGCCCCATGTTGCAGTCCCATCGTCCCTGCATCCTCAAAAAGTACTGGTCTGGGCCGCCCATTCTTCCAAAGGAATCATTGGCCCATTTTTCAGATCCGAAACGATTACTGCATCTGTATCTGGACATTCTTCGTGAATTTGTGGCGGTACAAACTGCCTTAGACGACACTGCGAACACCTCGTGGTTTATGCAAGATGGTGCCCGGCCACATCGCACGGCCGACGTCTTTAATTTCCTGAATGAATATTTCGATGATCGTGTGATTGCTTTCGGCTATCCGAAACATACAGGAGGCGGCGTGGATTGGCCTCCCTATTCGCCAGACATGAAGCCCTGTGACTTCTTTCTGTGGGGACACTTGAAAGACCAGGTGTGCCGCCAGAATCCAGAAACAATTGAACAGCTGAAGCAGTACATCTCATCTGCATGTGAAGCCATTCCGCCAGACACGTTGTCAAAGGTTTCGGGTAATTTCATTCAGAGACTACGCCATATTATTGCTACGCATGGTGGATATGTGGAAAATATCGTACTATAGAGTTTCCCAGACCGCAGCGCCATCTGTTGTTGAAAATTGTAACTACTGTAATTTCGAAAGTTTGTCTGCCTGAAAATGTACTGTTGTCCCAAGCATATTGCAACAAACGGTGTATTTCTATCGCTGCTCGTTTAGTTTTTATTGCCGTTTCAAATATACCGGTCATTTTTGAAACACCCTGTACATATAGCACCAATACGGACAACAAGTAATGAAATTTTAACTATCGCGAGCATGCAGAACAACGATTATCTTCGACAATATTCCTGGGTGCATTATGTGTTCCAGTCTTTCGCCGTACGTTCAGAACGTCTCTGTCTGACAAGGGGATCCTCCATACTGTAAATCACGGATTTTGATGCGCTTCAAGTACGTTGTAGACGCACTTACCTTGAATACCTGGCTATCCGGTTTGTTAGCGACGGACCTTGGTTTTTAAGAAAATCTATTTTGAAGTTCATTGCGTTCTTTGCATACCCGTAACATTAGATGTATTTCGAGCCAAGTCAACGTAGCGAAGCAGTAAAGGTTCACTGCTACAGCGCTGGAGGTACCGTGTTCGAATCCTGCTCGTGTACCTTCTTTTTTTTTCAAAACCGACCGAATTTTTTAATTTTATTTCAAAGAATATCGACAAACAGTGTAAGGTACGCGAAATTATAAAGTTGTATTAAGTTATTAATTTTTTCAAATATTTAATCCGTTTGTGGTTCGCAGTCGGAGTTCCAGATGTTCCTACAACGGTCGCTTCTTGTATTACCTGAAATCGATCTCCGCCCATTATTGTCCCCTCCCCCCGTGAATACCGTTAGCCGTAACGGGAACCCCAGCTCCTAGGCCAATGAGGACGCGAGTTGCATTCGTTTACGTTCGCATCTAACTACAGCGTCAATTGCTCGCAAAGCGCCTCTAGTGCTGCGTGTTAGAAAAATTATGTGAAATGGAAGAACCAAGTGTTTCTGCAGTAGTGCAGCCAGAAGAAGATCCAGAACTAGAGGAGTTGAACGAAGAATCAAAAGGCGAAATCACAAATGCCATTAAATACGCCGATAATCTACTTCGCGATTTGAATCTCGTAACGAATACACCACCTAGCGTGATCTCTGCCAATTCCGTTGCAATTGGCAATGAGATATGTATCGCAATACAGGACCTCTTGGTCGAAAGACAGATCATTATTGATGATGAATTGATAGATTTGAACGAAGAGGATGAATTGGGAGAATATGATGCGAACCACAAACGGAATGAATACTTGAAAAAATTAATAACTGAACATATCTTTATAATTTCGCACACCTTACGCTGTTTGTTGATATTCTTTGAAATAAAATTGAAAAAATCGGTCGATTTTGAAAAAAAAATGTACACGAGCAGGATTCGAACACGGTACCCCCAGCGCGGAAGCAGCCAGCACTTCTCCTGGCAAACTTGCCTTATCGCAGATGGACCTGGCCCTGTGCACTAAGGTGTTGAGTACAGCATTGCGCTGCGCAGGGTGGTGGCAGCTATTGGCGTTAAGATGGACGGCACGCTGGGACACGCGGTGTGTAGAAAGAAAACACACACGGACCTGAAGATGGCAGTAGCCGAAACCGGCACTGTGAAATGTAAAAAGAGTTTATGTGGTCAAGACGGACATGTAAAATATCGATGTTGACCTTGAAACCGCTGCCGACATGGTGCAAATGCTAATCGTCTCTGTAAAACAAACTAACACCCATGTCCTGTGGATATGAACGTCCTATCTCTAGTTGTTCAATGTGTCCTATTTTTTACCGACACGATTGTTCTTAGCAGGTACATTCAGTGGTATATGTTGATACTGTTGTAGATACAATTGTTTTTTCGCTAATTGAGCGTCGCGATAAGATTGATGAATTACTGGAGCTGTCTTCCCACTGATTGCCAATTACCTGGAAAAGGTTGTCTCACTTGCTGTTTCCGGTTGCGTTGACCATGGGAGCCGAATGAGTCCGTTGCGGCTAATAGGGCTTGCTGGCAGCTAAAAAGAACGTTTACAGCAGACAACATGGGAATTCTACAAACCAGAAGCGAAAAATGGTTCAAATGGTTCTGAGCACTATGGGACTTAACTACTGAGGTCATCTGTCCCCTAGAACTCAGAACTACTTAAACCTAACTGTTGTTGATAATTCTTCCGGCTTATATGGCCGTGGTCCATTGAATTCTTCTATTCCTAACGTTTCGTCCAATACTACGTTGGACATCTTCAGAGGTATGGCTGGTCCTGCTGAGTCCTCTGAAGATGTCCAACGTAGTATTGGACGAAACGTTAGGAACAGAAGAATTCCATGGATCACGGCCATATAACCCGGAAGAATTATCAACAACAGTACCATCCGGTCGTGAAAGCCTTCATCGTATGATTAAACCTAACTAACCGAAGGACATCACACACATCCATGCCCGAGGCAGGATTCGAACCTGCGACCGTAGCGGTCGCGCGGTTCCAGACTGTAGGGCCTAGAACCGCACGGCCACTCCGGCCGGACAAACCAGAAGCGAGACAGATCTGTTAAAAACTGAAATGCAGGGTACAGTGTTGCAATACGAAAACGGTTACCCTAGCCACAATTAATACAAAGCTGACATGAAAATCCCTAGCTGCGGGTCAGCTAATAACTGAAATATAGACGAGCGTTTGCAAAACTCCTTCAGTCACTGTTTACAGAGAGAGCGCACTGAGAGTTAACGTTAAAATCATTAGTAGCCAAGAGATGAGCCCAGGCACTCGTAGTGCAAACTGGCTTTTGCGAACGAGTACCTAGCTCTATCATGCCTGCCTATCGCGATGCTAACGCCGGCCCCGTATGAAACCGCGAGCGAGATACTCGCAGCAGTAATCCCGACCAAAGATGCTCTAACACCAGCTGCTCGCTGCATCGCTCCTACGATCTGCATCTACACAGATACCACGCAAGCCCCGCTCGGTGAGTGGCGGAGGGCACTCTGTACCATCCTCAGTCATTTCCTTTTCTGTTCCACTGGCAAAAAATAGAGCGACGAAAAAACGACTGTCTACAAGATTCCGTATGAGCCCTAACTTTTTGTATCTTATCCTCCTGGACCTTACGCGAAATCTATGTTGGCGGCAGTAGAATCGTTCTACAGTCGGCTTCAAATGCCGATTCTCAAAATATTCTGAACAGTGTTCCTCGAATAGAACGTTGCCTTTCCTCCAGCGATCCTCACTCGAGTTCCCGAAACATCTCCGTAACAGTTGCGTGTAGTCTGAACCTACCCATAACAAATCTAGCAGCCCACCTCGTACTTAAGTCACCTAGCGTCCCATATGAGGTCTCCTTCACAGATGAACCACTCTTTCCTAAAATTCTTCAAATAAACTGAAGTCGACCAATACCCTTCCTCCTGCAATCCTTACATGCTCGTTTTGGGTCTTCAGTCTTCTGACTGGTTTGATGTGACCCGCCACGAACTACTGTACCAACCCCTTCAAGCGTGGATCATCATTTCTTAGTACTTCCGTATCCCACTTCATTGCGTACCGATTCTTTCTGACTACTCTCTTGAACTGCAGCCTACTCGTCACTAGTAAATTGTGATCTGACGAGGTGCCACAATAAAGTAATAAGACTTATTTTCTTTGCAAGATGTGGCAACCCTGCAGGCTTGCGTAGGCACAATATCTTTGACCTTGGTTTGTAAGCTGCTTCTAGTCCAAGCGGCACATCTATGCAACTGCTCAGTCGTGAGTTGTGCTGTAATAAGTTAACACGTGTTTGTGTCTCTCGTCACGAAAATGGAACCGCATAATATTGCGCAAAGGTATGCCATTTCTTTTTGCGTTAAATTGGGTGAAAACGCGACGACGACTTACGGTAAGCTTCAGAAGGCTTTTGGAGAGGAGGTCCTGTCAAGAGCTCAAGTTTTTCGTTGGCATAAAATGTTGAGTGAAGGCAGAACCAATGACCGCAGCGGACAACCATCAACCTCACGGACGAATGTCAGTTTGGCCAGGGTGCATGAACTCGTACGAGCTGATCGAAGATTATCCATGACAGTGATTGCTGAAGAACTGAACATCAATCGAGAAACGGCTCGTCTAATAATAACTGAAGATCTTCGTAAGAGAAAGATTTGTGCAAAAACGGTCCCCAGAAATCGCACACCACAACAGCGAGAAACATGGATAAATGTGGCAGCCGATCTGTTAGAGAGCACGGAAATCAGAATCGTTGAGACGTGTTATCACTGGTGATCGAAGTACAATCCACAGACGAAACGCCAATGTTCGCAATGGTGCTCAAAGGGATCACCAAGGCCAAAAAAAAGCTTGCATGTCAAAGTCAAAAGTGAAATGCATGCTTGTGTGCTTCTTTGATTCGAAGGGAATTGTTCACAAAGAGTGGGAACCTCCTGGGCAAACTGTTAACCAATATCACTACAAAGAAATTTTAGAAGGACTTCGTAAAAGAGTTGTTCGTGTCCGTGCCAACATTGCTGATGATTGCATTCTGCATCACGATAATGCGCCATCCCATACTGCTCTGACAGTATAGCAATTTTTAACCTCAAAACAGATTTCAGTACTACCACAGGCACCACACTGGTGACGTTTTCAGACAATCAAGTCTTATGTTCCATCGGGCAGACGGCCGTTGGCGTCTACGGCACGAAACGTCTGAAAGCAAACACCCTGCAAAAGTCGTCGGAAGGGTCCCG
This sequence comes from Schistocerca cancellata, assembly GCF_023864275.1. Lineage (NCBI taxonomy): Eukaryota > Metazoa > Arthropoda > Insecta > Orthoptera > Acrididae > Schistocerca > Schistocerca cancellata. Next base: position 128,887,951 of record NC_064637.1, read on the forward strand.
GCAGGAGGAGTACGCGTTATGGTCTGTGCAATGTGTGGTGTCACCGCCAGACACCACACTTGCTAGGTGGTAGCTTTAAATCGGCCGCGGTCCATTAGTACATGTCGGACCCGCGTGTCGCCACTGTCAGTACTTGCAGACCTAGCGCCACCACATGGTAGGTCTAGAAAGACGGACTAGCACTCGCCCCAGTTGTACGACGACTTTTCTAGCGACTATACTGACGAAGCCTTTCTCTCATTTGCCGAGAGACAGTTAGAATAGCCTTCAGCTAAGTCCATGGCTACGACCTAGCAAGGCGCCATTAACCATATCTGGAGATAGTCTCACTTGTATCGTCAATAGCGATGTACCACAAGGATGGAATAAAGTTAAGTATTCGAGGAGCTGCATACTTTTCTCTATTAGCATTCATAAGTATCCTGTTCCAGAACTCACGCCGGCCGGTGTGTGTGTACGCGTGCATTTAGGCCTCCTCTATCTACAAGGTGTTGGCACATTTGCCAACACATCACAATGTGTTCGTGGCACTCACTCACTGGGTGATCCGTCATTCTGGAAGGCGCAATGATGAGCACAAGTGTGTACCTGTCCTTGGGGACCATGTCCAGCTGTACAGGCAAGTTTTTTTTTCCTCTCTCGCTTCAATGGTGCCTATCAGGAGGACAATGCAGCAACTCGCAGTGTACATGCACGGTTCAGAGAGCACCGGGATGAGGTTACTGTACTGCCCTAGCCACCAGACTCCCTGGATATAAACCCAAGAGAGAATTTGTGGCACCGTCGATCCTCAACCGAGAAACTTAGCACAGTTTTCAATGGACTGTTCCAGGGCATAGATAGACTTCTGAATGGAAGCTACCAGAGGGTGGCGAGGGTAGCACTGACCGATAGCTTATAGGCTGCTCAAGGAGTCAGTACACAGGAGAAATGACTCGCCAGGGCATGAGCGGATGTACTCAAGAGCACGAGATATGGCCGCCAGCTCTGCAGTCAAAACACTGCAGCCAACTGGCAAGTAGTGCTGCTCAGTATGTCCTCCATGAACATATGCGAAGCCTACGTGACGATCAGCCATTGATCCGTCGGTGTAAACCACTTCAGAGCCCCGGAACATGTCAAGAATCGAGAGGAAGTGACAGCGGAGAGCGGCGGAGTTAACGCAGTCCTTAGGGCCGTGCAAAAGGTCCAAACGATGCTGCGGCCGAGGCGTACACCATGGAGCCGTACGTGAACGAACTGCAAGCAGAGGTGGTAAAGGGAAGGACTCCAGTTCGGAGAGAAGGGACCGCACGCGAACCGCAATCGTTAACCCCGATCTGGGCCGCCGTTGCGGGAGATGGACTGACGCGGGAGGGAAAAGGAGACGGTAATTCGGATGCTCAGGGGATCTACACTCCTGGAAATGGAAAAAAGAACACATTGACACCGGTGTGTCAGACCCACCATACTTGCTCCGGACACTGCGAGAGAGCTGTACAAGCAATGATCACACGCACGGCACAGCGGACACACCAGGAACCGCGGTGTTGGCCGTCGAATGGCGCTAGCTGCGCAGCATTTGCGCACCGCCGCCGTCAGTGTCAGCCAGTTTGCCGTGGCATACGGAGCTCCATCGCAGTCTTTAACACTGGTAGCATGCCGCGACAGCGTGGACGTGAACCGTATGTGCAGTTGACGGACTTTGAGCGAGGGCGTATAGTGGGCATGCGGGAGGCCGGGTGGACGTACCGCCGAATTGCTCAACACGTGGGGCGTGAGGTCTCCACAGTACATCGATGTTGTCGCCAGTGGTCGGCGGAAGGTGCACGTGCCCGTCGACCTGGGACCGGACCGCAGCGACGCACGGATGCACGCCAAGACCGTAGGATCCTACGCAGTGCCGTAGGGGACCGCACCGCCACTTCCCAGCAAATTAGGGACACTGTTGCTCCTGGGGTATCGGCGAGGACCATTCGCAACCGTCTCCATGAAGCTGGGCTACGGTCCCGCACACCGTTACGCCGTCTTCCGCTCACGCCCCAACATCGTGCAGCCCGCCTCCAGTGGTGTCGCGACAGGCGTGAATGGAGGGACGAATGGAGACGTGTCTTCAGCGATGAGAGTCGCTTCTGCCTTGGTGCCAATGATGGTCGTATGCGTGTTTGGCGCCGTGCAGGTGAGCGCCACAATCAGGACTGCGTACGACCGAGGCACACAGGGCCAACACCCGGCATCATGGTGTGGGGAGCGATCTCCTACACTGGCCGTACACCACTGGTGATCGTCGAGGGGACACTGAATAGTGCACGGTACATCCAAACCGTCATCGAACCCATCGTTCTACCATTCCTAGACCGGCAAGGGAACTTGCTGTTCCAACAGGACAATGCACGTCCGCATGTATCCCGTGCCACCCAACGTGCTCTAGAAGGTGTAAGTCAACTACCCTGGCCAGCAAGATCTCCGGATCTGTCCCCCATTGAGCATGTTTGGGACTGGATGAAGCGTCGTCTCACGCGGTCTGCACGTCCAGCACGAACGCTGGTCCAACTGAGGCGCCAGGTGGAAATGGCATGGCAAGCCGTTCCACAGGACTACATCCAGCATCTCTACGATGATCTCCATGGGAGAATAGCAGCCTGCATTGGTGCGAAAGGTGGATATACACTGTACTAGTGCCGACATTGTGCTTGCTCTGTTGCCTGTGTCTATGTGCCTGTGGTTCTGTCAGTGTGATCATGTGATGTATCTGACCCCAGGAATGTGTCAATAAAGTTTCCCCTTCCTGGGACAATGAATTCACGGTGTTCTTATTTCAATTTCCAGGAGTGTATGAATGTGTGCTGCGTAAATGGCGAGCAGCTGCGCACGTCTGATCTGCAGTGGAGGCACACCAACCTCCACCAGTACGCTGGTCACCGGACTCGTCCTAAAACCCCCTGTCGCTAGTCGAACCCCACAGTGGTGCAGAGGGTGAAGTAAATGCAACGCTAAAGGTGCTGCCGAACCAGAAACCACACTCCCGTAGTCAATTCGGGATTGGACAAGGGCTCTGTAGAGCTGCAGCAGTGTACGGCGATCTGCACCCCAACTGGTGTCGCTCAGGCAGTAGAGGGCATTGAGGTGCTGCCAGCACTTCTGCTTAAGCTGACGAAGTTGAGGCAGCTGAGTAGGTCGAGCGTCGAAAACCGGTCCTAGGAATTGATATGTCTCCGCTACAGTGAGTGGATAGTCATTAAGTTAAATTGCGGGTTCCGGGTGAACGGTACGACGCCGACACACGACTTTGCGGCTGAAAACTGGAAACCGTGGGCTAGAGCCCATGACTGCGCCTTGTGGATGGCTCCCTGGAGGCGCCGCTCAGCAACAACAGTACTGGAGCAGCAGTACGAAATGCAGAAGTCGTCTGCGTACAGAGAAGGCGAGACGGAGGGCCCGACAGCTGCTGCTAGACCGTTAATGACAACTAAAAATAGTGATACACTCAACACAGAGCCCTGCGGGACTCCATTGAGTATTCTTACAAATCGTGACATTAATGTGACTGTTGACATTGTAATTCTGTCAGAGACAGCAAAGGACTTGGAAGAGCAGTTGAACGGAATGGATGGTGTCTTGAAGGGAGGATATAAGATGAACATCAACAAAAGCAAAACGAGGATAATGGAATGTAGTCGAATTAAGTCGGGTGATGCTGAGGGTATTAGATTAGGAAATGAGACACTTAAAGTAGTAAAGGAGTTTTGTTATTTGGGGAGCAAAGTAACTGATGATGGTCGAAGTAGAGAGGATATAAAATGTAGACTGGCAATGGCAAGTAAAGCGTTTTTGAAGAAGAGAAATTTGTTAACATCGAGTATAGATTTAAGTGTCAGGAAGTCGTTTCTGAAAGTATTTGTATGGAGTGTAGCCATGTATGGAAGTGAAACATGGACGGTAAATAGTTTGGACAAGAAGAGAATAGAAGCTTTCGAAATGTGGTGCTACAGAAGAATGCTGAAGAACAGATGGGTAGATCACATAACTAATGAGGAGGTATTAAACAGAATTGGCGAGCAGTTTGTGGCACAACTTGACTAGAAGAAGGGATCGGTTGGTAGGACGTGTTCTGACACATCAAGGGATCACCAATTTAGTATTGGAGGGCAGCGTGGAGGGTAAAAATCGTAGGGGGAGACCAAGAGATGAATACACTAAGCAGATTCAGAAGGATGTAGGTTGCAGTAGGTACTGGGAGATGAAGAAGCTTGCACAGGATAGAGTAGCATAGAGAGCTGCATCAAACCAGGACTGAAGACCATAACAACAACAACAATGTGACTGTACACGAAGCACCAAATATAAAATTTTCCTTGGCTCTCGAAGCCGTTAGGAAGGGAATGTATATGGGAACGGCTGACTCTTTTAGCCATCAAGTAATGCAGATGGGACCAGATAGAGGGCAGCACCGAATCAGTGGAGAGATTGAGTAATTTAATAAAGATGTGAACCACTCAGCCGTCTCTGTCGCCAGAACGGCAGAACTGGTGGTGAAAGCGAGTGCGGGGATTATTTCAGTTTAGTGACACAGCGCTAGGCGCGGGCAGGCCATTGTATAAATAGAAGAAGCGGCCGCCGACAGCTGGTCTCTGGGGCGAGAGCCAGCAGGAGTCTCTGTCTGATTACCCAAGACCGCCCGCTCTGCAGCGACACACTTCTACATCCATACTGCGCAAGCCACATCACGGTGTGTGGCGGAGGGTACCTTGAGTACCTCTAAGGTTCTCCCTTCTATTCCAGTCTCGTAGTGTTCGCGGAAAGAAATATTGTCGGTATACCTCTGTGTGGGCTCTAATCTCTCTGATTTTATCCTCATGGTCTCTTCGCGAGATGTACGTAGGAAGGAGCAATATACTGCTTGACCCCTCGGTGAAGGTATGTTCTCGAAACTTCAACAAAAGCCCGTGCTGAGCTACTGAGCGTCTCTCTTGCAGAATCTCCCACTGGAGTTTATCTATCATCTCCGTAAAGCATTCGCGATTACTAAATGATCCTGTAACGAAGCGCGCTGCTCTCCGTTGGATCTTCTCTATCTCCTCTATCAACCCTATCTGGTACGGATGTACGCAAGTAGCATCTACAGCGTGTACTGAACTGTGTAGGGTTCCAAGTTACACACAGATGATATCTTATTACTTTAATTTGGAAGTAATGATAGGAAAAATATATATATATTTTATTGATACTATCACATTACTCCTAGTAATGTCACCTCAAGCTCATAGTGTTGGTAGCCACAGTCAAAGCATGCATTACATACGTGAAAAATGTTTTTCTCCGTTGTCTTAAATACAAGCTGAGACTACAGCACGCACCCAGGCACTTAAACAGTCATCCTTCCCTCGCTCCATACGTGAATGGGACGAGATGAAAGGCTAATAATTGGCACACTGGGAAGTACGCTCTACCATGCACTTCATAATGGCTTGCATAGTAGGGATGTAGTTCTACCTTTCTATCCAGGGACTTAAATTTCTTCCAGTTAGGATAGACTATAAACTTTTCCGCTTTTCCGTCTCCATATTCTATTACATCCCAAGTTAAACGCATGTCTTCAAGTTGATCCGCCTTCGACAGCCAGTCAGGCACAGCAAACATCTACATAAAAAAAATGGTTCAAATGGCTCTGAGCACTATGGGACTTAACATCTGTGGTCATCAGTCCCCTAGAACTTAGACCTACTTAAACCTAACTAACCTGAGGACATCACACACATCCATGCCCGATGCAGGATTCGAACCTGCGAACGTAGCGGTCACGCGGTTCCGGACTGAAGCGCCTAGAACCGCACGGCCACATTGGCCACGGCCACAATTTTCAGCAACCCACCGTGAAGTGCATGGCAGAGGGTCCGTCCCACTGTACTAGTTATTAGGGCTTTTTTTCGTTCCATTGACGTATGGAGAGTGGTACGAATTATTGTTTGAATGCCTCTGTACGTGCATTAATCTACATCTTCGTCTACATCTATATCTACTTCCATACTCCGCAAGCCACCTGACGGTGTGTGGCGGAGGGTACCTAGAGTACCGGTACCTCTAAGGTTCTCCCTTCTATTGCAGTCTCGTATTGTTCGCGGAAAGAAATATTGTCGGTATGCCTCTGTGTGGGCTCTAATCTCTCTGATTTTATCCTCATGGTCTCTTCGCGAGATGTACGTAGGAAGGAGCAATATACTGCTAGACTCCTCGGTGAAGGTATGTTCTCGAAACTTCAACAAAAGCCCGTACTGAGCTACTGAGCGTCTCTCTTGCAGAGTCTCCGACTGGAGTTTATCTATCATCTCCGTAACGCTTTCGCGATTACTAAATGATCCTGTAACGAAGCACGCTGCTCTCCGTTGGATCTTCTCTATGTCCTCTATCAACCCTATCTGGTACGGATGCCACACCGGTGAGCGGTATTCAAGCAGTGGGCGAAGAAATGTACTGTAACCTACTTCCTTTCTTTTCTGACTCCATTTCCTTAGGATTATTCCAATGAATCTCAGTCTGGCATCTGCCTTACCGACGATTAATTTTATATGCTCATTCCATTTTGAATGACTCCTAATGCCTACTCCAAGATAATTTATGGAATTACCTGCTTCCAGCTGCTGACCTACTATATTGTCGCTAAATGATAAAGGATCTTTCTTTCTATGTATTCGCAGCACACTACACTTTACTTTGGGATTCAATTGCCATTCCCTGCACCATGCGTCATTTCGTTGCAGATCCTCCTGCATTTGAGTACAATTTTCCGTTGTTACAACATGTCGATATACTACAGCATCATCCGCAAAAAGCCTTAGTGTATTTCCGATGTTATCCACAAGGTCAATCCCGCGTCCGGCCATCCTGATTTAGGTCTTCCGTGATTTCCCTAAATCGCTCCAGGCAAAAGCCGGTATGGTTCCTTTGAAGGGGCACGGCAGACTTCCTTCCCCGTCCTTCCCTAATCCGATGAGACTGATGACCTCGCTGTCTGGTCTCCTCCCCGAAACAACCCAACCCCACGAGGTCATTTATGTATACTGTGAATAGCAACGGTCCTACGACACACCCCTGCGGCACATCTGAAATCACTTTTCTCCATTGAGAATGACATGCTGCGTTCTGTTATGTAGGAACTCTTCAATCCAAGCACGCAATTGGTCTGATAGTCCGTATGCTGTTACTTTGATCATTAAACGACTGTGGGGAACTGTATCAAACGCCATCCACTGGCGCCGTTTTATTTTTTCAACCGTTCCATATTTTAAACCTGTATTTGCCGATGCCATTGGGGACGGACGTGGAATATCGTTTGAACGGAACGGATAGTGGCTTTGAAGAGGTCAGAAGCCAGTCACTGTGGCGCAGACCTGCGACTGGACTCCTGGCCTGACCGCACGTGCAGATCAGCCCCCCCTCCTCCGTGGAACTAGCAGGGAGAGTGTCGCGACCCATTCTCGTCCCGGCCGCCTTTTAGTCCCCGTACTCCATGCGATGGCGGGCTCAGTGGGCCTGGGACCGTCCTGGAGGAACCAGGATGAGGAAAACTCCCCAGTACTGTGCGAGACTCAACCCTGTACATCGCCCGCGTCGGTAGATGCGCGCCGTCAGTGCGGCGAACTGCGAAGCGAAAGGACCCGGATTCGATTCCCAGCCTACTCGGATATTTTGTGATTTTCTCCGCTCATTATAAACACGGTGTTCCAAAAGGTACGGCCAGACTTTCAGGAAACATACTTCACACACAAATAAAGAAAATATGTCATGTGGACATGTCTCCGGAAACGCTTAATTTTCATGTTAGAGCTCATTTTAGTTTCGTCAGTATGTACTGTACTTCCTCGATTCGCCGCCAGTTGGCCCAATTGAAGGAACGTAATGTTGACTTCGGTGCTTGTGTTGACATGCGACTCATTGCTCTACAGTACTAGCATCAAGCACATCAGTACGTAGCATCAACAGGTTAGTGTTCATCACGAGCGTGGTTTTGCAGTCAGTGCAATGTTTACAAATGCGGAGTTGGCAGATGCCCATTTGATGTATGGATTAGCACAGGGCAATAGCCGTGGCGCGGTACGTTTGTATCGAGACAGATTTCCACAACGAAGGTGTCCCGACAGGAAGACGTTCGAAGCAATTGATCGCCGTCTTACGGAGCACGGAACATTCCAGCCTATGACTCGCGACTGGGGAAGACCTAGAACGACGAGGACACCTGCAATGGACGAGGCAATTCTTCGTGCAGTTGACGATAACCCTAATGTCAGCGTCAGAGAAGTTGCTGCTGTACAAGGTAACGTTGACCACGTCACTGTATGGGCAGCTGATTGGCCTCCACGGGTACACTTCTGCGAATGGTTCATCCAACAATGTGTCAATCCCCATTTCAGTGCAAATGTTCTCTTTACGGATGAGGCTTCATTCCAACGTCATCAAATTGTAAATTTTCACAATCAACATGTGTGGGCTGACGAGAATCCGCACGCAATTGTGCGATCACGTCATCAACACGGATTTTCTGTGAATGTTTGGGCAGGCATTGTTGGTGATGTCTTGATTGGGCCCCATGTTCTTCCACCTACGCTCAATGGAGCACATAATCATGATTTCATACAGGATACTCTACCTGTGCTGCTAGAACATGTGCCTTTACAAGTACGACACAACATGTGGTTCATGCACAATGGAGCTCCCGCACATTTCAGTCGAAGCGTTCGTACGCTTCTCAACAACAGATTCGGTGACCGATGGATTGGTAGAGGCGGACCAATTCCATGGCCTCCACGCTCTCCTGACCTCAACCCTCCTGACTTTCATTTATGGGGGCATTTGAAAGCTCTTGTCTACGCAACCCCGGTACCAAATGTAGGGACTCTTCGTGCTCGTATTGTGGACGGCTGTGATACAATACGCCATTCTCCAGGGCTGCCTCAGCGCATCAGGGATTCCATGCGACGGAGGGTGGACGCATGTATCCTCGCTAACGGAGGACATTTTGAACATTTCCTGTAACAAAGTGAAGTCACGCTGGTACGTTCTGTTGCTGTGTGTTTCCATTCCATGATTAATGTGATTTGAAGAGAAGTAATAAAATGAGCTCTAACATGGAAATTAAGTGTTTCCGGACACATGTCAACACAACATCTTTTCTTTCTTTGTGTGTGAGGAATGTTTCCTGAAAGTTTGGCCGTACCTTTTTGTAACACCCTGTATATATCACAGAAGAGCCAACTAAACTGGATGTCATGTAGGGCCCACGCGAGTTAAGAGAAGTGTCGCAAGACGACGTGGAATGGGCTCGACCTTCAAAGCGTTTTGAGGACTTTACATGAAGATGGAATGGATCCGTATCATTTACAGAGAGCAGAAGCAATGACCCCTGACGATTATCTTCCACGTTTCAACTTTGCAAGTCAGCACCTACAGCATATTGCAGGCAGTGAAACCTTCCCTGCATATGTTTTATTTACTGATGAGGCTACCTTTACGTGGTCGGGTATGTTGGAGATCCGTAATTCTCACCTGCGGGCTCATGGTAATGGCACAATTGCACACGAATGCTGAGAAAGCTTTGCATTAATGTCTGGGCAGGCATTGTGCGCAATAACTTAGCAGGACCGTACATTCCATCTGGTCGTTTAACTGGCCACGCATACATCGTCTTTCTACAGAAGGTCTCACCTGAACTTCTGGACAACGTTCCTCTAACTGCCTGCAGACGGAGGCCCAGCTCACTTCAGACAAAATGTAAGGAAGCATCCGGACGTTGCCTATGGCCTGCAGTTGATAGGAAGGGGCGGTCCAGTTCCCTGGCCACCGCGTTCTCCAGATTTAACCTGCGTGGATTTTTTCTTGTGGGGTCATACAGTATGAAAAGCCTGGTGTACGGGAGTCCCGTCACATCTCAAGATCTTCTGTAATTGTCCGCGTGTCAGCTGCTGCTGGACATGTGACCGACACGCCTGACGCCTTTTCTAATGTGCATCGAGTCTCGCGCCGTCGTTGTCAATCGTGTATCGCTGTTGGTGGTCGCTCTTTCCAGCTGCTATTAATACACTACTGGCCATTAAAATTGCTACACCGCAAAGGTGACGTGCTACAGACGCGAAATTTAACCGACAGGAAGAAGATGCTGTTATATCCAAATGATTAGCTTTTCAGAGCATTCAAACAAGGTTGGCGCCGGTGGTGACAACTACGACGTGCTGACATGAGGAAAGTTTCAAACCGATTTCTCATACACAAACAGCAGTTGAACGGCGTTGCCTGGTGAAACGTTGATATGATGCCTCGTGTAAGGAGGAGAAATGCGGACAATCACGTTTCCGACTTTGATAAAGGCCGAGTTGTAGCCTATCGCGATTGCGGTTTATCGTATCCCGACATTGCTGCTCGCGTTGGTCGGGATCCAATGACTGTTAGCAGAATATGGTATCGGTGTGTTCAGGAGGGTAATACAGAACGCCGTGCTGGATCCCCACGGCCTCGTATCACTAGCAGTCGAGATGACAGGCATCTTATCCGCACGGCTGTAACGGATCGTGCAGCCACGTCTCGATCCCTGAGTCAACAGATGGGGACGTTCGCAAGACAACTACAATCTGCACGAACAGTTCGACAAGGTTTGCAGCAGCATGGACTACCAGCTCGGAGACCGTGGCTGCGGTTACCCTTGACGCAGCATTACAGACAGGAGCGCCTGCGATGGTGTACTCGATGACGAACCTGAGTGCACGAATGGCAAAACGTCATTTTTTCGGATGAATCCAGGTTCTGCTTACAGCATGATGTTGGCGCATCCGTGTTTGGCGACATCGCGGTGAACGCACGTTGGAAGAGTCTATTCGTCATCGCCGTACTGGCGATAACTCGGCATGATGGAATAGGGTTACACGTCACGGTCAGCTCTTGTTCGCATTGACGGTACTTTGAACAGTGGACGTTACATTTCAGATGTGTTACGATGTGTGTCGTGTTGTTATGCATAACAACATAACAACACGACCCGTAGCTCTACCCTTCATTCGATCCCAGCGAAATCGTACATTTCAGCAGGATAATACACGACCGCATGTTGCAGATGTGTACGGGCCTTTCTGGATACAGAAAATGTTCGACTGCTGCCCTGGCCAGCACATTCTCCAGATCTCTCACCAACTGGAAACGTCTGGTCAATGGTGGCCGAGCAGCTGGCTGTCACAATACGCCACTCACTACTCTCGATGAACTGTGGTATCGTGTTGAGGCTGCATGGGCAGATTTACCTGTACACGCCATCCAAGCTCTGTTTGACTCAATGCCCAGGCGTATCAAGGCCGTTATTACGGCCACAGGTGGTTGTTCTGGGTGCCGATTTCTCAGGTTGTATGCACCCAAATTGCGTGAAAATGTAATCACATGTTAGTTCTCGTATAATATATTTGTGCAATGAATACACGTTTATCATCTGCATTCCTTCTTGGTGTAGCAATGTTAATGGCCAGTAGTGTAAATTTCTGATGTCTTTTGTCTCTACATGCCTGTTCTGTTTTCTGTGATTCATACTGCTTTAAGAGCTAGCGCTGTAATGTGTCGTTGCCGGACACAGATTTAAGTCCCCTCTACTTGCCTTTACATTTTTGACTGTGTATGGGAGTTCGATTTTTTAAAGACTCGTACATTATGTGGGTTACTGGTTTCATTCCTGCACAATGGGAATTGGGAGTCCAGACGCGTGTCTCGTTCGCCGGCGGCTGCCCAGCGCCGCACGGACACAGGCAGCCTCTCCAGGGACGTGCGCTGCGTGCTGCGGCTGAGACGAGAGCTGAGCTGAGGTGAGGTGACGTGAAGTGCCGTGACGTCACACAGGCGCGCACTTGTGTAAACACGGAGCGCGGCACGCGACGCCGGCCGGCACGCGAAGCAGACCGAGGTCAGGAGTGAGTGTGTGGGCGAGCGTTTCCTCTCCGCCGACTGTGCGATATGGGGCGGGGGACTGAATCACTACCCCGCGACACATCTCCCGAAAGACGAAAATAGAATTTCTGTGGTGATGGTGGTGGTGGTGGTGGTGGTGGTGGTGATGATGATGGTGATGATGATGATCTTAGGTGAGAGGCGCTCAACAGCACGATCATCCGCGCCCTGAGGGAAAGTCAGCGTGCCCAGTCTCATGGATGGGAACAGGTAAATCTCTCAACTGCGAGATGATGTTCTGAATGTTTGCGAATCGTGTATCTGAGATGGGGCGCAGAAACCAGCCCGGTATTCATCTAGCGGCATGTGGGAAGCCGACTAAATACCAAATCCAGGCTGGCCGTCTCACCACACCTCGTCGTAAAACCGCGAGACGGATTCGATCCGTGTCAGGCTCGTCTCCCTGTGCTCCGGTAGGGGGCGCGTTAGCGCGCTCGGCTATCCGGGTAGGTCGAGTCCTTACAGGGCATCGCCCGGTAGGAGCTGCGAGGATAGAAGCGGAGAGTGGCGAAAGGAGAAGACGGTATGATGGTGGAAGCTTTATCTGGCCTTGGGGGAAGAAATTTCTGAGAATGTACGATTGGGAGCACAGCATTGTACGGTAGAAGACCGTAACAGAAGAGAATCGAAACCTTTGAGATATGGTGCTACAAAAAGCTGATGAAAATTAGGTGAAGTGATAAGGTAGTGAGTAAGGAGGTTCTCTGAAGAATATGCGAAGAAAGGAATAGAGAGAAAATAAGGGACAGTGTGATAGGAGACGGTTCTAGGCGCTTCAGTCCGGAACTGCGCTGCTACTACGGTCGCAGGTTCGAATCCTCCCTCGGGCATGGATGTGTGTGATGTCCTTAGGTTAGTTAGGGGACTGATGACCTCGGATGTTAAGTCCCATAGTGCTTAGAGCCATTGGAACCATTAATAGGAGACGTGTTAAAACTGCAGAGGGTAAAAACTGTAGGGGAAGACAGAGACTGGAATACACCCAGCAAATAACTGAGCTTGCAAGTGCTACTCTGAGATGAGGAGGTGGGAGCAGGAGTGAAATTCTTGGAGGCCCGCGTCAAAGCAGTCGGACGACTGTTACTGAAAAAAAAATGAAAAAAAAATGGGTGGGTAGATGTCAGGACGGATTCCTCGATCAGGAAGGGATAGCTTTTTGAAGTTCTGTTGGAAGAGGATGTGGAGGGGTGGAGGTGTCAGCAATTGTAGAAGATGGTGTGCGCAGGCCAGCATCTTGAGATCGGACATCAGAGAGACAACAGGGTTTTCATCGTGTGTATTACGTATCGGATTTGGGGATGTGATTGAGGAAAGGTTCAAATGGCTCTGAGCACTATGGGACTTCTGAGGTCATCAGTCCCCTAGAACTTAGAAATACTTAAACCTAACTAACCTTAGGACATCACAGACATCCATGCCCGAGGCAGGATTCGAACCTGCGACCGTACCAGCAGCGCAGTTCCGGATTGAAGCGCCTAGAACCGCTCGGCCACTCCGGCCGGCTTGAGGAGAGGACCGAGTTTTATAAGCTGGTAGAGGATGCAAGTAAAATAAGAATACGAAACTGAAGCGAAGTTTGTGGCTGTCTAGCTCTTTTAAGGAATGGTAAGATTTTGGTAGATTGGATAGCCGAGCCAAGGAGCAGTGTAACCATTACACATGATGGTGAAAGATTTACTCCGTCTATACCGCTGGTTAAGACCGGTTTAGACCGGGGGAGAGAGCAACTGGACACAACGCAACGAGCAGTCACATGCAATTTGCTAGCATTCGCTTGTATCTGTGAACAAGTGTTTACACCGAACGTAAGACAGTACTAGGGAACGAGCAACAGCCTACGAACGCTGCGTTACTGGTTTATGGCTGTAATAATCGGCACACGGGATACAAAATTATATGCAACACTGATATTAAGCGAGGATTTTTTTCGCATGGCGAGCGCACTCTTGTTGAAGTAAGCAAAATGGTGTACGAAAGGAAGGATTTAGATGCCTCGGTAAACGTGAAATGAGTTGAGGTAGTGCAGTTAATATTGAATTGCATCTCCTGCTTTCCTTAACACCACTTCAAAACATTGCACATATTTGGGCTGACGCTTTTCTCTGGCTTCTCATTACCACTGAGGAGGGGATTTAATAGCAGAACGCTAATTACCAACGACTGACATAACCCGAAGAATATGACTATTACGAAGAGGAGACATTTACGTAACTGGGGGTTTCGCATTTCAACAGGTGTTAGTAAGCATGATACTTTGTGATGTCTGTAATGTCATGCGAACCACTTCAAGGGTTTTATTAAAGTACGGATGAAATGTGTGTTAAATCTTATGGGACTAAACTGCTAAAGTCGTCAGTCCCTTAGCTTACACACTACTTAACCTAAATTATCCTAAGGACAAACACACACACACACATGCCCGAGGGAGGACTCGAACCACCGCCGCGACCAGCCGCACAGTCCATGACTGCAGCGCCCAAGACCGCTCGGCTAATCCCGCGCGGCAAAGTATGTATGAAGAAGATAATGTGGATAAAATATGATTGATTAAATTTGAAATATAGTACACGCGACCTATCACGTAGGTGTCATAAAAAACACCTACTATATAGTTTCAGCGGCGCCAAGGATACCATTTTTATTTACCACCAAAAGTCTCTTAGATCAGGCATTAATTACAGCTACCACGCACGTAAGCAACGTGAATGATCAGGTCTTTCGTATATTTTTAATTTTTATCAGCGTAGCCGATACATATTTGCATCTTAAGAACGAAGATGCAAGCAGGCTGTAATCTATTTATTGCCTGTGCTATCAGCTAATTTCAACCGTCGGTCGTTTTCAAGCACGTATCGCAAGCCTCAACTTCGCATCATAAATATTAAATAGATTACAGCCTGCTTGGAATTTATCTTCGTTCATAAAACATAGTGAGGCTGTGCACCGCCGCAAGAACAGAATCCTACAAATATTCGTACTTTTTTACTTTCCAGAAATTTAATTGCGCTTTTCGTTTTTAATAAGAAGAAATGGAACATTTGCGATTGTTCCCCCTATCTCGAGCTCATGCAAGCATCTGATGAATTTGTTGCTTTTTTCGTTTTGCCACTTGCACCACCGAACCCTCAGCAATGATATTTCTTTTCCTTCGGAATTTGTCGTATACAGATACGATTTGTACCACAGTTCGAACATTAATATTGGGAACTCTGTATTTACAACTTTTACAAAATAAACTGTGTATAAGTCTATCTACAGTCGTAGGATATCCTTAACAGCGGCAGTAGTGTTGGTAGTTCGAATGCAGCCGTCTATTGCCCGACGAATCCCTTTAACAGTTCTGAAGATAAAGCGGTAAAGTGCGTAAAGCTAAAATTTGATATGAACTATTTTATTACTGAAATGACTGTTTGACAGTATGCAATGTATGCAGGAATCAAATACACTATAATATTGCAGAGAGATATCAACAATACTATCATCCCTGATTTATATATAATTTTTGTTGTTATTTGGAATGGTAATTACTCTGACTATTGTTCTTCGGACTATTGTTCTCGTTAAGATTATATTGAAACTGCTACAGCTCTACGGACAAACTGTATTGTATCATAAGATAGAAAAAGAGTTCCTCTACTGATTAATAGGTGAGACTCGAAATTAATTATTCTGTACAATTACATTCTCATAAATGTCTGAAGTGTACGAGAGACCTTCGTTGAGGTGCATGATGGATACAAGGCGAACGAACCTGCAATCACACGGCGATTTCTACAGCCTCAAGAACTCTCAACTGCAGGGTGACAATTCTGAAATAAATTAAATAAAATCGTCATAACTTCTGAAGGGTTTGCGTTAGAACGTTAAACTGCACGGTTGACCACGGGTTTAGATGGGAATTACTATGCGATGTACGGTTTGGTTTATCGACGAAGCCCACTTTCATTTGGATCGGTTCGTCAATAAGCAAACTTGGGGCAGTTGAGGGACAGAGAATCCGCATTTCACGATCGAGAAGTCTGCCCCCTCTCAACAGGTATCAGGTGTGCAATGTCCAGTCGCGGAATAATCAGTGCGATATTCCTTGATGGCAGTGAGAGTCCTGAACGGCACGAGAGGTTTTGGAACGTGATTTCATCTCCATTATGCAAAGTGACCCTGTTATCGACAAGACGTGGTTCGTGCAAGACGGAGCTCGACCCAATCGAAGCAGGAGAGTACTTGATATCCTGGAGGAGCACTTTTGGGACCACATTCTGGCTCTGGGATACCCCAAAGGCCACTGGCATGGGCCGCGATTGGCCGCCATGTTCTCCGATTCCTTTATGTGGGCTATATTAAAGACAAGGTCTCCAAAATAACTCCAAAGCCATTGATATACAGCCATTCAGGAGGTTCGATATTCCGACACTTCAGCGGGTCATGCAGAATTTCGCTATTCGTCTGCGCCACATCTTCGCAGATGATGGCAGGCATATCGAATATGTCAAAACCCAAATCCGAATATCTGTAGTGACGTTTATATGTTCAATAAATGTGTGTACGCTGTAGTTTGTAACTAATTTATGTTTTTTTATCATTTAGTTCAACAATGGTCACCCTGTAAATAGCTTTAACAGATTTTGTCACTCAACATATCACGCAAACGACGAGTTACGTTCGAGTTTAGTTAACAGTACATGAAAACAGTACAAACCAAAATCTCGTCCAAATAATATTCCAGCGAAACATAAAATACCACAAGAAATAATATAATTTAATACTTCAGTTTATGATTTAAGTTGAAGTCACTACGGCTTAACTCCGGGGTGTGGTAGCTGGCAGAGCAATTCCCAGCCCCCTCGATGGAACAGATGAGTCACCACTTGCGCCAAACGCACCCGAACATTGTCGCGCAAAATGGCGGGCAGGTCCCGCGCACAGTCCGACCGCCAAGCTATCTAAGGTCTTCATCTTTGAAACACAGCCTGCAATCAGCTGACAGAACAAAAGGCGGCGACACTGTCTGCAGAACGCGCCCATCATATTGCAGGACAATGTTGGGGTTGGGTGCGTGTGGCGCAAGTTCTGACCGATTTGTTCAACGGGGGAAGGGGGGGGGGAGGTGGGAAGTGCTGTACCAGCCACCACACCGCACGGACTTCAGCCATCGTGACTTGAAGTGATTCCTAAATTGAAGGAAGCACTTCACGGCATTCGCTTCAGAACTGTTACAGACATTCTTCGGGGTGGAGAGACCTCCATTCGGTCAGCACGGCTGGCGCTGCCCAGGGTATCATACGATTTCCACATCGCTGTTAACGATGGCGCGTGCACTGAAGGACAGTAAAACCTTGAAACAAGTATGGATTTTTTCGGGGTTCCGTACTTCAGTCGGTAAAAAAGGAACCCTAACATTATCGCTTTGTTTTGTGTGTGTGTGTCCGACTGTTTGCATGATAGTCTAAAAAAATTTAAGCTTCTGTCAATGCAATTGAGACACACCGCCATCTATGTCACATATTTTGATACTTGAAAACTCACCTGTCACAACCAGTAGGGTACTTCCCGTTGGCCTACATTTATGAAATTTCGCAAGAAGCAACGATTCACAAGTAAAATGAACAAAACCGAGAATTGTTAAATTGTAATTCTATCACATCCGTCTGGATTCCGTAGAAATGTTGGAACACGTGAGGCAATACTGACCCTACGACTTATCTTAGAAAATAGATTAAGGAAAGGCAAACCTAAGTTTATAGCATTTGTAGACTTAGAAAAAGCTTTTGACAATGTTGACTGGAATACTCTCTTTCAAATTCTGAAGGTGGCAGGGGTAAAATACAGGGAGCGAAAGGCTATTTACAATTTGTACAGAAATCAGATGGCAGTTATAAGAGTCGAGGGACATGAAATGGAAGCAGTGGTTAGGAAGGGAGTGAGACAGGGTTGTAGCCTCTCCCCGATGTTATTCAATCTGTATATTGAGCAAGCAGTAAAGGAAACAAAAGAAAAATTCGGAGTAGGTATTAAAATCCGTGGAGAAGAAATAAAAGCTTTGAGGTTCGCCGATGACATTGTAATTCTGTCAGAGACAGCAAAGGACTTGGAAGTGCAGTTGAACGGAATGGACAGTCTCTTGAAAGGAGGATATAAGACGAACATCAACAAAAGCAAAACGAGGATAATGGAATGTAGTCGAATTAAGTTGGGTGATGCTGAGGGAATTAGATTAGGAAATGAGACGCTTAAAGTAGTAAATGAGTTTTGCTATTTGGGGAGCAAAATAACTGATGATGGCCGAAGTAGAGAGGATATAAAATGTAGACTGGCAATGGCAAGGAAAGCGTTTCTGAAGAAGAGAAATTTGTTAACATCGAGTATAGATATAAGTGTCAGGAAGTCGTTTCTGAAAGTATTTGTATGTAGTGTAGCCATGTATGAAAGTGAAACATGGACGGTAAATAGTTTGGACAAGAAGAGAATAGAAGCTTTCGAAATGTGGTGCTACAGAAGAATGCTGAAGATTAGATGGGTACATCACATAACTAATGAGGAAGTATTGAATAGGATTGGGGAGAAGAGAAGTTTGTGGCACAACTTGACCAGAAGAAGGGATCGGTTGGTAGGACATGTTCTGAGGCATCAAGGGATCACCAATTTAGTATTGGAGGGCAGCGTGGAGGGTAAAAATCGTAGGGGGAGACCAAGAGATGAATACACTAAGCAGATTCAGAAGGATGTAGGCTGCAGTAGGTACTGGGTCATGAAGAAGCTTGCACAGGATAGAGTAGCATGGAGAGCTGCATCAAACCAGTCTCAGGACTGAAGACCACAACAGCAACATCACATAAAACAATACCATTTTTCCATCAAAAGTTAAATTGTATTTATCATCTGCCTGAAGCGTAATAAAAATTTATTGGTTTTAGTTACGCTTTAATTACTACTTAAGACACATTTTACTAACTTTTCTCTCCAGCTCGCTTCTTTTTGTATGCTCGGGCTACTACTGTAGAGATTTTGATACGGCCTTGGCAGTACCGATATCGGTAACAGACAAAAATCGGCGAGATTCTGGACTCCTGGGATGGATGAATTGCACAGCGGTCAGCCAAAACATTATGAGGACTGCCCAACGCGACGCTGGATGCAACCTGGTGGCGTTGCGGGGACCGGAGCAGATACGGACGGGGGATCACACTACAAAAGATATGGGCTGTAAATGGGAAAATCCATTGAGACAGGCGACTTTGGCAAAGTGCACATTATTACTACGCAAAGTCCGTGAACGAGTATCTCGAAAATGGCTGTCTCGATCATATACAGAAAGAGGGCAGTGTAACCACCATCAGGCGCTGGAAGGTTGGACGTCCATCGAGCTCTGCAGCAGACGACCCCCGCGTGTTCACACGTTCACCCACCGACATCGTGCAGTGGGAACGGGACCGTCGGCATTCCACCGTCAATCACTGGAAACGTGTCGGCTCTTCGGGTTAATCATATTTTTGCTGCACCAGGTCGATGGTCGTCTCCACGAACGCTTTCACCGAGGCGAACGGCGGTTCGAAACGTGCAGCGCGCCACGGAAGCATGCTGGTGGGAGCAGTATCATGGTCTCCTGCGCTTACTTATGACCTGTGGTACTAATCGAAGACACGCTGACAGCTACGAACTACCTGCATTCTGCATCCCTTCATGCTTAATGTCTATTAGTAGCGGCGGGCGCCCGATTACGTCAGAGATCCCCTCACACGTCTCTGCTCACCGCACATACCAAACTTCTCATTCAGATTTTTCTTCATCATTTTCAGCAACTGTTTTTGAAGACTGCCGATGTGAAGAAATAGCGCAATAGTTGCGTTAAAAATTGTTTTGTAATGCAGCTGGTATGCTGCTTTTTCACGTCCCCCCCCCCCCCCTCCAGTGGAATCGCCCTTCTTATTTGTGCCACCCATACTTGCTTCACACAAAGAGAAAGATTGGACACGATGAAAGGTCAAAAAACAATAAGAATCCGTCACACAGTGAATCTAAAATTATGGTGTACTATAATTTCAAAAGCACAATTTTCAAATCTTTACCGAAAATTGCGAAAAAATATAAAGTAAAAATATCGTCACTCGATAATGCCATTTCGATACCAGTTAATCGATATTTCTGGAACATAAACATCGCCGATATACCCAGAAGAGACAAAGCAACTGGTACACCTGCCTGATATCGTGTACGGCCCCCGCGAGCACGCGGAATTGCCGCAACTAGAGATGGGGGATCCGCTCTTGAACTAATTCATAGAGTTGAATCTTTCAAAGGAGTGAACAATCAGTGATTCAGAAAAAAAGAACGGTAGCTCCAAACGTTTCCCATGGCAGAGAGAGAGAGAAAGAGAGAGAGAGAGAGAGAGAGAGAGAGAGAGAGAGAGACGGAGCATATCAGCAGCGCCTCTGCTGGTCAGAGCACAGTGCACGCCACACAACACAGCCAGCGCCGGCCTCTGCCCTACTTCTACCTTGGCTGCCTGCATTGTGCAGTGCCCCATTGGATTTTGTGTTTCACATATGCCGTGCCGTCTCTGTGCGTCGTCTGCCGCGTGAAGTGTGTGGCGCAGCTTAACTTCGCATCGCACTCTGTCGGCGATCGTTTAAGTCGCACGTCCTGCCCTCTGGGCAGTTGATGCGAGCAACAGGACAGAGAGCCATCTAGGGGATAACATAGGAACTACTTGCAACAACCTGCTCGCAAGGGAACGGACGATTTGTCTCGGAGCAGGTGAGTTCACCGCTCCCCCCACCCTCGGAACTCGCCCGCTCAACGCTCACCCCACCGTTCTCGACTCTAGCCAGAGCGTTGAGCTCGCGGCTCGACCTGCTCGACTCAGTGCTTTTGCATCGGAGTTCGTCTCTACTGGATATTGTTCTTCGTAGTAATACCGCTATGTATATTACATTATTATGTTATGTATACATCATTTGTTTTTATTTTATTTGTTTAAACTGATCAGATTAGGTTCCTGACGACTCCTCTTACTATAGGATTTTTATTACGGACACTCGAATTTACGCTTTAATTACGAGCGAACCGATAAACGTATCGCAAAATGTGATACACCAATATTTTCCTTGTTTTATTCTGCGTAAGGCTATATGCAGCACTTTCGTTTTACAGTCAAATTTATATTTTTTTTTCTTATTCTGGTACGGATTTTGCGATTTTAGGCGTCTTCGGAAGGAAACGTTCACTTTAAAAATATATGGCTTGCGATGTATTTGTATGAGGTTAATGAAATTTTAATACATTATAGCCAAATATATTGTTAATGTAAATCTCAAGTTACAACATTTTCCGATCACCCAAAAAACCACGATAGTGCAAAATAAATCAATAATCAAAAACTTTGTTATATCGTGGAAATTTCAATAAACAATACAAAATTCTTACTCATTATCTGTGTTACTTCAAAATAGGATCAAATAAGATCAAAATACAGGTATAGTACTGGAATAAACCAAGTTTAAAGGGCAATGTGCCTTCCATTTATTTTCTATTGTAAATGAGTGGTGAGTCATGAAAAAGAGCTAATTCATTTCAGGGAGTGAACAGTTCTGATCCGATCTCTGAAAAGAACAGTTTTGCCCATCTCTAGCCGCAACACGACATGGCGTGGATTGGACTAAGTCTGAAGGGAGCGAACTGACACCATGAATCCTGCAGGGCCGTCCATAAATCCGTAAGCGTACGACGGGGTGCAGCAGATCTCTTCTGGACAGCACGCTGCAAGGCATCCCAGATATGCTCAACAATGTTCGTGACTGGGGACTCTGATGGCCAACAGAAGTGTTTCAACTCAGAACAGTGTTCCTAGATCAACTCTGTAGCAATTCTCTACGTGCGGGGTGTCGCATTGTCCTGCTGGAATTGTCCAACTCCGCTGGAATGCACAACGGACGTGAATGGACGCAGGTCGTCAGGCATGGCGCTTACGTGTGTGGCATTTGTCAGAGTCGTATCTAGACGTATCAGGGGTTCCACATTACTCCAACTACACACGCCCCACACCATTTCAGAGCCTCCACCAGCTTGAACAGTCACCTGTTGACATGCAGGGTCCATGGATACATGAGGTTGTCTCCATAGCCGTACACGTCCATCGACTCCACATAATTTGAAACGAGACTCGTCCAACCAGGCAACATGTTTCCAGTCATCAACAGTCCAATGTCGGTGTTGACGGGCCCAGACGAGGTGTAAGGCTTTGTGTCGTGCTGTCATCAAAGATACACGAGTGGGCCTTTGGCTCCGAAAGCCCATATCGATGATGTTTCGTTGAATGGTTCAGACGCTGACACTTGTTGATGGCCCAGCACCGAAATCTGCAGCAGTTTGTCGAAGGGTTGCATTTCTGTCACGTTGAACGGTTCTCTTCAGTCGTCGTTGGTCCCGTTCTTGCAAGACATTTCTGCGGCCGCAGCGATGTCGGAGATCTCATGTTTTGCCGGATTCCTGATATTCACGGTACACTCGTGAAATGGTCGTACGGAAATATCCCCACTTCGGAGATGGTGTGTCCCCATCGCTCGTGCGCCGGGTATAGCTCCACGTTCAAACTCACCCAAATCTTGATAAGCTGCCATTGTAGCAACAGTAACCGATCTAACAACTGCACCAGGCACTTGTCTCACGTAGGCGTTGCCGACCGCAGCGCCGTATTCTGCTTGTTTACATATTTCTGTATTTGAATACGCATGCCTATACCAGTTCCTTTGGCGCTTCAGTATATATATCAGTATTTTATGGGAAAAATTACATCGATATGTTTTGAACAGCGCTAGTTGAGAGACGGCTGTACCCCTACGAGGTGACTGTGTGACAAGCAGCTACCCTGACCGCCTGCTTGAGGCGTTTGCGTGTGGCGTCAGACAGTACGTGACTGTGTCTACACAACTCCTGCGAGCTCCGACACGCAGGCAGAGTACATAGGCAGCCCGGCCCGAGGTCAGCAGATGCGCGGGATGAGAAGGCAGGCGTAGTAAACACGGCACTGGCTGTGTGGCCTTCAGGACGAAACTGACAGTTAATAACCCGAGCGCACGGCCAGCAAGGCCCGCCTACTCCGACACGCGATTCCATTACGCGTGGTCCGACTGTACATCTACATCTACATCTACATCTACATTTATACTCCGCAAGCCACCCAACGGTGTGTGGCGGAGGGCACTCCACGTGCCACTGTCATTACCTCCCTTTCCTGTTCCAGTGGCGTATGGTTCGCGGGAAGAACCACTGCCGGAAAGCCTCCGTTCGCGCTCGAATCTCTCCAATTTTACATTCGTAATCTCCTCGGGAGGTATAAGCAGGGGGAAGCAATATATTCGATACCTCATCCAGAAACGCACCCTCTCGAAACCTGGACAGCAAGCTACACCGCGATGCAGAGCGCCTCTCTTGCAGAGTCTGCCACTTGAGTTTGCTAAACACCTCGATAACGCTATCACGCTTACCAAATAACCCTGTGACGAAACGCGCCGCTCTTCTTTGGATCTTCTCCATCTCCTCTGTCAACCCGATCTGGTACGCATCCCACACTGATGAGCAATACTCAAGTACAGGCCGAACGAGTGTTTTGTAAGCCACCTCCTTTGTTGATGGACTGCATTTTCTAAGGACTCTCCCAATGAATCTCAACCTGGCACCCGCCTTACCAACAATTTATTTTATATGATCATTCCACTTCTTATCGTTCCGTACGCATACTCCCAGATATTGTACAGAAGTAACTGCTACCAGTGTTTTTTCCGCTATCATATAATCAGACAATAAAGGATCCTTCTTTCTATGTATTCACAATACATTACATTTGTCTATGTTAAAGGTCAGTTGCCACTCCCTGCACCAAGTGCCTATCCGCTGCAGATCTTCCTGCATTTCGCTGCAATTTTCTAATGCTGCAACTTCTCTGTATACTACAGAATCATCCGCGAAAATCCACATGGAACTTCCGACACTATCTACTTGGTCATTTATATATATTGTGAAAAGCAATGGTCCCATAACACGCCCTTTGGCACGCCAGAGGTTACTTTAACGTCTGTAGCCGTCTGTCTATTGAGAACAACATGCAGTGTTCTGTTTTCTAAAAACTCTTCCATCCAGCCACACAAATGGTCTGATATTCCGTAGGCTCTTACTTTGTTTATCAGGCGACAGTGCGGAACTGTATCGAACGTCTTCCGGAAGTCACGGAAAAATGGCGTCTACCTGGGAGCCTGTATTTAATATTTTCTGGGTCTCGTCTCATGAACAAATAAAGCGAGTTAGGTCTCACATGATCGCTGTTTCCGGAATCCATGTTGATTCCTACAGAGTAGATTCTGGGTTTCCAGAAATGACATGATACGCGAGCAAAAAAAATCTAAAATTCTACAACAGATCGATGTCAGAGATATAGGTCTATAGTTTTGCGCATCTGCTCGACGACCCTTCTTGAAGACTGCAACTACCTGTGCTCTTTTCCAATAATTTGGAACCTTCCTGGACGTCTCTGATAGCTTGTACGACCTTTCGCACTCAAAATTACAGTGTTCGGACAGAACTAAGAAAACATCGCGAGAACACAAGTATCTCAACATAAATGCCGGTTCTAGCGAAGCCTCTAGGTTGACTTTTTTTCTCGGCGAATATCAGTTGAAATAATATGCGGAATTTGTTGTCGGACATCGCGAAGTAGTTCCCCTTCAGCCGGTACAGTATCGTGATTTTCCAATTGGCGGCGGCGATGTACGTTGGCTTCAACATGGCGCCTGCAACAGAGGTGCGTCCCAAGAGAGAGCATCGCACATATTCATAGGTGCTTGCAGTATATCTACAGAGACCTGGCAGTGAACAAAAGCACGGTGAGTCGCTGGGCGATGCGTCTGTCATCATCGCAACAATCGTGCATGCCGGCCGCACACAACGCAGGATCCCCTCGCTTCTAAACTGATACTGTTATTACTCAGCTTAGCCGCGAGTCCGTAGAGGGTGGTATGTGTGACGTACAATATAACTGGTCAGCATTTCCACCCGGAATTTGCGAGTTAAAGTCTGATCTTCCTTGATCCGCCTTGGTGAGTCGTGTCGTCGGATTTCCTCCTACCTGTGCGCGGTGCAGCTCTCGTAAATGTCGTCCCGTGCAGATTCTTCATTGGCGCATTGGATGTCTCTGTCGCTGGAAGCTAATTATCTGAAATTGCTGTCGATCAACTTTGGAGTATCTGTTTACTCTAAATTAACATTCAGAATGCCGTAATATCACTTTTATTCCTATTAGATCAATAATGAAACACTCATGTCACAAACTACTTGTAACAGAGAGCATGGCTACCATCGAACAAGACAGGAAGAGCTCTTAAAGCCGACTGCCGACTTTGGCGCGCTGTCCGTATCTCTTACTAGTTTCGTGACAGTTCGTGGATTTCCGATCAAGTTCGTGCTTACTAAGATATGCATTTGTGAATTAACAGGTGTGAATTTTAAACAGGTAAAATTATAGCCCGCACATCGTGGTCGTGCGGTAGCGTTCTCGCTTCCCACGCTCGGGTTCCCGGGTTAGATTCCCGGCGGGGTCAGGGATTTTCTGTGCCTCGTGATGACTGGGTGTTGTGTGATGTCCTTAGGTTAGCTAGGTTTAAGTAGTTCTAAGTTCTAGGGGACTGATGACCATAGATGTTAAGTACCATAGTACTTTTACTTTACACGTGGCTAAGGCCTTATCGACCATACACCTGCTCTACGAGCCTCTTCCAATTATTTCTATCCAGGGAAATTGTTGTCCAATCAGAGTTGATGCCCATCCTAGCTGCATCTTCCCGGATATTCTCCATCCACCTAATTCGAGGTCTTCCTCTTCTTCTCTTTCCTTCTAATTTCTTAGTGGATGCTATTTTGGGTAGTCTGTTCTCCGGCATCCTTGCTACATGACCAGCCCAGTTCAGTCTTCTCTTCTTTAACATTTCCACAATGGTACTATGTTTGTACAGCTCCCGTAGTTCTTCATTTTTCCTTATCCTCCACTCCATGACATTTTCATCGAAGATTGGTCCAAATATTTTTCTTAGTATTTTTCTTTCAAATATCAACAGTTTTTCTTCTTCTTTTTTCCTGAATGTAATAGCTTCACATCCATATAATGCTACTGGTACAATAGTTGACTGATAAAAACGGATTTTGAATTCAGTACTAAGTGATCTCATCCTTAAAATTTTGATACAGCTGTAAAAAGTTCTATTAGCTGCTGCTAGACGGGCGTCTATTTCTATTTCTGCTCTATTGTCTCTGCTAAAAAGACTCCCTAAGTACTTGAAGTGGTCAACTGCCTTGAAAGTGAGACCATTTACGGTCAGTGGTGTATTCTTTTGGAGTTGTTTACTTATGACTAGATATTCTGTCTTTTCTTCATTCACATGAAGTCCAGCTTTCTCAGCTATTTTGTAATAATTTTGCATCATCCTGATTAATTCAGCTTTTGGAGTGCTTATTAAGGCTACATCATCTGCATAAGCAAGTCTAGTAATGTTCTGTCCCTGCAGTTGGATCCCTTGTGGATTAGTTTTGGTACCATAGTGCTCAGAGCCATTTGAACCATTTTTGAAAATTATAATAAATAGTTTTAAACATCCAGAGGCTCCTCCTAGTATTCATGTTGTCATAAATGACTTTAATTATTAAATATAAATAAACAAAATCGGTGACTTTGGCGCCAAGATGGCGGTACTTCCCGTCATGTATATTTCCCAGGCTGACGCTTGTTGCTACGGTCCAGCGCCGAGCCCCACACAACTACTCGCTTCGTCACCCAGCCAGCCAGCCAGCGTGGGAAATGCTCTCCGACTCATGGCCGGCTACGGATTACAGCACTTCCTAACTATCGTGAATACATAAATACGAGAGAATAATTTATTAAAACTGGTAAAAATGTCTTCCTTATGTAAGAGGCACCTTACAACAGGTGTGACACCTGCAGTGTCGGAACGTGCTGACACCCTATTCGAGGTGATCGGCGGATCACAAACAAACACCTCTCCTCTCTTCACAACTGGACGTCTCCGTTCGTAGTGTTGACACACACATCCACCAGTTGGGGTACTACATCTATATCCATACTCCGCTAGCCACCGGACGGTGTGTGGCGGAGGGTACCCCGAGTACCTCTATCGGTTCCCCTTCTATTCCAGTCTAGTATTGTTCGTGGAAAGAAATATTGTCGGTATGCCTCTGTGTGGGCTCTAAACTCTCTGATTTTATCCTCATGGTCTCTTCGCGAGATATACGTAGGAGGGAGCAATATACTACTTTTCGGTGAAGGTATGTTCCCGAAACTTTAACAAAAGCCCGAACCGAGCTACTGAGCGTCTCTCCTGCAGAGACTTCCACTGGAGTTTATCTGTCATCTCCGTAACGCTTTCGCGATTACTAAATGATCCTGTAACGAAGCGCGCTGCTCTCCGTTGGATCTTCTCTATCTCTTCTATCAACCCTATCTGGTACGGATCCCGAACTGCAGGCGTCTCTACTGGGTTCCTCGCTGTCTACCAGAAGAAGACCGTGAAGAGTAACAAAAAATTGGTTCACATGGCTCTGAGCACTATGGGTCTTAACATCTGATGTCATCAGTCCCCTAGAACTTAGAACTACTTAAACTTAACTAACCTAAGGACAAAACACACATCCATGCCCGAGGCAGGATTCGAACCTGCGGCCGTAGCGGTCGCGCGGATCCAGAGTGTAGCGCCTAGAACCGCTCGGCCACCCCGGCGAAGAGTAACAAACGACCACCTATGCGGAGTAGCTTGCGAGTTACGAGGCTGACCGTGATATCGTCACACGCGATGAAATGTGGGTTCATCTCTTTGAACCGGAAACAAAACGGCAATCGATGGAGTAGCGCCACACCACTTCTCCTCCGAAGAAAATGTTAAAAGCCGCACCTTTAGCAGGTAAAGTCTTGGCGAGGGTCTTCTGGAACTTCGAGGGTAGTCCCAAAAGTAAGGTCTCCTATTTTTTTTATAAATACACTCCTGGAAATTGAAATAAGAACACCGTGAATTCATTGTCCCAGGAAGGGGAAACTTTATTGACACATTCCTGGGGTCAGATACATCACATGATCACACTGACAGAACCACAGGCACATAGACACAGGCAACAGAGCATGCACAATGTCGGCACTAGTACAGTGTATATCCACCTTTCGCAGCAATGCAGGCTGCTATTCTCCCATGGAGACGATCTTAGAGATGCTGGATGTAGTCCTGTGGAACGGCTTGCCATGCCATTTCCACCTGGCGCCTCAGTTGGACCAGCGTTCGTGCTGGACGTGCAGACCGCGTGAGACGACGCTTCATCCAGTCCCAAACATGCCCAATGGGGGACAGATCCGGAGATCTTGCTGGCCAGGGTAGTTGACTTACAGCTTCTAGAGCACGTTGGGTGGCACGGGATGCATGCGGACGTGCATTGTCCTGTTGGAACAGCAAGTTCCCTTGCCGGTCTAGGAATGGTAGAACGATGGGTTCGATGACGGTTTGGATGTACCGTGCACTATTCAGTGTCCCCTCGACGATCACCAGTGGTGTACGGCCAGTGTAGGAGATCGCTCCCCACACACTGACGGCGGCGGTGCACAAATGCTGCGCAGCTAGCGCCATTCGACGGCCAACACCGCGGTTCCTGGTGTGTCCGCTGTGCCGTGCGTGTGATCATTGCTTGTACAGCCCTCTCGCAGTGTCCGGAGCAAGTATGGTGGGTCTGACACACCGGTGTCAATGTGTTCTTTTTTCCATTTCCAGGAGTGTACATAGACCTGTTTATTTCTACAATGGTTTACATCAGTTTACAGCCTCAACATTTAGCTATTTTTAGACATAATCACCATTTCTGTCGATCCATTTTTGTAGACGCTGTGGCATTTTTTGTGTGCCCATGCCATACCAGTTCGCTGCCATGGTGTTCAGAAAGTTATGAACCTCTTCCTTCACCTCGTTGTCGGAACCGAATCGCTTTCTTTTAACCTAGGGAACAGGTGATAGTCACTGGGCGCCAAGTCAGGACTATAGGGTGGGTGGGTGATTATGTTCCGCCGGCCGAAGTGGCCTTGCGGTTCTAGGCGTTACAGTCTGGAACCGAGCGACCGCTACGGTCGCAGGTTCGAATTTTGCCTCGGGCATGGATGTGTGTGATGTCCTTAGATTAGTTAGGTTTAATTAGTTCTAAGTTCTAGGCGACTGATGACCTCAGAAGTTAAGTCGCATAGTGCTCAGAGCCATTTGATTATGTTCCACTGGAACTGTTGCAGGAGAGCAACGGTTTGCCGAGCGATGTGTGGGCGAGCGTTGTCATGGAGAATGTGTACGCCCTTGCTCAACATTCCTCTTCTCCGGTTATGAAATGCCCGTTTGAGTTTTTTCAGAGTCTCACAGTACCTTTCAGCAGGGGTGAAGCTGACTCCTGCACGTGGTGCCCCTGCATAGGTACTGGACTAGATTCTCCAGTACTGAACTGAACGTCAGCATTCCAAAAGCATTGCATTATAGGTTTCACTATGAATGGAAACCAAAGGTCTTTATCAAGACCTCACCTTGTGATCGTATCAATCAACATAGAAGGATTGTCTGTTGCCAAAGAAGAACTCCTGCAACATATTGCCAAGGAACCTAGGTGTGATATTTTATGTATACAAGAAACCCATCGAGATGACACCATGAGAAGACCAAAAATCCTTGGGATGAAACTGGCAGTTGAGCGACCCCATAGACAATATGGCAGTGCTATCTTTGTGAGGAACGATATAGCTGTTCTCTCTACCTCACTTACAGAATTCAACAATATTGAAATACTGTCTGTAGAACTGAATGGTTGTATTGTGTCGTCAATTTACAAACCCCCAGGAGCAGATTTCCAATTTTCACCTACAGACAACTACACCAATCAACAAGCTCACTTTATTGTTGGAGATTTCAATAGTCATAGCAGTGTTTGGGGTTATGTTGAGGACGACAGTAATGGTGAAGCAGTTTTGACTTGGGCTGATACCAACCATCTTAATCTTGTCCATGATAATAAACTCCCACCATCTTTTAACAGTGGGCGTTGGAAACGTGGGTATAACCCCGACTTAATTTTTGTTAGCGAGAACATAGCTCACCAATGCAGAAAAACTGTTCTAAATCCGATACCAAATACTCAACACCGCCCCATAGGCTGCCAAGTGTTTGCAGCCATTACTCCTAGAATCACATCATTCCGAAGGCGATACAATTTCAAGAAAGCAGACTGGCAGAAGTTTGCTGACCTCCTTGACTCAGAAGTTTCACGCATAGAACCCTCAGTTTCCAACTATGATGAGTTTGTAGAAGCCGTGAAAAGATGCTCAAGACTCTCAACTCCCAGAGGCTGTCGAGTTAACTACATACCTGGCTTGACAGAAGAATCCGTGAAGCATCTACATAACTATATCCAACTTTTCAATGATAATCCTTACAGCATTGAAACCTTAACTGCTGGCCAAAATTTATCCTCAGCCTTAGCCAAATCCAAAAAAGAACGATGGATAGAGTTACTCGAGAACCTTGATATGTCTAAAAGCAGTCAGAAAGCCTGGCAGTTGCTGCGACGCCTGAACAACGACCCTGTCCACAATCATGGCCATGCAAACATTGCACCAGATCAAATTGCTCATCATCTAGTTCAGAATGGAAGGGTCAATTGTTCTAAAGATAGAACAAAACTCAAAAGAGAACCTGAACGTGAAAACAACCATCTATCAAATGACTTCATCTTACAAGAACTCAGAACCGCAATTCAGAAATGCAAAAATGGTAAAGCGCCTGGTCTAGACGACCTAATGATTGAGCAAATTAAACATTTTGGTCCCATCACGGAAAGATGGCTTCTGCAATTCTATAATGGTTGTCTGAAGCGGAAACAGATCCCTGCCATCTGGAGGAAAACTAAAGTTATTCCCTTACTAAAACCTGGAAAGGGTGCAGCTGATCCCAAGAACTACCGACCGATTTCGCTCCTTTGCCATTTGTATAAAATTTATGAAAGAATGTTGCTAAATAGACTCACTCCCATTGTTGAAAAACAACTCATACCTCAACAAGCAGGTTTCCGACCTGGAAAGAATTGTACAGCACAAGTCCTTAATCTGACTGAACATATTGAAGAGGGATATGAAAAAGGATACATTTCCGGGGCTGTCTTCGTGGATCTCACAGCAGCATATGACACCATTCAACATCGACAATTATTGCACAAAGTCTACTACATCACTAGAGACATTAATTTCACCAGAACTGTGCAGACACTTTTGGAAAACCGGCGATTCTATGTGGAGTTCCAAGGAAGAAAGAGTAGATGGAGAAGTCAAAGGAATGGCTTGCCTCAGGGTAGTGTCCTTTCCCCCATATTGTTCAACATATTTACAAATGACCAGCCTCAACCTTCTCTTACAAAGAGTTTCATCTATGCAGATGATCTTGCCTTAGTCACACAAGCCAGAGATTTTGACACAGTAGAAAACCAGCTTACTGTTGCTCTCAAGGACCTATCTGAGTACTACAGAGTCAATAACTTAAGACCGAACCCTGCTAAAACTCAAGTTTGTGCTTTCCACCTACGCAATCGAGAGGCCTATAGAAAACTTACAGTGGTTTGGGAAGATCAAGAGCTTGAACATTGTTTCTACCCCAAATATCTGGGTGTCACCTTAGATCGAACGTTGACCTACAGAAAACACTGCACTAACACTAAGCAGAAAGTTGCTGCTCGTAACAACATCCTGCGGAAGCTCACTGGCAGCGTTTGGGGTGCAGATCCCAAACTACTAAGAACATCAGCCTTGGCCTTGTGCTATTCCGCAGCTGAATACGCATGTCCTGTATGGTACAAGTCATCTCATGCAAAGCAGGTTGATGTGGCCCTGAACGAAACCTGCAGGACAGTAACGGGATGCCTCAAAGCTACACCTATTGATAAACTCCATAAACTAGCAGGTATTGCTCCTCCAGACATAAGGCGTGAAGTCGCAGCCAAACTTGAGAGACATAAAGCAGATCATAACACCGATCACCTGCTACATGGATACCAGCCACCAATTAGTAGACTCAAATCTAGGAGGAGCTTCATGAGAACTACTACACCCCTCACCGGTCGGACTGGAGCAGCCAGACTATCTCAGTGGACAGCAAAATCTGACAGTAATGATTGGATGACTCCTTCTGAGACCCTTCCTCCTGGTGGAAATCAAGTCTGGACAGTGTGGAAGTCTCTAAATCGGCTCAGGAGTGGCGTCGGACGAACTAAGGACAATCTGTTTAAATGGGGCTTCATGAAGGAATCTTCCACCTTGTGTGACTGCGGAGAAGAACAGACAACCAAACATTTAATTAACTGTCCTAGATGTCCTGTATCATGTTCCACACAAGAGCTTGTTGATGTTTCAGACAATGCTGCTGCCGTTGCACAATTTTGGGCTAATACCGTTTAGTTTGTTCTTTTATGATTTGACCTGATTTGTTATATTGTATATATTGTAAATATTGTTGTAATGTTTTTGACTCGAAATAAAATAAAGCGTTAATTGTGGTCCCAGTGGGCAGTACGTCGACCAACATACCTCTTTCAGATCCCAAAAAAACGATTGTCATGACTTTACCGGCAGACTGTGTTTGGCGAAGGAGGATGTCGCCGCTGGCGTGATAGTTGCTTCGTCTCTGATGTAAAGCAATATCCTTTCTTCCAGGAGTGCTACTTCTGCAAGGTTATCACGAGAGCTTCTGTGAAGTTTGGAAAGTAGGAGACGAGGTACCGGCGGAAGTAAAGCTGTGAGGACGGGGCGTGAGTCGTGCTTGGGTAGCTCAGATGGTAGAGTACTTCCTCGCGAAAGGCAAAGGTCCCGAGTTCGAGTCTCGGTCCGGCACACAGTTTTAATCGCCGAGGAAGTTTCACCCCCAGTATATTTACACAGCCACTCTTAAGAACTTGGCACAGGATTGTAGAAGCACTTTCAACTATTTCTCTGGGGCTCCACTCTCGAATGGCACCTAAGAAAGATTGACTCTTTCCATAAAAGTCCTGACTGCTCTTATGTAATAGCGATGGTCATTTCTTGCTATGTAGATGGAAATAACGAAAATGTCCCGTCTTATTACGGGCGCGCATCCGTGATAGTATTAATTCTTTTCCTGATATTTCCTACTGACAACTGTAAGGCCATTTTTGAGGTAAGCCGGTGGCTGAATTGCAACCACCTGACGCAATGATATACTGTGCAGTAAATCCATCTGTATCAGCGATAAGGCACTCGGTAGAACAGCGTCGCTAATAGATAAGACTTTATCTCTCTGTGTGTAAGAGTAATACAAAGCAACCGCAGTGCTTACAAACTGGGTGCTTGATGATTAACACGGATGGCATGTGTTGCAGTACCAGGCTATGAATACTCGCGAGAATAATTCCACTGACACTGCAGACGTGATATGAATCGTTTAAAGAATCGGCGGGTTGGAAACCCTCCTCTCGGTTGATTATATAGTCTGCCAATCGTATACGGTGGGCGTTAATTCTGTGCTATTTATTTTACAAAAGCTATAGAATTTACAATTTTGTGGTTTGTGACTAATGGAAGAATAAATCATCAAGTTTGTTTTCATACGTCTGTTGCATGTAGAAGCTGGGTAGACAGGACAACAATCGCTGTGGTCGTAAAATGGCGTCGCTGGAGGATAAGTCGCAGTGTGTTCTGTGGCACCACGAGGCAAAATCGCCAATCATTGTGCAGCGAAATTTTCGAAGACAATGCCGAAGAGAAGCACCTGATAGAAAGAATATTCTTGCGTGGCATATGAAGTTTAAACACACCAGCAGTGTGTGGCATATTCCGCAAACAGGGCGGCCTTCGGTCTGTCAATAACGTGTCTGTCAGTGCAACAGGCGTCCCCACATGTTCAATAATATTGTCACACTGTCAACGCATTGACGTCTGACGGCACGTATTGACGTATAGTCAAAAAATGGTTCAAATGGCTCAGAGCACTATGGGACTTAACATCTGTGGTTATCAGTCCCCTAGAACTTAGAACTACTTAAACCTAACTAACCTAAGGACATCACACCCATCCATGCCCGAGGCAGGATTCGAACCTGCGACCGTAGCAGTCCCGCGGTTCCGGACTGAGCGCCTAGAACCGCTAGACCACCGAGGCCGGCGAAGTATAGTCAATCCCAGAAATATTGATGAGCAGTATTGATGGACCTCAATACATTCACAGTATTGTCAATATATGCTGAACGTGTGAGGTCAAATATTGACCGTTTGACAATATTTCCCATTTAGATGTTGACGCAGCTTCACGAACCAGCCACGCGGCGTTAGTGTGCGCTGTTTATTTTTTTTAATTCGCCGTTGTGTATATCATACCTTAGATTCAATTCTTAAGGAGTCTTTTAACACAAAAGAATTTTAATAGATGTGTGCAAGGGTAATCATTGTGTATACCACTTTAGGATAGTTAAGGAAGGATTGTCTCTGACATTGCTTACTTCGTTAATTTGGAAGCATAGTATAGATTTTGGGCGATACATAGCAGTTTTGAAAAACTGCTCCCGTTTCGAAAAATGTCTGCAGTGACTAGTAAGAGATCTGCAAAAAACACGTCAGTTTCACCAAATTATCACAAAGCGTAAAAAGTTTGACTTTAATTTCCTTAAAAGGTCCTAGACAGGCAGATAAAATTGCTTCAAAGGTTTCCATAGAATTTTACTAATTGTGCTTGTTGATATTACAGAAGTCTCTAAGTTTCCCCTAGTTTCTTGTCGAATGCGATTGCCCCTCTCAGTAACGTATTATGCTTCTCTATTTTATCTCGTAGCAACACTAATAACGTGGCATACGATGTAGAACTCATCGGAAAGTAATGTATATAACCTTTCCGGTCCGTGATTCCGATTTCATCCAGTAAATTAACAAGTGACTAGTCCCTCCGGTTTTTAATAAATCTCGGACCCGTATCCTCTTTTTCGTTGCTTGCTGTTGCTTGCACGCTATAGCTAATATAATAGCAGCATACGCTTTTTTATGCCAACGTCCTTACCGCAGTGGTAACACCGCTTCCCGTCAGATCACCAAAGTTAAGCGCTGTGGGGCTGGGCTAGCACTTGGATGGGTGACCATCCGGTCTGCCGAGCGCTGTTGGCAAGCAGGGTGCACTCAGACCTTGTGAGGCAAACAGAGGAGCTACTTAACGGAGAAGTAGCGCCTCCAGTCTCGGGAACTGCCATACGGCCGGGAGAGCGGTGTGCTGGCCACATGCCCCTCCATATCCTCAACCAGTGACGCCTGTGGGCTGAGGGTGTCACGGCGGCCGGTCGGTACCTTTGGGCCTTCATCTCTCTCTCTCTCTCTCTCTCTCTCTCTCTCTCTCTCTCTCTCTCTCTCTCTCTAGCCACCAAGTTGTGTGTGGCGGGGGGCACAATTCGCGCCGAAGTCATATTTGCCTCCCTCTGTTCCACTCGCGGATCGCGCAAGGGAAAAAAGACTGTCTGAACGCATCAGTACGAGCTCTTATTTCCCTTATCTTGGAATGATGATCACTATGCGATTTGAAAGTTGGTGGTAATAATATATGCTCTACATCCTCGGTGAAGACCGGATTCTGGAATTTAGAGAGCAGCCCCTTCTGTTTAGCGCGCCGTCTATCTGCAAGTGTGTCCCACTTCAAACTTTCTATGAGATTTGTAACGCTCTCGCGATGGCTAAATGTACCAGTCACGAATCTTAACGCTCTTCTTTGGACCTTCTCAATCTCTTGAATCAGAGCCAATTGGTAAGGGTCCCATAAAGACGAACAATACTCTAAGACTGGATGAACTAACGTATTGTAAGCTATTTCATTTGTTGAAGGACTGGATCGCTTCAGGATTCTACCAATAAACCGGAATCTAGATTTCGCCTTACCCGTTACTTGTGTAATCTGATCATTCCATTTGAGATCATTTCGAATAGTCACACTCAGATACTTGATGATGTTACAGCTTCCAAAGACTGATCATTTATTTTGTACTCATACATTAATGGGGATTTTCGCCTTGTTATACGCAGTAGATTACAGTTACTGATATTGAGAGATAACTGCCAATCATTACACCATGCATTTATTTTCTACAAATCTTCATTGATTTGTTCACAACTTTCGTGTGATACTACCTTCCTGTAGACTACAGCATCATAGGAAAACAGTCTAATGCCGCTGTCAATACCATCAACCAGATCGTTTATGTAAATCGTAAAAAGCAGAGGACCTATTAGGCTGCCCTGGGGCACACCTGAAGTTACTCTTGTTTCTGTTGAAGCTAACCCATTCAGGACGACATACTGTTCCCTGTCTCTTAGAAAACTTTCTGTCCAACCGCATATGTCATTGGATAGACCGTAAGCGTGCACGTTTTTAGCAAGCGACAGTGCGGAACTGAGTCGAACGCCTTTCGAGAGTCGAGAAACATGGCATCATCCTGGGACTAGTATCTAGAGCCTGTTGTATATCATGCACAAAGAGGGCCAGCTGTGTCTCGCATGACCGCTGTTTACTAAAACCGTGCTGGTTTCTGCAGATGAGCTTCTCAGAGTCTAGAACGGTCATTATGTCTGAACACAAAATATGTTCCATGATTCTACAACAGATCGATGTCAATGAAATTGGCCGGTAATTATGCGCATCCGAATTTCTACCCTTTTTATAGATTGCTATGACCTGGGCCTTCTTCCATTCCCGTTCGGGAGAATATATACACGCTTATGGGTCTTCACACCGCAACCTCGTAAAATCGCGTTGTCAACTGACAACTTTTGTCAATGGCATTGACAGTGTGAGGTCGCCTCAATATATTGAAGGTTTGATAAAATACTACTATCAATAAAGAGTGACCGCGGACAGGCCCCTTTATGAAGCACTTCCAAACCTACGCGACGTGCATCTCGGGAATTAACGATTCCTGAAAGCACAGTGTGAAGAATTCTATACGACAGATTGCAGCTGCACGCATGTGACGTGCAGGTAAGACGATGGACCTTGTCGAGCAGCTTTTGCGACTGAGATACTGGCACGAATCGACACAGGAAATGAGCCTCTTCATCGAATTCGATCTCCCGATGAGGCTACTTTGCACATAAAAGGTAAAGTTAACGAGCACTGTGTGGGTTCGAAAGTCCACGTGTAGTCTTAGATCTAGAGTTGTGCTCTACCAAAACTACTGTTCGGTAATTTTGGTACACAACATAAATGACAGCATTACTGGTAGCATAGGCAGGGAAAGAAACTTAGATGAATGGGTAAGATCTGTACAGGATATAAATTACATTTTATAAGTAAAAAAAAAAGTACCTGCTCGCGTAACAGCTGCGTTTTTATGTAACCAGAGCAATTACTTTTGATGCAAGCACAATTTACATGCACATATTTTTGTTCTTATGATATTTGCTGATTTCCAGATATTTTCTGATCTATAGGGTCATCTTCAGGAGACAACTGACTAGCGTCTGTAAGGGACACCGGTCGTCAGGTACCCAAACATTGTAGACAAACATACAATCATTCGCATAGTGTGTTGTGCATCAAACTTGTTTCCTGATGCTGAAACTACACTTTACACAATGGATAATATTAAGCACAATAAACTGTGCTTAACTGTGTCCGTTGCACAGTTGTCCATTGGGTAAAGTGTAATTTCAACACTAAGAAACAAGTCTGATACACAACGCACTATGCAAATGATTGTATCTTTGCCTGTAATGTTTGGTTACCTCTGAAGCAAAGT
This sequence comes from Schistocerca cancellata, assembly GCF_023864275.1. Taxonomy (NCBI): domain Eukaryota; kingdom Metazoa; phylum Arthropoda; class Insecta; order Orthoptera; family Acrididae; genus Schistocerca; species Schistocerca cancellata. The sequence goes on from NC_064637.1 coordinate 128,925,733, forward strand.
TCCTTACAGGCGCTATTCAGTTGTTTACTGAAGATGACCTAATAAATCGGAAACTAGTTTCAAATAAACAAAAATCAGTAGAACAAAAACGGTGTAGTTGTTATTCAACCTTAAATATGGAATTGTTCTATCAAGAAGTAACGGAGGAATCAATAAATTGTTATTTTTGCACTCAACAGAACGTTCAGCGCCATGATCAAAAGTAAGTGTTTCCTGCTATTATTGATAAGTGCGAAAGTGGTTTGTGAATAACACAAACATATTTCATATAAGTTCAACTAACAAGGGAACCTCCCCATCGCACCCCCCTCAGATTTAGTTATAAGTTGGCACAGTGGATAGGCCTTGAAGAACTGAACGCAGATCAGACGAGAAAACAGGAAGAAGTTGTGTGGAACTATGAAAAAAATAAGCAAAATATACAAACTGAGTAGTCCATGAACAACATAGGCAACATCAAGGAGAGTGTGAGCTAAGGAGCGCCGTGGTCCCGTGGTAAGCGTGAGCAGCTGCAGAATGAGAGGTCCTTGGTTCAAGTCTTCCCTCGAGTGAAAGGTTTACTTTTTTTATTTTCGCAAAGTTATGATCTGTCCGTTCGTTCATTGACGTCTCTAGTTTAGTGTCTGTGTTTTGCCACCGCACCACAAAACCGTGCGATTAGTAGACGAAAGGACGTGCCTCTCCAATGGGAACCGAAAACATTTGATCGCAGCCGGCCGAAGTGGCCGAGCGTTTCTAGGCGCTACAGTCTGGAACCGCGCGGCCGCTACGGTCGCAGTTTCGAATCCTGCCTCGGGCATGGATGTGTGTCATGTCCTTAGGTTAGTTAGGTTTAAGTAGTTCCAAGTTCTAGGGGACTGATGACCTCAGTAGTTGAGTCCCATAGTGCTCAGAGCCATTTGATCGCAAGGTCATAGAGCATCCGATTCCTCCACAGGAAAACACGTCTGAAATATTCTATACGACACTGGTAACGGCACGTGCGTCACATGACAGGAATATGTTGTCGATCCACCTAGCTTGTACACTTGGCGAATGGGTAAAAAGATTCTTCTACCTTGCTCGATTTAGGTTTTCTTGTGGATGTGACAATCACTCCCAAAAAAGTGATGAAAGCTTAAGAGTTTGTCACATAAACTGCAACAAATGAATGCAACAGTTTCACAGACGCACAGTTTTCCCTGTGCTCTGTCAAAACGTATGTTTTTAACGTTTTCAAATTTTTCCGTTTAGGTGTAGCGTCCCCATACTACGGCGCAGTTACCTCGCATCGGACGGACGAACAGATAACAATTGTCTGAAAATAAAAAATTAAACTTTTCACTCGATGGAATACTTGAACCAAGGACCTCTCGTTCCGCAGCTGCTCACGCTAACCACGGGACTACGGCGCTCCTGAGCCCACACTCCCCTCAATGTTGCCTATCTTACGCATGGACTACTCAGTTTGTATATTTTGCTTATTTTTTTCATAGTTCCACACAACTTCTTCCTGTTTTCTCGATTGATCTGTGTTCAGTTTTTCAAGGCCTATCCATTGTGCCAACTTATAACTAAATCTGAGGAGGGTGCGATGGGGAGGTTTCCTTGTAAGTATTCAAGCGATGTTTGATATATATTTGTTTTGCGTTTGCGTTTTCTGGCGATATATGGTAAGTATGCACTGTTTTCTTTATTTTTAGTACAACGTCACTCTGTTTCACGTTACAAATCAACATTTTTTCGAATAAAATCTGATTTAAACATTGACAATTTTAATTTTTCATAAATGCTGTTTACTTTTAAGCAACAGACAGGAGGCTAACCATTTGGAACAAAATGTTCTATATGTTACCTGCCCTTTATATATATCCTCCCTCAGTTTCTAGACGGAAGACCGGATCGTGTTTCTAGGGAGTGTAGTACGACACTGGTCGGATACGTAAAGAATACGATCGTTTTGAGGTAACGTCCGGAAGGTATGCAACATGCTTAACGTACAGGTAACTCGGGTATCACCCGTACCTGACCGAAGGTACTAGTGAAAGCACCTTACTCTACGCTTACTTATGACAGTCTACGGTCACGTTATGGATTCCCCTATAACGGATGTCTGATGCGGCTAGATGCACAACCGAGTCACAGGTTCTTTCTTTCTTGACGAAAAATCAATACGAGAGAGAGACGGGCTCATCGAATAGAACGGATATAAAAATAAATGTAAGCTTTTACACATGCGTAGTAACATCAACAACGATGAAACCCCATTACGTGAGTGAATGTGGCTTTCTGAAGTCTTATCAGTCAAGTGAAATGTCTCTTTTGTTTTGTGAGATTAGAAATTTAGTCACGATTTGTTTACAGTGTCGAAGGTAAGTGATTCACAACTGATCGTTGTACGATTTGTAATATCGTGAATAGAACCAACCTGCTTTCAGAAAAAGGTGTGTTGCATTACATATTTACATTTACATTTTATATTTCGTGGATACTCTGCAAATCACACTTGAGTGCCTGGCAGAGGGTTCATCGAACCATCTTCATAATAATTCTCTATTATTTCACTCTAGAACAGCGCGCGGAAAAAACAAACACCTCTATCTTTCTGTGCGAACTCTGATTTGTAAATCTCTTTTTCCTTAGCTCTTGAGGTATGAGAATAGCTAAATTTACATTTAGGTTATTTCTGTAAGATATGTAAACAAAATTTACTGGGAAAACACAGTCAGTTTTTTTCTTTATTTCCTCTTGGTACTTCGGCATATTACAAATTTCCGACGAATTGCTGAACCTGTGGAAAGGACTCAGATCCAGACGAAAGTAGCTACTGAACCATTTATCAGAAAATTCAGACACTAAAGCGATTTAATCAGGAATTTTACACTTCTTCGTGTATCCGATTTTCCACTCTGATTTCTTCCGTTTTCAAGTGACATGCAATAACATGATACTTCAACCCTGCAACGGAGTGCCCGCCGACATGAAACCTCGCCCATCACCCCTCGTTCATATTTTGGTACAATATTTCAAATCTTTGGTTGGCTGGTTGATTTGAGAGAGGGGAACAAAAAGCGAGGTCATCGGTCCCATCGGATTCGGGAAGGAAGGGGAAGGAAGTCGACCGTGGCCTTTCAACGGAATCATCCCGGCGTTTGCCAGAACCGATGTAGGGAAATCAAGAAAAACCCATATCAGGATGGCCGGACGCGGGTTTGAACCATCATCCTCCAGAATGCGAGCCTACTGTGCTAACCACTGCACCACCTCGCTCGGTCAAATTTTTAAATAAATAATTTAACCTACTGTAGTATTACAGTTTGCTACGTGTATCACATGGTCTCGATATCCGTATGACACCGATATCTCAGCTGCTGTCACACTGTTGTACAAGTCTGCTCTTTCGATGCTGTTGGATTTTTGAAATTCACGGGTCCACGCATCACTTTAACAGCTTACATCAGATATAAACGAATCAAAACCACAGCACTTTTTAAAAAAATGTTTTCTTATATTTTTTCGACTTCGCAAAAGATACGACTTTCTGCTTTGTATTTCTTCAATTTTGTAATCATTAGTATTCTTAGATAATAGAAATAACATCTAATATGTTGGTGCGTAAGTTCGCAGCATTTATGTTTTTTGACGAAAAATAAATAGGAGAGAGAGGGGCTCATTGAATAGAGCGGCCGTAAGAATAATTGTAAGTTTTTACACATGCGCCGTAATATAAACAAGGATGAAGCCCCCCATTACGTGAGTGAATATGGCTTCCTGAAGTCTTGTCTGTCCTGTGAACAAGTCTACACTCCTGGAAATGGAAAAAACAACACATTGACACCGGTGTGTCAGACCCACCATACTTGCTCCGGACACTGCGAGAGGGCTGTACAAGCAATGATCACACGCACGGCACAGCGGACACACCAGGAACCGCGGTGTTGACCGTCGAATGGCGCTAGCTGCGCAGCATTTGTGCACCGCCGCCGTCAGTGTCAGCCAGTTTGCCGTGGCATACGGAGCTCCATCGCAGTCTTTAACACTGGTAGCATGCCGCGACAGCGTGGACGTGAACCGTATGTGCAGTTGACGGACTTTGAGCGAGGGCGTATAGTGGGCATGCGGGAGGCCGGGTGGACGTACCGCCGAATTGCTCAACACGTGGGGCGTGAGGTCTCCACAGTACATCGATGTTGTCGCCAGTGATCGGCGGAAGGTGCACGTGCCCGTCGACCTGGGACCGGACTGCAGCGACGCACTGATGCACGCCAAGACCGTAGGATCCTACGCAGTGCCGTAGGGGACCGCACCGCCACTTCCCAGCAAATTAGGGACACTGTTGCTCCTGGAGTATCGGCGAGGACCATTCGCAACCGTCTCCATGAAGCTGGGCTACGGTCCCGCACACCGTTAGGCCGTCTTCCGCTCACGCCCCAACATCGTGCAGCCCGCCTTCAGTGGTGTCGCGACAGGCGTGAATGGAGGGACGAATGGAGACGTGTCGTCTTCAGCGATGAGAGTCGCTTCTGCCTTGGTGCCAATGATGGTCGTATGCGTGTTTGGCGCCGTGCAGGTGAGCGCCACAATCAGGACTGCATACGACCGAGGCACACAGGACCAACACCCGGCATCATGCTGTGTGGAGCGATCTCCTACACTGGCCGTACACCACTGGTGATCGTCGAGGGGACACTGAATAGTGCACAGTACATCCAAACCGTCATCGAACCCATCGTTCTACCATTCCTAGACCGGCAAGGGAACTTGCTGTTACAACAGGACAATGCACGTCCGCATGTATCCCGTGCCACCCAACGTACTCTAGAAGGTGTAAGTCAACTACCCTGGCCAGCAAGATCTCCGGATCTGTCCCCCATTGAGCATGTTTGGGACTGGATGAAGCGTCGTCTCACGCGGTCTGCACGTCCAGCACGAACGCTGGTCCAACTGAGGCGCCAGGTGGAAATGGCATGGCAAGCCGTTCCACAGGACTACATCCAGCATCTCTACGATCGTCTCCATGGGAGCCTGCATTGCTGCGAAAGTTGGATATACACTGTACTAGTGCCGACATTGTGCATGCTCTGTTGCCTGTGTCTATGTGCCTGTGGTTCTGTCAGTGTGATCATGTGATGTATCTGTCCCCAGGAATGTGTCAATAAAGTTTCCCCTTCCTGGGACAATGAATTCACGGTGTTCTTATTTCAATTTCCAGGAGTGTATTTTGTTTTGTGAGATCGGAAGTTTAGTCACGATTTGTTTACAGTGTCGAAGGTAACTGATTCACAACTGATTGGTATTCTGGCTCCTATTGGTTTATTTATCGATTGCAATTGTTTATTTGTAGTTCACTGTTATTTCAGTTTACACATTGTCACTTTCTCATCTGGAGACAGTGAGTGGAGCTGTGGACGGAAGAAAATGGAGTGCCGAGTGGAGAAATCGAAATGTTTCCGGCAGTCTTAAGAGTTCGGTAGAGCGGAGACACTAGCGGAGCACCAGACACATTTGCGCCGTGTGTGGAGATAATGCCAGTGGACACAGGACGGCAAGGAAACGGTTTCCTCGTATTAAGGACGATCGTTTTGACGTTTAGTAAGACCTTCGGAGTTTGATGAGGATCGTCTCAACACATTAATTCACAATGACCCACGCCAGTGCGCTCCAGAACTAGAGAATGTGATGAACTGTGATCATTCCACCATTGTGCGACATTTGCATGCAATGAGAAAGGTTCGGAAATCGTATGTATGTGTACCGCACGCTCTAACAAGGGGAGGCCGCCAATTCTGAAATTCAGATTCGATCCATACTGCGCATAATAAAAGCTCACGGCCAGAGGTGTCATGTGGCAAAGCACCAAGATGCACTTCTCAGCCGCTGTCGAGAAAATCGACAGTTAAGAGAAACCGTTGCGGTGAAATACTCTCTACGATAACAACTTTCTACAGCGTCGTGGTGCAACGGTAAGCGCTCGGGTTCGTAATCCGAAGGTCGCCGGATCGAATCCCGCGCCATGCAACCTTTTTTTTAGTATTTGTTTTTTGTAATTCAAATGTATAATTCCCGGCAATCAGTTGCAACAATTATGCATATAATAAGTTGTTGAAAGTCGTTTGTCGAGGAAAAACTGGCGACTTCGAACATCATTATGTTTTCCGTAAACAAAGTTGTATTTCACAAATGTTATTAATTGTCTTCGTAATGTTAACCACGTTTAGTTAACAGAAGACGTAGAAACGATATTCCGAAACGAATACGTGTAGCGTAAGTAAAACGTTCGAATTAGAATAGAGACTCCACGAACACAAATTTGCTGTGGCAGGTATGAAATATAAACTCCGTTACTCGCTCGTTACACCTGAAGAGCAGACGTTGAATGGGCCGAAACGAGCCGCCGCATAACTAGCGTAGTTGCCTGCTAACTTCGAAAGAAGGTAGATGCGGTCCCTAGCGCAACTTATAACATCGTCGAAAATCAGTGCGGACGGGAGAGCTTTGGTACACCCTGTTAAACAAACGGAAAAATGGAGGCGGTACAATTGGAGAGCGATCCGCCTTCACCAACATGCATAAGCAATTCATTTATATATATATTTGAATTACAAAAAACTAATTATAAAAAAGAAATTGCATGGCGCGAGATTCGATCTGGCGACCTTTATATTACGAACCCGAGCGCATACCGATGCACCACGACGCTGCAGAAAGTTGTTATCGTAGAGAGTATTTCACCGCAACGGTTTCTTTTAACTGCCGATTTTCTCGGCAGCGTCTGAGAAGTGCATCTTGGTGCTTTGCCACATTACACCTCTGGCCATGAGCTTTTATTATGCGCAGTACGAATGGAATCTGAATTTGACAATTGGCGGCCTCCCCTTGTAAGCCAAAATCACAAAAA